>NC_041814.1:27742497-28059997 GCF_900964775.1 Scleropages formosus | reverse complement strand
AGAAGGAGGAAACGGCGCCATGAATTATGGGGGGGTGCCAGCACTTGTTTGCTGTTTGCTGCATCATGAGGCTGCCCACCACTGGTACAGCTGCTTTGCTTCCACCTCACGGCCCCAATTCAATCCAGTCCAACTTCAATAACCGCCTGTCCCAAACAGGGTCGCAGGGAGGTGGAGCCTATCCAAAAAACATTGGGTGCAAGGGTACACCCTGGACAGCACACCAGTCCATCGCAAGGCCAAACCCACACGGATACAGGGAGAACATGCAAACTCCCCACAGAGTGACTGCGGATCGAACCCATGTCCTCTCACACCCCCCAGATGCTGAGACAGCGGTGCTACTCACTGTTCTACCGTGCCACCCCTTGTGTCCACATAAATTAAAAGTACACATGGCAAATAATAAATAAGACAAACCGATGTGAAAAATCACAATTTTTTGAGATTTCTGCTGATATGCTGCATAAAATGTGAGTTGTAATTGATACAGAATTTCTATTCGCTCGGGATCTGAGCTTTTCATCTCTGCTGTGCACCAAACCTCTGCCTTGTGAGCTCTTTATATATATTCCGAGATGCGCTCATATCTTTGCTTTCTCCTCTGACCTTTGTTCATGTGGTGCTTGGGCTGTGGCAACGGGAGCAGATGACTGCCTCCTACTGGTAGACAAGGGAAGCGCTTATAAAGCTGAAGTGTGACCAGGTACCCAAGACACCTGCACCATTTCATTTGTCATCCCATGAATAATTTCTCATCCCAAGTGAATACTTATTCTAGTGCATTTATTTAATTCCAAGACACCCTGAGGGATCGTGGTCAGCTAGTCCCGCCCCGAGAAACCTCCTTTCCGCAGAGGAGCCAAAGCAGGACTGCTCTATAAATGGTAAATCACTGCAAGTGTCTTACAGTACAAAGTTCACACTGTGAGTCGCCAGGAACAACGGTGTCAGATGAATAACGGTTATTAATAATAAGTCACCGGATGAACTGATGCATCGAAAATTTCCGTGCAGCTGCTGGACATGTCTGGTCGTGAGACGTACGACGCGTACGTGGAACAGCGGCATGACGTGGTGTTACTGCGGTGCTTACACGCCAGCAGCGGTGTAAACTGCTCTATCTGCTCTCAAACTACAGGTTATGTAAGTCGGGCCCTTTTAATTATTTGTGATTCGCACGTCCAAAGACGACTGCAGGGACTGATTATATCCCAGAATGAAGTGGAGCGGTGGGGGGGCTGGAGAAGGTTTTGGAGAAGCAGTCAATTTTTCATCAGGGTCCTTGCTGAAAAATCTCGATGGCCGGCGCGCGCTCGGCCGTCCTCGGCACCTTCCGGAAACTCTCCCCAAGAGATCTGGCTGATCCCGGCAGGCTTCTGCTGCTTTGTCGCTCGCTGGTCACAAACGTGAACCACATCTGTTGTGTTTCCTTGCTATTTGCTGGCCTCTCGCAGGGAAAGACCCTGGGAACACATCTCGGGATTACTGCTTGATGCCTTGCGAGGGGATTCAATCTGGGCTGCGCCCAAGAGCGCTTTAAATTACCATCTGCACTCGAGCAGCTACACATTTCCCCCGAAGCCATTCGTGTTCAATGAGCTGCCCTGGGGCACAACGGCAGGGCCGTCCTGAGGGTTCGACGTCCACGTTATGCAATGGTCAAGCAGCGCGTCGCCGGTTCCGGTTCCGGCAGGAAAGCGTGGAAGGGCTCCATGGCTTCGTTTCGCTCGAACCGAGACAGTGAGGAGACCCAGCGCTGACCAGCAGGATTGTGGTCTCACGTGGACGGGGCACATGCAATAAATGGCACCTTGCAGCGAGGCAGAAGGGGAGGAATAACAGTGACAGAGAGAGTGTGTGGGTTCCACTGATGTATGGATGAGTGACCCAGTGTAAGTAGTGTATCTAGCAGTGTAAGTCTTCCGGGTGCTCTGGTTTCCTCCCACACTCCAAAGACATGCTGCTCAGGCTCCCCCCTAATGTGTGAGTGACACAGAGAGAGTGTGTGTGTGTGTTCCACTGATGTATGGATGAGTGACCCACTGTAGGTAGTGTATCTAGCAGTGTAAGTTACCACAGTGAATAAGGTGTGTTGGATCGTAACACTACATAGAGTTCATTGGAAGTCGCTTTGGAGAAAAGCGTTTGCTAAATAAATGTATGTGCGTAGTCCTCTCATTCCACTCGACATTCATCCTTGCTGCCTACATTTTCTTCCTTTATCAAACTCCAAAATAATAAAGAACACCAATCACACTCAATTAAAAATAAATAAATAAAAAACAAAACCACAGGAATTCACCTATAAATGACAGAGGTCACTTGTACACCTGTGGCATTCTAGATAAAAACACAAAAGCAATAAATAATAATGATGATAAAAATTAATACAGAATAAATCCAGAGCCTCCAAAGATGAAAGGATTCTACATACACATAAAACTCTTAGGATCCATTAAAATCAAAACACTAAAAGCACTTCAGTAGCCAGCATCTCTATAAACACAGTAACCTTACATATTTCCTGAAAAAATTAAGAGGAATAAATACACTTACATTTATTTATTTATCAGACGCTTTTCTGCAAAGCAACTTCCAATGAACTCTATGTAGTGTTATGATCCCACACACCTTATTCACCGCGGTGACTTACACTGCTAGGTACACTACTTACACTGGGTCACTCATCCATACATCCGTGGAACACACACACTCTCTCTGTCACTCACACACTATGGTGAACCTGAACAGCATGTCTTTGGAGCGTGGGAGGAAACCAGAGCACCCAGAGAACATGCAAACTCCACACAGAATGAGCAGGAATTGAACCCACATCCCCTCTGCTGTACCGCCATGCTGCCTCTGCATATTTCGTCTTATAAGGGAGCGGAACTGTTTGAGTCGCCACGAACTGCACTCTGAGCTCCAACACCGACTGGGAGTTGACACCTCAGAGCTCTGAATGTCAAGTGGGAGCAGTTGACCACCTCCCTTTGCGCTTGAAGAACCCAGGTTTGGATCCTATCTCCCGCTGCAGTACCCGTGATCACGGTACTCACCCTGAACTGATACAGTAAAAATTACCCAGCTGTGTAAATGGGTAAATCAATGCACGTAGATTTTTTTTTTTTTTCACAGAAGTGCCTGCACTGTGAATATGTGTAAAAACAGTGTACATTCCTGAGTATTTATTACTCGGGGTAAGTGCTGTACCTTACACTGTGGTACAACAGTTAACTCCCTCCCGGCTCCTCAACAGACAGGTAAAATTTTGGTGCGAAGGAACAAGACATGTTCCGTATTAAAATAATTTTAAGGACACCTTAAAGGCTCCTTACCGTGGTAACAACACACACGAGCGTATGAAAGTAGAGTGTCAGTGCTAACTAGTTCACGAGGTCAGTGTCCCGGTAGGGGGTGCGTTACCGACATGAGACCCTCATGAGGGCGAGAACCTACTCCCACACCCCCGTCAGTGAGCGTCAGCACTTGCCATATTTCCGCCGAATGAAGCTGCATACTTAATTACTATCCCAGCATGTATTGATTCATTTTAAATGCTCTTGGAAAAGCTTAATGAAAATTAAATATGAATTAAGTCTGAATTTTATATGACAAACAACTTGACAGCTTAAATGGGCCTAAATTGTTTACCAATTACGGCAGCATTTAATTCAGTCTCGCAAAACAAGTTAAGGGGCCGGTAAAGCAGGCGGCACAGCGGCAGCAGGTCGCTTTGCGATCGGAGGGCTCGGGTTCGAATACCTGCTTGTGCTGCAGGTCCCCCAGAGCAAAGTACCTGTCCTGAAGCGATGTGGTAAAAATGTACCTGCTGCATTATTGAGTGAATAAGTGAAAAAAGTGCAGTAACATTTAAACGTCACACCGTAAGTTGGAGAAAAGTGACACATAAATGAATAAATAATAATTCATTTTAATGTACATATCACTTCGCTGGGTCCCAAACAGCACAAAGGCCTGTACTATGGTTTTTCAGTTATTTAATAATTACAATTTTAATGATGTAATCACTTCAGATCACGGTAAACAAGTCCTATTATTATTATTATTATTATTATTATTATTATTATTTAAAAAAATATTACAACATCCTATGACGTGTACCATTTGGACGACTGTTTTACATCATCGGCTCCCCTCCTCCCCGGCCCGTCCTTTATTTACCGTACGAACCCAAGCGGCGGTGTTGGCGTCCAGGTTCGAGTGCCTTTCCTCAATAGGCCTGATTGCCCACATCAGGATGGCACCGCTGCTTTTTCTTTGGTGCGAGGCGTGTGCGTCGTACCCATCAGCCCCGGGGATGTTTGTTTGGGTTCGGCGAGTCGGGAAACAAGGCTTTTGATGAGCTGCTTTGATGAGCGCCGCACTTTAAATGCCGCCGATGCTGAGCAGGAGCGAATTTGCCGACCGGCGCAAACGCGGTTTCCCACCCGTTCCGGAGTCGGAGCGGCGTTTCGTTTACTCGCTGATGCTTTCGTGTACGCTTCAGTTGACGGCGACTTACACGGCTCACGCTCTTGCCCACCTTCAATGCTTCCCTACAGCATTGTGGTGTAACAACAGCCCTCAATGGTACAACCAAAGGGCCCCCCTGTTTGAACTAGCAGCCTCTGGGTTAGAGTCCAGTTCCTTCACAGCTCTGCCTGGGCCAGGCTTAGAGTTGCTGTTGTTGTTGTTTTTGTTGTTGTTTCTTAAACTAACCCATTAGTGCGTGATCCAGGTGTTAAATGCACTCGGGTTATTCCTGGTTAAACCCTTTGTATCGATCCCACTACCGTCTGGCCGGATTGATGAAGTCGGGACCCTTCACATGGGAGACGGATGAAGCGTCGTCGTGGCGACCGCCTCCAAACGTCTGCCCGCACTCCTGCGGACCGTGTTCCACCCCCGCCGCCACACAGAGCCCTTCACCCTGGGCAGTTTCTCCTCACCGGCCTCACCCCCCAACCCCCACGATAACACATCGCCCGCGTCCCTTTGGAGATGAGCACCATCTATTATTCATCACTTTTCACACATTTGTTTTCTGCAGAAATGCTGATTTGGGGAGGTTGGGTTGCCTGAGCTCCAGCGTGCCCTGCCCCGCAAATCAATACCATCAAAAGCAGGCGGGAATCGTCACACGGCTCAGTCCCACATCTCATAATAGCTCGTGCGGCTCGTCATGCAAGAAGAGGATCACTGGTTACCGTCGGAATGGAATCCTAATGTTATATTATTGTTTGCTTGGAATCAGGGCAACTTGACTGCGCAGTTTCAGCAGTCCTCTCGACTTAATTGTGAACGTGCCAGTGGTCGTTAACTGGCCAGATGTAACCCTGACAGCAGGTAGACAAGGTGTAGCAGGCAGCATGGTGGCACAGCAAGTTGAGCACGGGGGGGGGGTACGAGAGGATGTGGGTTCGACCCCCCTTCAGTCTGTGTGGAGTTTGTGTGTTTTTGCCTTGTCTTTTTTGTGGGTGCTCTGGTTTCCCCCCACAGTCCAAAGGCATGCTGTTCAGGTTCCCCCATAGTGTGTGTGTTCCACTGATGTATGGATGAGTGACCCACTTGAAGTAGTGTATCTAGCAGTATATGTTACCCTGGTAAATAAGGTGTGTGGGCTGATAACGCTACATAGAGTTCATTGGAATTTGCTTCGGAGAAAAGCGTCTACTTAATAAATAAACGTAAATGTACTGAGGCTGCAAGGATGGAATGTGTGTCACGCCCACACCTGTGAGCACAACAGCAACATCTGGTACCAATCAGCCCGGCCAGGTATAAAGGCGGTGCCGTCCTGGTACCGGGTGCGGAATCTTGCAAACGCCTCCCTACGTAGCTTTGCGGCATTCAGCAGTCTTCTCCCCGTACCCAGTTCTCTGTTTCGTGTTTTGACTCTCCTGGTTTCTGACCCTTGCTTGATCTCATGGTTACTGAGTTTTGCTTTGCCCCTGGAAACGACATCCGCGCCTCCAAGACCCACTCCTGTCCACGACCTCTGTTTTTGCCTGCCCGTACTTGGGTCCAATCCCTACTTCTCCTGGCCTCGGCAGTGACAATGCGTTTAAGACGCCAAATAAAGTAGAGGATCAAAGACATGCCGCCACCGAATCCTGCCAGTGTATGTGAAGTGTGGAGGTGCCTTGTGCTGAACCCCTGTCCTCAACATTAACAAGAACAACAACAAATGTCTGTCCCCTCCCGGTAGTGCAGGGTTATCACACCAACCTGAAAACCCAAACGACCTCCAAAGGGAAGCAGTCAGTAGATCCTTTCTTCTTTTCAAACACCCACACATTTCCCGGTGTATTTATTTATCATCTATTACCTTCCGAACCCATAGATGGCAGTAAAGGGCACCCAAGAAGAATAGCAGCCTGAGATCGCCTTAAATCTGTTCGCTTCCACGGTGTTTACAGGTCATGTCTAGTTTTGGTGAACCCTGGTGATTAATAACGATATGAGGAAAGCTGCTCATGTTTATCTCATTAGTCAACAGCTGACGCTCAATAGGCGTTGTTAGACTTTACGTATTTTTATAAACAAATGCCTTAAATTGCTTTTGATTTTAAAGTCACTCAAAATTAACAAAGAAAGATCAAATAAAAAGTTTTTTTTTTTTCCTCCATTTATTAATGACTATGCATAAGATTTTTTACAAAACCTTACCTGCAAATAACTTGAGGGACATTTTTAATTGACTCTTTCATTGATTCTGGCATTGGTGGTGAAAGTGACTTTAGAGTTACGAACAGAACGAGTTACAAACAGACAATCGGTCCCAGTTTTGGTTGTAATTTCGGTAGCCAGCATACTGTTTATTTACGCTACCTCGTCGGCAGTGCCAGCACACACGCAGTAGTCCGGGGTGCGGGGTGTGGGTTCACTGACCTGTGCTACTCTGGATGGTCCTGACGGTGGTGGCAGTTCGGGGCGGTGAGACGGCCTGCCGTGGTGCTGCCTCCCCATCCTGCGAGCATCCCTGGTCGATGGCACGTACGTAGCTGTGGCTGCGCATGCGGAAGTGTCCGGGCAGCGGCAGGTCGAGCGCGTCCACCGCCTGTGATTCCAGCTCGCTGAACACGGACTCGCACACCGACTCAAACTGCCCGTTGACCTCCACCTCGCTCACCTGCGCAGATGGAGACGGAGAGCAATGGGAAAAAACAGATAAAAAATGATAAGCGCTTGAACACACCTCGACGAGCCTACCAGCTTCTCCCCTGAGGTTGCTGCCTGCTGCCTTTATTTTTCATCCTGTGTCAGGACTGAGGGACTTGGAGTCCGTAAGAGGAAGTCCCTCAGTCCTGATACAGGATAAGAAATAAAGTGTATCCTCGTGTTAAAAATTTTCGAAGATATGAACATTTTTTACTTATATTTTTAACTGCATTTTCTTCACGTTTATTTTCTAAAATTTCAGTTTGGAGCAGAACGAGCGTGACCTGTGTTTACCCGCCTTGCAGATAGGTGGCAGCAAAGAGCATCCAAACAGCAGGGGATCGCGGGACTAGCTTAATCTGAGTGCCAGAGTTCACAGCTCGTGTCTGGCGTTCAGGTGCGTCGGTGATCAATAACAGGATGACGAACAAGACAACGTTTATGCGATGAATCCATCGGGTCTGAAAATGACTTTGGGGAGAAAACTTATTTTTCTGTTATTTTAATTTTAACGTAGCTCAATGTAACTTATGCCAAATATTTTTTATTTATTACAGCTCTGTGAGACTTCACGAAACTTGATCTGTGGGTTTCCAGGGTTATTGTGTGTCCTTTATGTTACTACTTGTGTGTTATCTATCTATCTATCTATCTATCTATCTATCTATCTATCTATCTATCTATCTATCTCTATGTCTTCATTCAAAATGTAGCAGCATTTCTATTCTCAAAGACCCTTAATGAAGGCCCATTGTTATCTCTGGCCTCTGTTGTTAAAGCTCTGCATTAACAAGAAGCATCAGAATGTGGCACAGGGACCCTCACCAATAACACTCGTATCCACAAATGTCCAGAACACGCAGCGCCTTTCCGAGAAGTAGAGGTGGGCGGGAGCCTGTTGCGGGAAGGCTTAATTAGGAAGGGCTTAATTAGGTGTGTCGCCGAGGAAACCGATGTAACAGGAGCGAGGAAGTGTGCATGTGTGTGTGTGTGTGTGTGGGTCCGGTGGGGGCGGGTGCCGCGAGTACGGTGCCCACCTGCATAATTAGCGATGCAAACTCAGCTCCTGTCATCTGGAGCTGAAGGTAAACACCTCTCGCGAGCTGTCAGTTCAATTTAACGCTCCATGTTTCTTCCCGACAAATGGACTGCGCCTTTGACCTGACATTCCCGAAACGGTGCCCCCTCCCCCTCCGACAGGCATCTGGGTCGAGCGGTCGGGCAGGAACCCACCTGGCTGATGGTGCTCATAGCCCTCATGTAGCTCTCGTTGCGCGAGCGGAACTTGGGGGACGCGAGGAGCCCCGCGGGGTCCAGGCTGTCCAGGCTACGGTTGATGGAGACCTCGCTGACCGCCCGCAGGTAGCTATGGCTGCGGATCTGCAGCTTGGGCGAGTGCTCCGTGGAGATCCTGCGGAGGGGGAGACGGTTTCATTGAGACAATTGGAATCAGAAAGTGGAACAGACCTCTCAGAAGGAGTCGATAACTCTAATTTGGACGATACACGGATGCGTTTTGGCTGGATATCAGGCCTAAGCGATACATATACTGTATAGAGTGTCTGGAACATGAGACAGGTTATGACACCGTAAGTACCGGACCCACAGATAACGGAGCGGAGCCCAGTGTAAATGGAGCGCATGAAATACAGTAAATCAAAGACAAGGGCAATAAACTCGTCTCCCATCATCTGGTTTTTCGTGCACCCGGTCCAACGTTATTAATCCCATTTATCGTTAATCGGTCTGGATTGTCATTTATACCTTCTGCTGGATCCGGTCCAGGACGCTGAACATTCTGCTCAGGGTAATAAACCGAGGCTGCGTTTGAAAATTGTGCCGAGCAGCTGTGAGAGACACCGTGAGAGGCTGCGAGCTTTAATTTTCGTATTATTCGTTTATTTAAATGTAATATACCGCCTTCATCTTCCTCATGCCAGCCCGCCCAGTCCATCGGGATAGCTTTACTTTGTGAAATCATCAGTAAAATCAGTATTTATTTCAGATGTAGGATGGTGCGGCCGCTTTTTACATACTGGGTCATTTTTACTACTACAGCTGCAACACGCAAGTTGATAAAGTGTGGACAGGTGATGAAATAAAAACTGTATTTTGAAAATTATTTTTCTGGCAACAATCCAAGGAAAGATAACACTGCAAAAGTTTTAACATATTGTACTATTTTTTTCCTTATGATATTTAGTACAGTATACAGTATAATTGTATAATTATTATGTGCAATATCATTACTTCTTCAACATTACCGGCAATATAACCATTTAATATCATGTGCAATTGTTTTAAATTGTTTTTAAATTTAAATATAATAATGTAATATAAGGTGTAATATCATGTATTGTGTCACTTTCTACCTTTCACTTTGCTTTCTTACTTCGTGTACTTTTTTTTTTTTTTTTTTACTTTTAATATGTTTAATTGTTGTGATTTTTCTGTTTGAGCAATCTCTGGCACAAGAATTTCCTTCAGGATAAATAAAGTTTTATCTAATCTTATCTTATCTTTAGGTGATTCCGGGGTGAACGGGGATGGGGTTGAATGAAATATAATGAAAAAATATGATAAGTAATTTCATTATCAAGTTGGATGTTTGGTTAGTTTTCATAAATAAATATTCACCAGTTAATGGGGATAAGTGGTCTTGGGTTAGAATCGTGGCAGTAACAGGAGCACCAATAAGAGGAACAAGCAAAAAAAAAGCAAATGGAATTCCAAAAAAAACAAAAAAGATTGAATATATAATAAAAAAAAATCTATAGTGAGACCATTTGCTGACATGGTGTTTAAACTGACTGTACCGAGTCTCCCTTTGCGGCAAACCTGTCTCTCTCACCACCCTCCTAGACAGCTGGACTAATTCCAGTCCCATAAAGAAGAAACAACAGCCTCATGTCCGACTGTATCTGGCAACGGGAGATTTTCATCCTTTTTTTAATAGAGGTTTTACATTCCCTTATTTAAATGCCTTTAGTTCTTCCCACATAATTAAGGTCACAAGGGTAATGTGGGACAAAAGCCAGGTGTGTCGAAAGACGCCCAACTCCGAGATTATTGCCCGCGTCCGATTAGGTGATGAGAGTACGGTGTGGCCGTGGAACCGCGATGGACATGTGGAGGACAGGAGTGTGTCGCACTGCGGACCGCAGACCAGCGTGGACGAAGACGCGTTCGGCGTCCAACGGGCGATTCTTCCCTTCCCTTTCATCAGTCCATCGAGACGTTTGTAACGAGTCTTTGACACGTAAACCCAACCCGGACACGGTTCCGCAGTCAAAGAGCCAGACGACCGGCGCGCGTTAATTTGCAGGGGTCACACCGTGTATGGCGGCGTATCGTTCTTCTCCAGCCACGCCGGCCCTACGTCTTCTCCTCCTGCTTCTTCTACAAAGACTAATCGATTTTCCGACAGGACCGAGGCTCCGCGCTCGATCCAGAGGCGCTAATTAAAGCGTAATTTAAAATTGCCAATGGAGCTGTGGGCACACTGCCCCGTTGCTTTGAAGCGGCCTGCCCGGGGAGACCCTCCCCCCCGCGCGACCCCGTGAAGAGCTACGGCATCCGGCCTCCATCCTCACACCAGCCCGCCATACGTCACTTGGCGGAGGCACAGGCAGGAGACAGCTGTGTCTCTCCCCTGCTAGACAACGATCGCAGCCTCTTTACCTGCAGGCTGAGAGCAGGGGGTTTGAGGCACGCAAGCGGAAGCTGCGGGCGAAGCCGAGGGCGCTCCGTCTGCGGCGGGAAGTGGGCCGCGGTCCCCGATGTCGGTGAGCGGCATCCTCGTCCCCCGTTGGTTCTCATTTTCTCAGCCTTTGAACACAAACCTACGACTTTTGCTTTTTCCTGAAACTGTGAGCATTTTGTCTTCTGTTGTCAGGAGCCAGCGAACATCCAGAATGTTCTGTCCTCCTTAGTGCTGAAGGTGCTCTGTCCATTGTCACTGATATTTACATTTATTTATTTATCAGACACTTTTGTCCAAAGCGACTTCCAATGAACCCTCTGTAGTGTTATCAGCCCACACACCTTATTCACTGCAGTGACTTACACTGCTAGATACACTACTTACACTGGGTCACTCATCCATACATCAGTGGAACACACTCTCCCTGTCACTCACACATTTATGGTGAACCTTAGACTGTGGGAGGAAACCAGAGCACCCTAAGGAATCCACCAAAGACATGGGGAGCACATGCAAACTCCACACAGACTGAGTGGGGATCGAACCTACGTCCTCCTGCACCACCCAGGCGCTGTGAGACGGCACGTTACTCGCTGTGATGAAGTCCACCCATCTGGCACTCAGTCTTTTACATATCCATAAACCACTCAGTTATTTTCATTCATTTGAATATTTGGGCTTGTTAACCACCGCACTACACCCAAATACTCAAATATGTGTGTATAGTGTGTATATACATAAATATATTATATATATATATATAATATATATATGTAATATCCTGCTGTATATATAATCTTATTATATGTTATAAATGTTTCCCTTTTTGCTGACAAGACTTAATTGTTTATCCGTATCAAATGTGTTAATAATTTTGGAAGCCACTGTAGATATCATATACCCTATACCCTTTCCTATATGCAGCAAATCAGTACTCAGTGTTATATTATTAATTAGTATTTAACTCAGTAGCGCTATCTCAGTATCCAGCAGACCACTGTAACACTATGGGCAATACAGAGTGCTCAATCTACCTTGCATGGTGGGAGGAAACCAGAGCACCTGGAGGAAATCCATGTGAAGACAGGTATATATACCCCACATACACCAAAAGCCCTGTACCATATACAGTACAACATATATGCCAAATACCTTACACTACATATATCTTGAATACTGTATATGTATAGTGTCTATTTAAAGATATGAGTGAATGTGGCAAAGGTGTAATTTTAGAGTTTCTAACTTCTGCGGAGTGCAGTTTGACCAGGCAATATCACACACACTAATATAAGCAGCCGGAACCCGAGTTTCCATTTGCGTACTACTCTTGTCAAGATTTAATACGAGGCTTTTATGTATTTTTAACTTTCACTCCACTTTTTTTTTGCTCCACCAAAGTTAGCACTTTATATTCTAAATTCAGCAGACAGACCAGGAAGGAGAAGAAAAAAAGACATACTTTTGATTTTAGTTTAAATGGATAGAGGAAAACTATGAAGAGATAAAAAAAAAAAGAAAAATTCTGTCGCCACCAGTTTCCTTTAAGATGTCTGAGTGATTTTACAACACGAGCCGAGAGGAGAGGGAAACGTGTGCGTGTGTGTGTGTCCCTGCACATCAGCTTTGTCTTAAATATGCATGGGGCTCCTAAAATAGGCCGCTGTCACAATGGCGGCGCGAACGCGACCGTGCGACCGTGTCACCGCACCTCCTACGCGTTCGCGCCCAGGCTCGGCCGGCCGGCGGGGGAGGGAGCGGCGTCTTGGTGGAAGAGGGGCGCGGACACCGGGAGAGAGCGAGTAAATGTTCCGCACCGAGGGGGTAAATAATTAAAAATGAAGTACGGAAGCACTCCCGCTTGAATTCCTGCGGAATCCAAGAACGAGAAGAAACTGGGGAAGCGAACAAGATTTTCACTCCACCTGTCACACACAAGTCTGCTCTCGAACCCTGGTATTCTCTCATGTGGTACAGAAACAGCCGTCTGGCTTTAGAGTCTTCTCAACACAAAGCATTTTGAGCCACTTGCCGTCAAAACTTTCACTGTACCAATTCGTGGGTAAATACCCTTCTCTATGGTACCAAAGCAGGAGGAGGGATTTGAACAAAGGACCTTCCGCTTCAGGCAAGGGCTCAAATCACAGCAGTTCCAACTGCCTCATACAGAAACAGAGAACATGACAGTTAACGAGAGAGTTGTTACCTAAACACAAAAATATATATATTTATTGTACTATATACATTATATTAATATATATAATGTTTAATATATAATAATATTATATATATATATATACTATGCTTTCAGTGGAAGCTCATAATGTGGTGACTTAGCTATCACTTTTGTATCTGAAGGTCACGGGTTCAACTCCCACCTTTTGCTGTCTTTGAGCAAGGACTCACCCTAAACTGCTCCAGTAAATAATTACCCTGCAGTAAAAAGGTGTAAATAATGGTAGCTACCTTGATTAACAATATTAGTTGAAAAAGTGTCAGCTAAATGAATCAATGTCAATTCCAATGCGTGGGAATGTGAGCTAATAACAGTAACGTTAATGACCGTTAAAACAGGGTGGATTTTAAGCAGCCCTGTACCCCAGCCTAAGCGCTTTAGTTAAATAAAGCCGCCATAATTAGGGCACTTTTACTCCAAAGCGCATATTTGTACTTCGTATAATTTTTTCATGAAAAAAAAAAAGTATAATATATATATTTTTTCCTAGCGCTCTTGTTTCTTCAGGGCGTGAGTAGAAATATGTATTATTTAGTCTCTTTCTTTCTTCAAGTTCTCATTAAAAATTATGTTTATAAAATCCGGGTCAAGCGTGAAGTGATTCAAGAGAAGGAGGCAGAATGAAGCCGTCATTTAAAATTTATACGAGGGCGCCGGTAAACCCTCGGCCCCTCGTCGGACGGAATTGCCGGCGGTCTCGGGGCGAAGGCCGCAGCCCTTGCGCTCGTCCAGGCGCGGCGTCTGGGACGGGCTCGCGCCGTCGGAGGAGTGGAGCGCATGAAATGTGGAGTAGCGTGTCAAAATTGGACCCGTTTCACCGGCGCCGTCCTTGGCGAACACAAAATCGGGCCGTTAAGTAAGGTGACCGTGTGGTCAGCAGGTGGCGTAGTGGTTGACGGTGTCACCTTGCGGTCCGAAAACCAAGGTTGGGATCGTCTCCCGCTCTCCCTCGTTTAGGCCACCTACCCTGAATCAAAATGGTAAAAATTTAACCTGAGGAATGAAAGGGCAAATCACCGTAGCACGATACGATAGGCCGCGACTGACAACGGCCGTCCCATTAACATTATTACAGTATTTTTGACCGCAACGTCCAACAGCAGCCGCTCCCTCTGCTGCACGACAACATCAGCTGGTGCCGTATCTCTCAGTGTTTGGGTGTCTATCGGCAACCACGTTTCACTTACAAAACTTTCTGTTCATGATTCCCTTCAAATGACTTTGTGTTTAAAATAGCTAGAAGCGAAAAGTTGACTGTTCGGCGGCGCTGAAAAGTAGAAGAGAGCGAAAATAACAGTGCTGCATGAAAACACAGCACCGTAGCTCCTGTATTTATATTTATTATTCTATATTGGGGTCATTTTATACATACAGAACGATGTATGAAATTAGCAAAAATATAATCAAGCCCTATAATACAGCGTTGCATTCTTGCATTTTTTTGTATATCCATATGGTTCGTATAATAGACCCTTAATGGGTATTAAATTTATGACAAAGTCGGCTTATAGCAAGGTTGTTGGAGCGGTACCCTTTTGTAACCCGAGGGCCACCGGTACATGAATCTAGCAATGTTAGTTGCTTTTGAGGAAAGAATCAGATAAATTACAATTTTTTTGTTTTAAACACAAAGTGACCCAGACAATGAAGACTGAAAAAGTTTGTCGTTATGGGAAAAAAAAAAAAAAAAACGGAGGTAGAAAATTCCGGAAAATCAGCATGATTTGTTTTTTTCAGATCGGGGTGCTTTGTGTTATTACGTCTGTGGGGAATGATCCCATCGATGCCTAAACTGATGGCTCCTGGGTTTACCGTCTAGAGCAGATAAAAATTGCCGCTGAGAAACACTGTGAATATCTGAGCCAAAGGCTCCATCTCAACGCCTCAGTCAGGTCTTCAAAAAGCGATCTGAACCAGCACCGCAGAGTCCCCACCCACCGCCACGGAACTCTTCCAGCGAGACGAGCCGGACGTCTCCAAACTCTGAAGGCGACCGTGACTTGGAGGACATCGTCAGACTCTCGCCGTTTTAACTGCATTTGATCTCTTGCACCTCCAGTTGCATTAAAGTCGATGTCCATCCGTTCCGCCTCCTTTCTTTTGGTTTCTCCTCCTGCCCTTAAAAAAACTATCCACTGTATCTGCCCTGCAACGGACTGGATTCCCATCCGGGGTGGGCCCTGCCTCATGCCCGATGCTTCCAGGATAGACTCTGGACCGTCGTGACCCTGCACTGGACAACCAGTTACTGTTGATGTACAGACTGATAACTGGACCATTTTATCATAGGCTCAGACTATAATTAGGCCTTACACAGTTTTTTCCCTCGGCCTGTGCTGATGGCATGTAGATTTTTAAAAATTCCTTTTTAAATATCTTTCTGTTGAAAAAGATCCCTTATAACACAGATGCATTTATAAGAAGTCAACATAACGATTTTCTCTCTATCAAAGACCTAAGGGCCAACGTTTTTTTATGTCCAAGGTCTTTCCTCTCATTGTGTCATTAACGTATCTGTCTGAATTTTGATTGAAAATACATCAGCGTAACGGGACGTCAGAATGCTTTTGCACTGTTCAAAGATTAATGCGCACGGGCCCAGTTAGTAGGAGCTGGGCTTGCAAAAGCGTCAAAGAGTCGTAATACGAAGGAGTCTGCAAACAACCGCAGTTTCTTATTTATCGACCTCTTCAGGACTTCTTTCTCACAGCCAGGGGAACAATGCAGGGGAAAGATATTAAAGTTAATAAAGTTTTCAAGTGTGAGGTTTGTGCTGCGAATGCGCTTCGCATCTGACCGTTCGTGTGCTCCCAACGCGCTCGTTAATTTTTGAATGAATATTTATGCTGACGCACAAGATGCGTTTTAAAGCAGCGATGGCCGCGCACTCGTAAGTGTAGAAATGTTGTAGGAACCTAACAGTTACTTTGAGCGTGTTATGGCTGCGCGTGAACGTGTTTGGGCGGCGTGTGTAAAGTCTGTGCGTAGGTGTGTGAGCCGTCACGTGCGGCAGGGCTAGTCCGCCGACCCTTGCGAGCGTGGCCTGACCGCGAGCTGAACTCACTTGAGCGTGGTCATCTCGGTGAGCGAGGGCTGCGTGGCCCTCAGGTAGCTCGCCCTGCGTGTCTGCGCCTTGGGCGACGGCTTCGGACTCCCCTCCGAGTCGCCGCTCTCCTCGTCCGCCATGGCCTTGATGTAGCTGCCGCTGCGCATTCGCCGGCACGGGATCTCCTCGCCCTGCCCCAGAGGCGGCATGCTTCCCCACTCGTCCTGGGGCACCTGCAGGGGTCAGGGGGTGGGCAAAAAGGGGTAGCTTGTCAGGTTGGCGTACCAACCAAAACCACCACTCACGCAACCGCACACTCTCGCACTCAGGATACAAAGGTCTTGCGTCAGCAAGGTCACCTGTCACCCTCCTGCTTCGGTCACCATCCTCCTTCAACTCCTAATCATCCACAGACCTTCACACATACCTCCATTGTAGCTATGCATCTCCAAAATCCTGGTGATGTTGTAGAACATAGAATATGACTCCATGGATAAAGCAATTATCAAAAAAAAATAAATAAAATAATAATTCATCCATACATCATCGGTAACCTCTTCTTCAGTGGAGGGACATGGTTATTTGGTGCCTACCCTGGGAGCATAGGCCAAAGAGGGTACACACTTGACAGGACTCCAGTCCACCATAGGGCAATCACACACACGTACTAAGGGCAATTTAGACTCATAAATTCACCTGAACCACAAGCCTTTAGACTGTGAGAGGAAACAGGAGCAGGTGGAGGAAACTAACATGAACACGAGGAGGCCATCCATTGAGTCAGCAGGTGGTGCAGTGGTTAGCACTGCCACTTCAGACGTAAGGACAAAGGTTGCTGCTGTAGTGCCTTTGATTAGAGTACTTTGACCTGGTCTTGGCTTTTGATACCCAATTTTCGATATGAAACAAAAAAGATCAGTATAACAAAATTTATCTAAAGCTGGTCAAAATTTAAAAAAAAAAAAAAAAAATTCTGTGTTGTGCGAGTGAAGGAGTACGTTAGCATACCGTAGTTAGCGAATCTGCATTTGGTTCTTTCTGTTGGTGTTTGGAATATGAGTGTTGTTTTTAGAGTGGGGGCATCATGGGAAGTGTATGAAATTCCACAGGAGTGTCTGTTGGTCGTATTGGGTGTGTCATTAAACCGAATGGTTATGAAGACAGAAGAGCAATTAACAAGAAAAGTTTAACTTTCAGGTCTGCAAAAACATTTTAGTAACAGTGTGCAGTTTTAGAAAGTTGTTCATAATAATAACCTGAGAACTGATCAACTAAAAAGAAAATGGGAAATATCCCAGAGCACTAAATTTTGCTGAAATCAGCAAACAGTTATGTAACAGTTAACAGTTATGTAAATGTTTAACAGAGATCTAGTGACATTTGGAAAAAAATTTTTGTGGCTTTTGGATACGCTGGGGACACATTATAATTTTTCCACATTTTGGGGATGGGAAATAAGCTTTTGGTATCCAAAAGTTTTGATATCTGCACCATTTTTGAGAACACTTTACTTCCATATATGAAGGGGTGTCTGTATAATGTTCAAAATGCCTGCAGCAGGCATCCTGCTGTGTGAAACGAGTTCGACACCCCTGGTTCAATATATTTAGCTGAGTCCCTAGCAGCCGTCAATAAAATGGGGAAAACGATGAAATAATTATCAGACGATGGACAGCAGCACGTAGCATCAACAGAACGCAACACATTGCAGATGATATGGAAATATAATCGAATAGTCCCACAATTAATGGAAATATGCACAGAAATAGCTCACGAAAAAGTTCACAACCTGATCAATGTTCTTACTGGTTGACCTTTGAGTAACAGTGTACAACTTGCTCAGCTGAGCAGCAGCTATTTGTTTTTTGTTGCCTGGCAACCGTTTCTTGTTTGTTCTGCTAAAAGACTATATTTCTGAATAAAGGATGATCTTTTAAAAATGCACAATTTTTAAATTAAAATGTGTTATTAATATAACTTCAAATATGTGCCCATGGCAATATTCATGATATAAGGCTGAAGAGCTGTAAGACTTTACCACAAAATAAATTTACTTAATAAGCTTCCTTATCCAGTGTTAATTTTAACCTCCATCCATTAAAAAAAAACTTTATCTTCAGTAATTTAAATTTAGGGTACAGCATTATTGCTGTCTGCTTAGAAATGGAATCAAAATGTGAAAACAATACTAACAACAGTAACAGTAATGAAAAAAATTACCCATTTAGGTGGATCGTGATATGGTGGTCAATTTATTATGAAAAAGATCCACAAAGTTGCACTTGAAAATCACAAAAGCACCAAAATAAAAACACTGATCACATATTTCTTATTTTATATCATGTTCTGCTTTATAACAATTTATATTCTAAAATTATATTATATTATTTACACACACACACACATTTTCAGAACCGCTTGTCCCATACGGGGTCACGGTGAACCGGAGCCTACCCGGCAACTCAGGGCGTAAGGCCGGAGGGGGAGGGGACACACCCAAGACGGGACGCCAGTCCGCCGCAAGGCACCCCAAGCGGGACTCGAACCCCAGACCCACCGGAGAGCAGGACCCGGTCCAACCCACTGCGCCACCGCACCCCATCATATAATTATTTATTATATATTATAAATTATATATATTTTATTTTTTATATATTTATTATATACCTTATAAAATTATAGTTATTATATAATTTATATTTTATGTATATAGAATTATTGCACTGTGCTCATTTTTACAGTATATTTTACCAACATATCTGCAGTGAAAAGGCCCACATAACAGGCTACAATCTGGCTTTATTGAGAAAAAAGACTCTTGTGTGACCCTAATGGTACCTGTCTGCATACACCACTATACGGAATTTTTTGTGATGGGGACCCTATTCTGCTGGGGATTACCGTAGTAAATCATAACATCCATATGCTGTAATTTATTAAAGGGATACAATTTACTAAAGCACCTCACTTTCTACAGCTGTACTTGTGGCATTATGTGCATACATTGTGCAATATATTATAGTTATAGACGTGTTATAGAGTTGAGAGAAAAACATAGTCTAAAAATGCATTAAAGGATTCCATTGCAATTTGACATATTGTGCTCTGATGATGCCTTTCACCGAAATTAAGATTATTCTAAACTCCAATACATTTCATTCTCTTATGTAATGGTGCCGTTAGTAGTTGTTTATCCTCATAATATTCATGTCCTTCTTATGAACTACTTTTCTGCGTCACCCTCTGAAGAGGAGTCAACTATAATAACAAGGGGGCGGCTGGCAACTAAGAGCACAAATTAAAAAGCCAACAAGAGTCAACAGCCTACAAAACAGCACCAAGAAAATGAATTTACAAAGCGCTGCTGGCGGGACTCATTCCATCGCACGGCTCAGCATGAAAATCGCGCCTGAATAATTAAATTAGTGTAAATAAAAGAATTAAGCGGCCTTGTTATGCCTGCTTTTGCTGTATCGGATTTGAGACACAAACGTGCAGTTTGGCGAAGGGTTCGAAAGGGGAAATGGGTGGGCCACGGCCAAGAGCGGGTCACCCTGGGGTGCACGGTAGCTATGGAAACGCCCGTTTCCTGGTTGTGGGGCGAGAAGCAGAGGGCTGATTAGAGAAGACGTGTCAAAGGAGGTTTCCAAAGGGCTGTCCCTAGGGCTACCTTCACCCCGAGCGCTTGCTTGCGTTAATAACCTTGTTAGCGCCAACATTTATCTGTTTTCACAGATTTTTCTAATGAAGTACATCTGACTACTGGAGCAGTTTTTTTTTTCTTTAAAAATCAGTGTTTTCCTACAGTAAAGTATTTTAACAGCAGGATTTTGGGACAATTCGAAGGTATCGACACTCTAGTCGATCAATTAGCAGCTGGTCCTATGAAGCCGAGGGAACGGATGGGTTGGAATGAGAACCGTCGGACACACGGCTCCCTGGGGAATGAGTCTGAGACCCCTCGGGGTCAGCTAACTGCCGTGTACGTGTCGTACAGAAAAATGAGACGGGCCAGAAAAGTGACCCACGGGTCATTCAGAAGAACAGCGATGGAGTGAAGGAGTGGGCCCTCGAGGGGATGTGGGAGGCCACATCTGTCTCAAGTTCTCCTGCTGGATGAGGTAGCAGATGGGACTCGAGAGGAGCCCCGGCACTCTTTAATGATCCAACCGGTGGCAATGCATTATGGGTTCCGCTCTGTTTGATCCACCCTCAGAGCACGTCTGAGTCCAGCCACATGGACTAACTCCTTTCTGCAGCCTCTGCACACACCAAAAATAAGAGGAAACATTAAAGAGTCCTTCTCCCTGCCTTCATGTCTTGGCACATTAGAAAAGGTCACACATTAGGAGGCCACATAGGGCAGAACAGCAGGTGGTGTAGTGGTTAGAGTCACTGCTTTGCCACCCATTGACCTTGGTTCAAATCCCCTCTTCTTAATCAGGCTATTTACCTTGAATGTACATGATAAAAATGATTCAGCTGCATGAACAAGTGTGAAGTTTAAGTAGCATTATATAAAAACATAGCAATATATGTTGCCTGAACAAAGATCTCAGATAACAGTTAATAATGAGAATATTTAATTTAATGAGAGTATACAATTCAGATATTAAATCTGCATAAGTATAACGGTATGTGGAGTCACGACAGCTTGAGTGCGCACCTTCTCGGTGAAGGAAAGACAGAGGAGGCCACGTGGGTCTGAACAGACCGCAAGGACGCGGGGATCTGGGAGGTGGTTTCACTGCGACTTTAGAAGGAAGACAGAATCACGCTCGCTTTGCAGCGATGCTATTGCAGAATGACCCCTGTCTCCTTGGCCCTTTGCAGAGAAACACTCGAGGTGTGAACAGCTCAGAGAGCTCATTTCTAACAGGAGCAAGTTATTCAGCAACATATTGCTCTTGCTCGGCCGGGGCTTTTATCCACAACGAGAAGCTGTGCTGACGATCCCTTGTCAGGATTACAAAGATTCACTGGGCGTTAATGCAAAGCGTGCTGCACTTTTTATTCATTATTTATTTACGTATTTATTCTTTACGGTGAGAATATTAAATTTTGTTTAAAGCGAAAGTCATTGAAGGGTGGATGAAGAAAGTGAGAGAGCACTTCCCGCTGTGGACGACAAGTACTGCTTGGGGTCTCGGCGGGATGCGGAAACCTCTCTGTATGGAGAAAAACTCCTCCAGCTTCCTCCAATTTCTTTAAGTCTCCCTTCTCTAAGAAAGAAGGATAAAAATGAGCGCAAGCCGTGATTTGATATGTTACACGGACGGAAGCATTAGTCGTCGAAGCTGCTGGCTTTACATCTGAAGGTTGCCAACTTCAATCCCACCTCCACCTGTAGTACCCTTGAGCAAGGTACTTACCCCCCAGTTTGCTCCAGTAAAATTACTCAGGTATTAAAACGGGTAAATAATTGCAGAAGGGACTCAGTCATATAGTCGTACGAATACATGTCTATCTACTGCATATGCTGTATATATATATATATATATATATACACACCGAATGTATATACTGTATATGGAAAATCCTTTATGCAGCAACTCGTGTGATGCATACTGGTTGATATAGTGGAATGTGACAAATTGGCTGTAGTCTAGAATAACATGTCTGCATCCAAATCTCTCCTTCTGCTGATGCAATGCACTCATTGAATTGTTCCCTGAGATGTACATCACTTTGGAGAAAAGCGCTTGCTAAACAAAGAAATATAAATGTAAATGTACAGTAAAAATTCCTGCATTGCACTGTGTGTATAAATGAGTAAATCACTGTAGTTATCCTGGGGCCCAAACCTAACATGTATGCCACCTTGGACCAAGGTATGAGCCGCAAGAATAATCACGTCCGTCAATATGTATCTGTTTGACTATCCTTGCGATAAAACCTCATTCCGGATCCTTCTATGACAGGAAATCAGGTACAGTACGAATATAGCCCGGAGGTAATGCGGCGAGATGTCAGCCAAGGAATTTTAATTAAGCTCCTAGTGGCGAAAGTCTATCAAAGTCGCTGCATTACGGAATGTTAATGGGGCCACGGGAAGATTCCACGTCTCCTTGTTTGCACGCCGGTGTCGTGCCCTTCACGACTCAACGGCTGACAAGAGGACACAGACGCTAAGACCTACGGGGTCCTGGAGGACGGTGACAGTCGGCGTCCCAAATCAACGCACCTAAAAAAGACGTCAGACATCGGCAGCTGAACAGTGAGTCTAGTGTTCGGCTAAAGGGCCGATTACGTGATGAGAGCCTGGGTGCGAAAACCTGGGCTGTTGGAAAACTGGGGGGACCTTCACATTCCAGTTGCTGTAAAGTACAAAACCAATTATCCTGCTCATATCACAGCCCGGTGAATAACCAAATAAATGTAAACAACCCTACTGTAAATATTTCACCCAAAAAATGATTTCATTTCATCCTATTCTCAGCTGCCAAAACAATGGGTTGCTAGGCAGCCGTGTCACCCTCGTTAGTGGTACATCATAATGAATTCAGTATAGGCATATGAAAATGGAAGTATATTTTTTCACAAGGACAAAATCAAGTGCGAGGAGAGACTCAAACTGTTTAGGTCGGCACTGTTTTCTCGCTTAAAATAAGAAGGAGAGCATGATGCTTCATTGGATTAAACTTCCTGTCGAAATTATTAGTCCCTGTTTAGTACTGTATACTGTAGATCAAATTAATTTCAGAAAAGTGCTCCAGCGCTGCTGTTGCTGCACTTGTACATCATCTCGACCAATCACAGGTAAATGTGCCTATGCTCAGCAAATGAAGAGTTTATGTCCTCTCTGCCATCCAATCAGAAATAATGTACACCAGGTCGACCAATAAGGACTTAATTCACATCGTCAACCAATCAAAAATGAATACATCCTGTCTGAGCCAATCAGGAGTAACTGCATGTCTTCTCCAACCAATCAAAGATGGGTATTTACGCGCACCGTAGCACAACGATCGTCTGAATATAATGCTGCGTTTAATTCCCTAGTGTTAGTGCGGAGAGATGAGCTGGCTGCGTTTGAACACGGAATTATCTGTCCGTTTGTTTGTGTGAAAGATCCAACTTCTACTTTTCCCACAGATAATAGCTGGATCACGGAGGCCCGACAACGCAACCCTAATCCAATCACAAAACCCCTAAACCCATGTGGCTGTCTCGCTAATTAAAACATGGTTCAAATTGTTTCAGCTGTCAAATGCAGTTGTTTCGTTATTCATTTTCCTGTGTTCATAACAAGGCGTTCAAGGGGCTCAACGTGTACGTTAGTGGGCGAGGGTACTGAAACAGGAGCAGGGATTTCAGCCTGTGCCCTTTGACTGTAAGGCAATGGTTCTAAACACAATGCCACATCTGTCCCCTTTAAAGTTTACAAGTGAGTGAATGTAAAAGTACAAGAGATTCATCAATTAAAACCAACCAATCAGCCATGTATGTTTACAAACACATTATAGCAGAAAACCAGAACTACATTCAAAACGATGAAATCAGACGAATAATAATAATACTAACCCTGTATCTAAAGCGCTTTGTCTGTAGTTGATGTTCTTTTGTATACGCTAGGGAAACAAGGAACAAGCTCCATTTGTTTATTTACCAGACACTTTTCTCCAAAGTGACTTCCAACGAACTCTATGTAGAGTTACCAGCCCACACACCTTATTCACCACGGTGACTTACACTGCTAGATACACTACTTACACCAGGTCACTCATCCATACATCAGTGGAACACACACACAACCTCTCTCTGTCTGTCACTCACACACTATGGGTAAACCTGAACAGCATGCCTTTGGACTGTGAGAGGAAACCAGAGCACCCGGAGGAAACCCACACAGACACGGGGAGAACATGCAAACTCCCTACAGACTGAGCAGGGATCGAACACCCACACACACACACAGAGGCTGTATGGGTCTGAGAAAGAGCACATTGCTCTCCCGTTTCACCACTTTGCTTAGGCTGAACCCTTGAATTAACGGCAATATCCAAATCGCATAAAACTAAAGTTAGTCTCTGCCATGAGTTTTAATTGAGTTACGTTGACTTTATGTTGAGCACTTAAGTGCTTTAAAACACTTTTCTTGCTTGCATGAGTAACAGGGTGTTCATTATTTCCATTATCAGTGATTACTTTATCAATCTGATTCCGTCAACACTTGAGCGGGCGAGAGCAGTATCTGATTCATCTGAACTTCAGAACTAGTTTGCTGCTTTTTTGTCTCTCCAAGATTGATATAAGAAGTAAATCGAGGCAGTAGAACACACCAAGACAACTGTGTCTGTGACAGCTGCCTAATAAGAATTTAAAGAAACTTGAATTTACGTGGAAAAAAAACCGAGTTCTTGACGAATCTTTTGAGCGCCGTGTGATTGGAATCGAGTGACTCATTCAACAGCCAGATCATTGAAAGCAAAGTGTTTAATTATTCCACAGGTCAGTCGGAGCCTCTCGACAGGCCTATTTAAAGACGATTGAAAGAGGGAAATTCTGCTCACCTGGAGAAACTGGCACGAGCGCTCTTGCTTGCACGTCTCGGCCTTGAGCAGAGCCTTGTCCATGTTGACGGAGGACTTCTGGTAGACTTCTCGCGCTCTGCTCACCGTGAGCATGGAGGACCAGGAGCTCTTCTTCACCAGCTGCGTGTCCAGGTTGGTGGGTGACGCGGCGCAGGTGGCGCACTTGACGTCGTTGTTGCTGCGCGACGTCCTCAGAGTGTGCTCACTGATGGTGTTGTAGGCCTCCAGGAAGTACTGCGACTGGGACTTGTCCGGCCGGCGGCCTACCGTCATGGCGCCCGACGGGCTGCGGTAGAGGCACACGTCCCGGTCCAGGTTGTCGTCTGAGCTCCAGTAGCCCGAGATGGCGGCGCGTGCCCGAGGCTCTGCCGCTCGACAGCGGTCGCGGCTTTTGCTACGCTTCCCGTGACGAGACGCAGGTACCTCGTCGGGGCTGGCCTTGCTGCCATTGACGCTCCCCTTGGCGGGACCCTCCAGGGAGTGGGACTTGGTGAACAGCCGCTGCACCGAGTGCACCAGGTGGCGAATGCGCCCGGGGCTGTCGCTACGCTGCTCCGTCGCCGTGCGCTTGTACTGCAGCGTGTGGTAACCATCGCGGGCTGCCGGCGGCCGCCGCTCCAACTGGTCCAGCAGGCTGTGAGAGACAACACGGGCGGATTTGCCAGTCCCACCGGTGTATGGCACCACAGCCTGGCACTCAGATTTCAGCTCGTGATGTGAGCTACAATGGCGCCGTGGGAAAGTGCTGCACGCCAGGTCGCCATATGGCGCCACGCAGTCTCCCTGGAAGGAGTTACGTTGGGAGTAGTACGGGTGATCAGCCGGGTGCGGGTCATCCGGGCTCAGCAGGCACGACGGCCGGTCCGCGCGCCGCGACACCATATCGTAAGACGCCTCGCAGGCGATGCTGTGGGGGTGACTGCGGCTGCTAGACAGGCCCTTCATGGTTGCCGCCGGCAATCGGTCAGAGTCATCGAACTGCTGCCAAGGGACGTCCTCTCAGGCACTTACACCGGACGCTGGGGAAACACGGAAAGAAACCAATGACGGCATTTTCACGGGGAACGCACCCATGAACACTCTCTCGCTCATTCACTTACTCTTGTCCAGGTCAGGGTTGTTGGTGATCCAGAGCCCACCATAAATGGATTAGACCTAACAGAAAATTTCCACACATGCATATTCATCTGGCTGCGCATCTCAGATACCAGGCCAGACACATTAACAGCAATATTGGCTCCGATGAATGCTGTCGCTTCTTATTTTTACCTTTTAGATTAACAGTTAGACCAGAGCGCCAGAGCAAACTCATTCCACATACAGCAATGGGCATGTTCAAGCTTTTCCACACTTGGGATTCTTTTGACAGCCAGCTTTTTGAGGATGAGATGGACCAAGAGAGGGTAACAGTAAGAGAACAGGGAATGATCATCTTGCACTGGAGGGAGGGAAGGTGTTAGTGTAAAGTGACTGCATTTAGTACACACAGCAGGCCTGAAACAAGAAAACGTTGGATGTCAGTCACGTCACCGCACTTGAGCAAGTATTTCCAAAATCCCTCTACCACGGAAAGGGGAAGCGAAAATGTTAATTATTTATTGATAGCTACTTTTCCGGTGCAGGGAAGTGCAGTCCAGAACCTATCCCAGAAGCGCAGGATGGGAGGCAGGGTACCAGGTACACCCACGCGGGACACAAGCCCTTCGCAGTATGCGAACACAGCCCGTTAAATAAAACAAATAAGACCTAGACCGTGCTAGCTTGGGCTGCTGGAGGGCCTCGCCAGTGCTGCCCATCGAGATTCCAGAACTTTCCATCACAAAGTTCACCTCCAGGCACTTGTCAGCTGTGCTAATTCCCACAGATGCCGCGCGCCTGTCACTTTGATAAGGAAGAGCCAGATTTGTAACCGAGTAAATTCTCCTGTCTTCGGAAGTCGGCAAATGATGACACTGAGGTGCGGAAGAAGGGGAAAGGTTAATTTAGTTAGAAAGCCATTTTTGTGAAGGAACTCTGTGCTGACAAGGACTCTTCCAGAAGGCTCACCAGATACTCCTAGACAGATTCTTCCAAGCTGCTGTTACATCGAAATGAGTTTTTTGGGTTCCAGGTCCTGCCATCTGCTGCACCTCGGTTTTAAAACATTATTCTTATTATTATCATCATTTTTTAAAAAAAAATCTTTATTCAATAACTAAATCCTGAAAACTGTCATGCCAATGAAACATTTAAAAGTAAAACAATAAAATCAATAAAACCAACTAATATAAAGACAGCATGAGAGGACCTTTAAAACACTAAAAGGCATACTCCAAGGCATGTCAAAACATTATTTAAAACAGCAGTGACCGAAAGGCTTGCAGGAACCTGGACTTTTTAGAGAAACTTCGAAGCACTTTCTCAATGCTGACAAATGACAAACGCGGCGGGAGGATTTTTATCTCGAGGCGATATGTTTGGAGATGATAATTATTTCATGGGCTCGCCACATGGAGGAAAGGCCGTTTTAATCTCACAGCTGTTCTGAAGCATTGGCTTTTTTATTGTTTCTTATTGTTCATCGCCTAATGCCATCTCCTGAGGGGGGAGGGGGGAAATCACACTCAAATGAAGATTGATTCTTTTCTACCGCGGCTGAAAATGACTTTCCGCAGAGAAGTTCTGTCCCCAGACATCACGGGCCGTGAAGCGGTGGGCAGGAACCAGTCGCACGGACCCTCGATTCATAACGGTTTTTCTTGACGTGGGCTCCACGAACCCCCGGAGGGCGGCTGATATATAGGAAAGGAAGTTTATATGTGCGCCGGCAGGAAATATGGCTCCGCTGATATTTAATACCCAACAGCGGCGCTGCGACCAGGAGCTATAGCAATGAAAAACAGACTCTCTTCTTTTCAGATAGCCGCAATAAAAGTACAGTTGCATTAATTTTACGCTCGCCTCGTTCAATTGATGCTTTTTGTGGAGCGCCGACAGAGCGGCAACAGCTGACAGCGAGGACAGTACGCTCCAATAGCGCGGCGCATTAGCTAGCCGCATCGGCGTCGACGTCGTGAAAGCAGCGCTAAGTTTCGCCGTGGCCTGAAACAACCCAGTGTTCCAGCACGGCGGCGCTCGTGACCCCCGTGTGCCCTCCGCCGCACGTCTGCCAAAAGTGGTGTCACGGAACTGATGAAAGTAGGAAAAGAAGAAGAGGAACAGAGCGCTAATTCATTTAGCTCGGGTTGCTCAGCAACCGGGCGAGTTCGAGGAAGGCCGCGTCCATTGAGCGGCCCCCTCCTCTCATGCGTTGTTCCCAAACAGGAAGAGCCCGTCAATGCGCGGCAGTCAGTCGGAGACTTTTGCGCAGGAGCTAGCCGACGGCGCCAGCTCCCGTCAAAAGAGCACCGGAGGCTCATTTAAATGAGGCCTCTGCGACGTGACGGGGTACGTCCGGCTTCGGCCCCCGTGCCGCGTGTGCCTGATGAGTTCGGCAGAGCACCTTCGGAGGGAGGTAGATTCAGCGGCCCTTCCTCATTTACATGGAGGAACATTCCAGAGTTCTGCCATGAGCCCTAATAAAGATCAAAGTACCTGCAGGTAAAATAAACAAAGTAGAGATGTATCTCCTGACACAAAGGCCTGTCGGAGCGTTAAATAAGATCGATGCTGGCATAACCCCAGTCGCTCTCGTTCATCACCTGCTTGTGAGTGTCGGAGGAGTCAGCCGTAGCTGCTGTAGCGCCGAGACTGACGTGTCCTATTAGCGCGGCACACGGAACAGCAGGCCCAGATCTCTCAGCGCTCAGAAAGGAGGAATCTGGGCTCTGGAAGTACTGAGACAAACATCCGCATCTCTCATTGCTCGTATATGTCATCTCACAAATTATTATTTATCTCACACTTTTCGCCAAAGTAGCTTACAATGGTTGGATTGTACACCAAGTTACTGATCTACCCATTTATACAACTCAGTAACATTTACTGTATCAGTTGAGGATACGTACCTTGATGAAGTGTACTACGGTATTAGGAGGAATTCGAACCCAGGTCCTCTGAGTGCAAGCTGATGACTCAAACTACTCGACCCATCCTCAACTGGATTTTGGGGACTCGGGTTTGAATCCCACCTCCTCTTGCAGCACCCTTGATCAAGGTACTCAGCCGCAATTAAAACAGTAAAAATTACCATGCTGTATAACGAAGTACTTTAACACTTTGAGTCGCTTTGGATAACGGCACCAGTTACACACATCACACACCGAATAACAGGGTGTGGGTTCTAATCAATGCGGCACGGCCTACAAAGGTGTCGTTATTGCTGCGCTGAAGCTACACCGATCGGCGATTCTGCAACCTGGCTTCACGGTCCTCAGGCTGGAAGGATGACGGAGAGGACAGAAGAGTCTGGCCGTGACTCCTCAACCTGTCCTTTTCGCTCAGGGAGGTAATTTGGAGTGTGGAGGCACTGCACGGTATCAAATCCTGAGAATGGTTCTTCCACCCAGGCAGGAGGTCACCTGCATTTTTAGGAATACAGCTGATGGTCACATGAGCAAACTAGTGGGCTGAGAGGGGTCTGGTCCATCCAATGACGGGCCATTCCGGTCCTCCCTATATGTGATTTTTAAAAATTTTGACAACAGTAATCTTGTTCTTAAAATGTTTATTGTGACACTTTTTTATTGTAATAAAATACAGTTTGTGTAATGCATTTAGTCGTATGCTTACAAAGCATTTGAAATATGGAAGATGTTTTCTACCAACCGTGTTTCCTTTCACTCAGTATCCTGTTATTATGGGAAAAATTTAGCAATGATCTTAATGAAATGGAGGAGTCTGGTGCAAAAAAAATACAATAATTGATTTCAATTTTGGATTTCCAAAAAAAAAATTAATTGAATTCATTTAAAAAATACTGTTTTGTTTCATTTTGCCAATTAACCAACCTTTTTTTTTTCTTTTTTTGTGCAGAAATAAAAAGAAATATTTGAAAATTAATGTACCAGTGTGAGAGAACAATGTGGTCATTCCAATATCTGGTCAAAAGTGGTTGAGGTGTGTATTTAATGTAGTGTAAATGGGGATCAGTCACATTAAATGGTGTAGCAGATGCTGTCCTCCAAAGCCACTTAATTTTCTCAAGGGTACAACAGCAGGAGATGGGATTCAAACCTGCACCCCATGGTAGCCGCACGAACTGCTACACTACCAGACACCCCCGGGTAGAGACTCAAACAAGAGAAAAACCTGAACGAAAAAACGAAACAAATTCACTCTCCGCTCACAAAGACGCCACCAGAAACCCCCCTGAGATGATGACAAGTGTGTATATATGAGCTCCATGTGGTACAGTCCACTCTGTCCTCAGCATGAAGACATGCCATTTTCAGCTCTTCCAGTCCATTTCCCAGTGGTCTCCTTGTCCAGGCTTCTTATCCTGTGTTCCCCATGTAAATAAATCTCTGTAACCTGTGAGGTGTCGCCGCCTTAATCTGTCACCAAGTAGGCCAGCTCATTTGCATTCATTCCAGTGCCTGTAGTGAAATGGACTCGAGTATCAGTGTGCCATCGGCCCCGAACACGTGCGTGGGGCTGAAATCGGACTCCCGACTCGACTGCCGCCACGTCTTCAAACCAGACTCATCTGGGGAACAAATAATTTCAATTTACTGCTTGTGAGCAATTAGAGGTCTCAATATTCAGTACTCCTGCATGAAGAATCACCATCTGCCAGTTATGTAACTTCCCATAAGCGTAACTCCGGCTGCAGAGTAATTGCTCTCTGAGGTAAATTGGTCACTTTGAGTGGACCAGATGGGGGGAGTGACACGATGGAGGGCAGCTAGAAAGGAGAGAAGAGGGTCAGAGGAGGGACGGGTACGGACAGGTACTAAAACCATGCCTGTCGACATCAGGAGAGTCCACAGGAGTTAAACAGGAAGGGAAGTGCGAGTGGAAAGGGAAGAACGCGAGTCTGCACCCACCCAAAATCAACATCCTATCGATCCTCAGTTTCGGCCTTAATGTGGTAGAATGAGCTCCCTCTGTCTCTCAGAGCTGCTGAATCCTTTGCATCATGCAAGAGGGGTCTCAAGCCCATCTCTTTCAGATCCATTTCTCTCCTGATCTCCTGACTGCTTAATAAATGAGCCCAACACCATCTGCTATGATTATCTTTGCATTTGCTGTTCATCACTTCTATAGGCAGCTACTTTAAGGGATGTGAACCAGCAACATGGTAGCGTTAAACAGACAAGCCATGTGCCTGGAATCCTGCGTCTGTGTGTAAAGCTCATCGTCTGTTGCCGATGGAATTTTTTGACCCTGAGTTGAACGTCGCTGAATGGATAAAGTAAATTTTCAAAAGTAAGTGTGCATCTTTGAAAACGGTGCATTGTTTTGAGCGAAAGCGCTGCCTAGAAGGGCGCCTTCAAATGTGCAGTGGGGCGCTCGGTGTCTAACAGGTCCGCCTTTGCTCCAAACGCAGTCATGGGTGTCTGCGATGACGACGTCATTACGCTTTTATCCGGATTTCAAAAGCCTAATGACTTATAAAGCCGTTTTTAGAATAAATTACCTCTGGAAACACTCACACAAACACACACCACACACACACACACACACACACACACACACACACAAACAAACAAGGATTAGATTTGTCTTTGTCACTCCATGTAATTAACATGGCAAATTGGCAAATTGCATTTAAGAGCAAATGGTGTCTTCACTATAGGTACATATTCATCATTTGGCCCAACGGGGAAGCAACCTTACAGTAACACTGACAACATGACCCCCAAGAGACTCCAGGCATAATTTGCATATCAAACACATGCTGTGTGATTGGCTATTTCAGGTTTTTTTTTGTCTGATAATTAATTTATAGCATTTTAATTATTATAAGACCCAGTGTGACCTTCTGCTCTTTTTAACAGCGCAAACTAGGGCTTCCGTTCTTGAGAGGTGCCGAGTTCCCAGCTCGATCTGGGAAAGAGAAGGCTCCGTTCGCGTCGGCAGCGATCAGCCGTGTGATTCGCTAATCCGGCGTAAAGCCGCCGGACAAACCGAGCAGGAGACTTGTAAACGAATGTCGAGGATTACGGCTCTAGCAGAATGCCAGGAACGAATGCGATCCTCCGCCACTTAGAGGCGGAGCGGCGCAGTTGAGACAGCCGGGCCTTGGGTGCCGGCCCAGAGTCCAAGGTCATTCCAAGCTCATATCGCTTCCGTCACGCTTCCGGGCCGCCGCCCAAAAACTGCTTCACGCACCGCAAGAAACAGGGTGAAAATGGACGTCGCAGACCACGTCCAAATGACTCTCGGGGACTTGACACGTACACATACAGTACATGTGCCATTTCTATTTAAAAACTTTTTTTTTAATCCACAATCTGTTTTTTGGCAAGTGTGAAAATGCGACTACTTGATTTGGGGTGGTTTGGGACAGATGAAAGAGCACTCATATGAAGAGCACCGCTGAATATCAGTAAATTACATTATTTTAGTCTCGGACCAGCTGTCACGGCACCGTAGTTGTACAACGAAATGAAACTTATGTCCCAGACATAAAGTCTTTAAAAATGCACAAAGAACATTATTGCGCCTCTCCCATCCCTCATGAGAGATGGCAGCACATAACTGAATACCTTAACCCTTATTCTCGTTATGTAAGATATATTACTGAGTTTCTGCTGCCTGGAAGGCTTCTCGGGAGCTGGGAAAATCATGATTTCAGCTGAAGAAAAAAAAACCATCTTCGTTCCACAGCCCAGCTGAGCCTGAAGCCCAGGGCATATGGACCCCTCAGGCACCCGACTCACTTCCATGTTCTGCCACTTGGACTTTGCTTCTTCTACAAAATGGGTCTTTGTCACCTACAAGAAGAGACAAAACTCATGAATTTTGAATACTCCGAATGCCGAAACCCCTGGGCCAACTTGACAGGCAGCTTAGTAACCCATCGATCCGAATCCCCGCGTAGCCTTACGACGGGGAAATATTTTCCCAGCGCTTTGCTGGACGGTACACATTATTTAGGCAGCGCATTATTTACACCAAAAATGGAACTCACCTTTGATGTATGGTGCTGTTAAAAACTGTGACAATTATTTTCACTGTGATTGATGACGGTACAATTTCTTATCACTGTGCCATACTTAAACCATGTAAACAGGCAGAAATAAATATTCCAGATAATTCATACCACAGGTCTCCCATGCTTCAATAGGGAGCTTGGCTGAAATTATTAATGTTGGTGTCAGAGGGAGAAAATAGATGCATAATCTAGGATTTTAGGAGCCACTGGCTGAAATGGGAAAGGGGGTGAGGAATTAACGAAACGAAAGCTTTTGATCCTACTCGAACTCGCCATATTGGAAACGGCACAAAGGCTCCTGGCAGAGTCCGTTTTTCTTCCTGCATTAGCATGTTTCCCCATAATATTTGCTGCCCACTTGTCTACTCCGTACGGCCTTTTCGTAATTATCTTCCGGGAATCAATAACCACAAGATGACATAGTAGTCAAAAGTTTGAGGTCACACACCGAACATGACTTTTTCCATAATTGAGCATGTTTAATGTACAGGTCATTAGTTGCATTCAGGTCATGAGTTTTCCTTCACTGTTCATTTTCAGACACTTCTTACTCACCTTTGAGGTGTGCTTCAGGTCATTGTCTTGCTGAAGAATGAAGAACTGGCTAAATGACTTGCTATGATGGAACAATATGCCTCTGAAGTATGCACCAAGATCACCAGCTCTGCGGCGGTAAAAGCATCCCCACATCATCACACTGCTACCACCATGCTGGACAGTGGGAACCACACAGGTGCAATTCAAAATCTAACACTCAGTGGTTGGACCGAGATAGTTCACATTTTCACTCACTGATTCATAAAACCGACTTCCAATCCTCAAATGTTCACTCTGTATTTTTCAGCCCGGGCAAGTCTGGTTTCAAGCAGGTGTTTTCAAACTTTTGATTAGCACTGTACAGTCCACCAACTGACTGTGTTTAAAATGTTCAAGAAACACGCAGACAAACAGAATTCCCTTTCCCAAGTACATATATGTTTTTTGCATTGGGCTGAGAAGATCAGCCATAATGGTTCCAAACTTGCACCTGGTAACATTGACATAAGCTGCAGACATGTACATCTTCTGAATAAGTACAAAGGACAGCTATTGCTGGATAGAGCATTAAAAAATAATATCTTAATGTCACACAGATGCATGGTTTCTCATTGCTTCTTATGACTTTATTATCATGCCATATTAGCATTCTTGTAATCTGGAAATCCATAAAACTGGACCTTTATGACCAACATGCTGAGCTGTAAAACTAATTTTCACTCCCATGCTGATGATACACAAATCTATTTATCAATACAACTGAATGACTCTCTGTCTGCAGCTGCCATAGCAAACCGCCTTCATGAGATTACAAGCTATCTGAACTTGGGGAAAAAAAAAAGTGAAGTCCTGTTGCTAGGAGGAAACATGCCACAGAGATCTTTATTGTTATCAGTTATTCATTCAAAGGGATTAAACTTTACAGCATCAGGTAAGATTTAAGGAAAACATTCTGACCGGAATCAAGCTTTAATACCAAGTGATTCTTTAGCAAGCATATTTTTTTATGCAGTTTAGGAATACTGCAAAATTTATGCTCCAGAGAGAATTCTGGTTTGATCCGAGGCAAAATACACCAGTTTGTTTTCCATGGTGTTCCAAGTATGTATCCTTACTCATGAAAGGTCTAACCCATATATTGATACTTACTGATTAGAGCGTAAAATCCAAAATGTGATATTTGATCACTGTACACAGACTTCCCAGTATTCCCTAGAACAAATAAATCAGCGTTGGAAAAACCTTTACTATGTCTTTTTTTCACAGCCAGCTTTTCCATGATTTTTAGCTTGACCGGCCTTAATACCAAAAATGGTACAGAGTATTTGGAAGAATGTTCAAACAGTAAAAGGGTTTTCTTCACCATATGAATGCTGGTTTTAAGCATATCATAAGCTTAGTGCAGTACAACCACGTGCCAGCAAATATTTATGAGTCTCACTGCACTACGCTGTTTAATTCCATCATCCTTTTAATCGACACTGGGTTGCAGTGGTCCAGAGTCTATCCCGGAAACATACGGTGTGAGGCAGGGTACAACTGGAATCGACACCAGTCCAACACAAGGCAATCGCACACTCACACAGAGTAAGGTCCACTTAGAAAACCTGACAAACACAAAGAGAACATGCAGAGTCCACATAGACTAAGCCAGATTCGAACCGACAATTGAGGAGCAATGAAAGATGAGCACCACTTGGTCACCTTGAGTTGTGTACAGTATCTATATTTATTGTACAGCTTTGATCACGGCTGACCCAGCATGGACTCAACAGATTTTCTGCAGAACATAATCATAACCGGGCAGAGGGTTCATTTTTTAATCCTGAGCCCAGACTGATTTTAATGAATAGGTCATTATCTTCTTCCCTTGCATGGAAAAAATTATACTTTTAATAAAGTCCAGTATTGCGCATAAAATACGGCTTCATACATCAAAAATCCCACAAAGTTTAATGTAAATGTTGCAAATTTTTTTGAAGTCTCACACCATGTCATCTTGGTTTTATGTCTCAAGTTGAGTCACGGCTGATATTTTCCCACCAGATGCGTGTCTTCTACCAAAGGCGTCCTCGCAATTCCTGCAAATCACTTATTCAAAAAGGTCTGGGTTGAGCCAACGGGTTCTGACAATTCAGTTATCAGACTTTTTCTCATATACAAACGGAAAAGGTTTCAATTTGGGCCTTAAAAGAAGACAGGAAAGTGAAACAAATGAATAATGATGACCAAACATGTTTGCTCTTTTCTCTGCTCGACCCCCAGCTCCGGAGATGGCGTCTTTGTGGCCGAGCATCGCCGATAGCGCGGAGCTTCTCGGTAGCCCCAAAGTGTTCGTCTCAGTGAGCCTCTTGAAAGGCCAGCGCTAAATGGCACTTGAAAAAGCGCCCTATCTTCCCACACAGACATCAAACGCGAGGCTTTTGGAAGCGCTCGACCGGCCTGCCACGGAGCCGCCTTGCGTTTTTCCTCCCTTTCTTCTGCTCGGGGAATCTTGTTTTCCTCGGGGTTCGACGGATTACTTCCACCCCCTGCCGGAAGATTGCGGGCTTCGTGCGAGAGGGCGCAGCGAGGTCCGATTCCGACACGAATGCATGACAGCAGATGTGATTAAAGCTGGATCTACGATGGGATGTGGGTTTAAAACCTGGGAGGGACCCTTCTGGCGAGTCTTTGATTTGCAGCTGGTAGCAGAGTGGTTAGAACCATCTTCTTTGTCCCTGAAGGATGCAAGTTTGAATCCAAGATGGCACTACACTTGAATGGCCCACATCCACCCAGCAGGACAGAACACTGAGAATAAGGTTATTCATACAACCAATTAAAATGAACCTAAATAGTGATCAATGATTTCACACCCATCATATAGCACATACATAGTTATACAGGACAGCAGGCGGCGGAGTGGTTACAGCCACTGCCTTTGGACCTGAAGGTCCAAAGTTTGAATCCTCTCCTACTGTAGTATCCTTGGTCAAGGCACTTCCCCTGAATTGACACAGTAAGAATTACCCTGCTATGTAAATGAGCAAATCCCTGTAAGATGTTCTGAGAGGAAACAGCATTAAATAAATGCAAAAAACAATAAAACACACATCATAAACTGGACAAAAATCCTACTGCTCCTACCAAAGGCCTGTTGTGTGTCCCGAAGTGTCCCTACTGTATGAATGTGTGAAATTGTCAATGTGGAAACAATGGCTGACATTTATTAATTCAGTTGACGGAACATAAACTATGAACTTGCATGTCGCTTCAGAGGAAAAAATAAAGGAATTAATGTAAAAGTTTCAGCTAAAGTTTACCTAATATAACAAGTTCAATGGTTTACTTTGTAATAGGAAAAGATAACTATAGGTGTGTTCCAGAGAGGCCCGTGACTTGTGAAGCGATGGCTCTCGGGCCCACCGCGCCACCGGAGTCGTACCACGCAGATCTCTGCATGCCGGGAGGCCACCGTCACTTTAATTAGCTAATCCGTTATCTGTCTATGGCCTTAATTAGCAGGGCAGCTGTCAGAGAAGGGACACCCGGGGTCCCACATCAAGCATTCGCATGGGACTGCTCTCCGTAGTAGCCTAAGTGCCACCGTTTCCGTTTTTCTTACTATTCTTTCTTACGGACATTTTCCCTCCAAAACTCTAAACCGTCAGGATTACAGGTCAATATCGTCACACTATCCACACTATCTACTGAATCCATAATTTTTCTCATACGCCACACAACCTTTATTTCGTGAGTGTAGCATCATTTAATTTATTTATCTGATTATTTTCTCCAAGGCAATCGACAGTGTTAGCTCCTGTATGCTAAGCTACTTGATACCAAAAATGGTACAGAATATTTGGAAGAATGTTCAAACAATTTTGCTTCCACCATAAAGTAAAAGGGTTTCCTTCACCGTATGAATGTTGGTTTTAAGCACATCATAAGCTTGGTGGAATACAGCCATGTGCCAGCAAATATTTATGAGTCTGACTGCACTACAACTGACAATTTTCTCCAAGGCAATTGACAGTGTTAGCTCCTGTATGCTAAGCTACTTGAGCTACTAAATTGTGTATAACTTTACACCATGATTTACCCATTTATATTGCAGGGTATTCTTATTGTATCGTTTCAGTGTAACTAGGACTCAGTAGCACTTGGTAGGATTTGAACCCAAGTCCTTTGATTGTAAGGTAGCAGCTCAAACTAGATTTTCCATTATGGACTGTGCCATAAGGGCCTACAAAGGAGGGAAAAAATTTAAAAATTTGAAAAAACACGGAAAATTTGGAAAAAATTTAGAAAAATTGTGTGACAGCAACGTAATGCAATTAAAAGTTAAAATTTTCATTTTAAAAACATAATTCCAGTATTTCAAGGCATTTCTGAAGAAAGTTTATTTCTCCCGCTTCTCTGTCAATAACGTAGTTTAGCATTATAATAGTTTAAAATGTATCATGGCAACCGATGCAGTTCAACTGGAATTTACCCCTCTTCTGGCAAGTTTGAGAATCAAAGTGCTCAAGGTCTAAAGATGCCAAAATTCAGCCGTGGCTCTGACCATCACACTACCTACTCTCCTATTTTTGATGCATCTACTTGAAATATGCACCTCTATATTAATCATGAATAATTGTCAATGTATTTCCCTGAAACATTTAATAGCTAAAGAGGTATCATGAGGTAATATTTGGCCCAGTGGTTCTCCTTTCGAAAAAAACTCGGAAGGCCACTAATGTTATCCTTACAGACTGACCACTGGGAAGACCATCTATAACCTTGACAGGGCTTGGAGGAAGTGCAATCAAGTCCAAGTTGACTGTTGGCAGCCACTCGTGTGGCTTTCAAAGTCCAGCGCAACCCATTTCCAACCCGTCTCCTCATCTTAAATACATTCGAGTTATAACATTTCAAGGATACAAATGTTTCTGTGCTTGTTTTTAATTGTGTGTTGCAGAAATTAGTTTTTTTTTTTTTAAATTCATTTTAAGTTAGCAATAACATAATAAAACACATCTTACGAAGAACTGTTATTTATTTATTTATTTAAATTTATTATATCTTGACCTGATGTTTTTACAGGACCTAACAAGCAACTACATCGACGGATGTCTGTATGACTAAGCCTTTACTGATTGTGACTTTGTGGTAACAGTTACTTGGGATTAACAAACTAATTGAATTATGAACGGACTTCCGGTCCCAATTATATCTCAAAGCTGAGCATCCGGACTGCTGATTTTCACATCGGAGCTTCAAAGCTGCTCTGACAGAAGCTAATTAGAGTGACAGTCAGCTCTCGGCAGTGACGAATGAGTGACTGCAGTGAAACAGATCCCGGTGCGACGGAGCACATTCCGGTGACAAATTCCATCTGCACTGGAATTCTTTAATTGAGGCAAAACAAAATAGTGGATGTATTACCTCCTCAAACTCTGGCATCTGTCATCTGTCTTTCATGGCTCGCAGTGAGCACACGAGAACGGCAGCTCATTAGTTTGATGGAGCGTGTCAACGACATTGCCACTGACAACCTGCTATCAACATTCGAGGTCCTGACTTTGATTTTTTGGGAGTTTTTTTGGCTTTAATTTCATTTAACTGATAGATAGATAGATAGATAGATAGATAGATAGATCTTAAATTGAAAAGTTCCCAATCTTTAATTGGCAAGCCGATGATAAATCTGAACAAGCCTATATGTTCTGGACTCACAGAACCTCTTTCTAATTTGTTAGAATTATAATTTTTTTCAGAACTGGTGGTAGTTGAGGGCAATTTCATGGAATTTCAACATCATAACATTTTTGAACTGGAGATATTTGAAGTGCTGTTCTCTGCCAAGTACACACTTCAAAACAAATTCTTGGAAACCTTTATACTTCTCTGCACTGAAGGTGAATGCAGTCTTATTAATCAAGAAGTAATTTGGGTGTCCCGGAGTGCTGTCGCAGCAGTTTGTGGGTTTATTAATTTTCCACCAAATTGTTGGCCTTGAATCTATTAATGTATTTTTGAATCAGTTATGAGTTTTATCATTTTTATTGCTTTACCAAGAGTTGGTGGGTCCCTGATAGTTTGGCACACCGTTGTGTGTGTGTAACAGTGCTATCTAAAATTATTCAGTATAAGGCAAAGTGTTCCAGTTCACACTTCATGGCTTATTTTTTCTTTTTTTTGGCAAACTCTCAGAAGAACCCTTGGTACTGCTGGTAGATCAACACAATGTTGACTCTCCTTCTTTAGCAATCTTTTAGTAGAGCTGTTGGTACTTCTGGTAGAGCTACTCTTAATGTCAACTCATCTTCTTTAGCAAACTCCCAGTTGAGCTTTTTGAACTGCTAGAAGATCTACACTTAATGTTGATTCATCTTCTTGACAAACTCTCAAGCCATCGAAGGCTGGTAAGGAAGAGGTCAGAAGTCGCACCGAGCTTTTAATGAAGCACTGCAGAGCTGACTGGTATCAGGTCCAAAAGAGGGGTTCCTGGGCCTGCCCCATCTCGGTATTGCCCAGGTTCATAAAGTGAGACTGTGTGAAATATTCTTTTAAGTGCAAAGTAAAGGTAGCTGAAAATGCACAGACTAGCTATGATTTTACGGGATTTTCATGTGGCTCGACAAACCTAAGCCTTCGCATGGTTTCTGGACAAAATCTTCACCATCCCGCTGCCTGAAAACAAGGTTAGGCTCACGTACAGAGTACAAACCCCACGTGAAACAGCTGCCACTCGAAACCGATTGCAGGGACAGAAACGGAGCACTTCGCCTGTGGTGCTGGGAAAGGAAACAGTTCACAGTTCGCAGGTCCCTGTGAACCGGCCTTGTTCTTTCCCATCGTGTAATTTTCAATCACAGAGGTGCAGAGGCCAGTTCACACAGGCTCTAAGAACACACACAAAGAACAATTTAAAGGGCTTCATTCGCCTGAAAGGTACATCTCTGCAAAGGAACGGCGGTGGAAACCCTCAGAGAGCTCAGGCTGGATTTAAACTCTCAGCCCTGGAGTTGTGTGGTCACATCACTACCTGCCTGGCCAGGAGGGACAGGTGTGCCAAATAAGAGGATAATGACTCAAGGCACATCCTTTTGACATCCAGGGTACTTCAATAGTGCATTAAATAGCCTTGATAATGGATAAAAAAAAAAAAATCCCACCCAAAAAGAAGTTGGATCGTGATATCTGACAAGAGGAAACTAGTTCATATAACACACCTTTGGCTATTTTTTTGTTTTGTATTAATTTAGGTAACACTTTTCTCCTAAAACAAGCGAGCAAGCAACCAACCAATGCCTACAACCGTTTGTCCTCATCGGGGTCGTGGTGAGCCGGAGCCTAACCCAGCAACAGAGGGCACAAGGCTGAAGGGGGAGGGGACACACCCAGGATGGGACGCCAATCCGCCACAAGGCACCCCAAGCAGAACTCGAACCCCAGACCTGCTACACGGCGGGTGTCGCGCAGACCTGTATTTAAACTCAGTATGGAAGGCATATGCTTCAGAGATTCTTTGTAATGCATTATTGACCAGTATGTGGATTGCGTAGGGAACACCGAGGCTGGCACACATTTCCCCATCCAACATCACGGCTGTGTCCATCAGCCATGTAGACCAGGGCCTGATCTACCAGGAAGGTACATTTCCAGGCCTGATGTGCTTTTTTAAAAACACATATAAGCTGTGTATTGACTTTGTTGACTTTCAAGTGGGACTTGAGCTTTGTGGCTAAATCCGACCCATTCCACCCCCCAGGTCAGCACGGGGACAGTGCTGAGTCAGCACTTGGGGGAGACCTTCTTGGGCAGGCAAGGCCATTCACTGAATATTTCATCGGCAACAGCGTGTCCAGGGTTATACGCTCCCGGCTCCCTCCTCCAGCTCAATGGGTATAGCAGGAACATCAAATATACAAGAACTACCGAGAGTGCTACTACGGCTATTACATTAATTATCTTTATTGTTACTATTTACTCATTTAGCTGACACCTTTATTCAAGGCTAGCTTTGTGCATTGAACTACTTGTAGTGATTCACCCATTGACACGGCTGGGTAATTCTGACTGTGTCAGTTCGTATACAGTCAAATAAATTCAATATAGATACAGTTCAGGATACCACAGCAGGAGAGGGATTCGAACCTGTGTCTTTTAATTGCAAGGTGATGCACTAACTGCTATGCCACCTCCTGCATTGGAAAGTGACAGAAACTGTACTTCCAATACTAAAGAAGTTCACTGAAATTCCACATTATTAACCTACTGCCCTTACTGGGGGGGGGGTGGACTCTATTGTCCCCACTGTCTACACCTTTAGGCCAATCTGCTGTTTTATGCACAGCTAAATCAACCTCTTTACTGACACTTGCGACAAAGTTTCAACCTTTGTAATCTGCAATAAAATAATTTTCATTGCAGTCGATATTTTTAAATAAGTGCGGCGTGGTGACGCAACAGTGGTGCTCGTGTCTTACAGCTGCTGGGATGTGTGTTCTGATGTAGGTTTAAATGCAGCGCAGTCCATAGGGAGTTTGCATGTGTTTGCCTGGGTTCTCCAGATGCTCTGGTTTCCTACCACAGTCCAAAGACACATCTTTCAGGTGAACTGGTGACTCTAAATAGCCCTTAGTGTGCATGTATATTAATACTACAGTTACACAAGCAGAGGTCTCCATAGAAACAGACAGCACTTCAATATTGTTATTTACCAGTAATCTGATTTAAAGGCTTGTCAAAAAATTGAATGTCGCAGCGGGCAGTGAAGCACAACGAAACCCAGAAGCAAGAGGCTGGACTCCCTGTCCTGATATGTGCAGCGGACTCACTAAGACAGTTGTGGCTTATTTATGGAGTCATACAGTACGGTCTTCCCTGATGAGACACACAGTGTTCACCACAATCGGGGCTGGAACACCAGTCTGTTATTTGAAGAGACTCGTTACATTTACATTCATCTATTTAACTCACACTTCTCCAGGGTGACATGTACTGTTAAGCTACATACACTCATTTACCCGTTTATACAGCTTGGTCATTTTTACTGCATCAGTTCACGGTAAGTATCTTAACAAGGGTACTACACCTGGAGGTGGGATTTGAACCTTTCGTCCTTCAAGTGCAAAGTGGTAGCTCTAACCGCTACACCCCCTGCTGCCCCCCTTGGAGAAAGAAAGGATTTAACAGTCACAAAAGAAGAGGCCAGTCCTCTTCCCTGGTCTGAAACACACCAGCAAACACACTGATGAACACCATGCATCTGGTTCGCTTTCCGGGTTTCCCCCGTTCTTCTCCAGGCCCCCATACTCTGTGTCACAGCACTCCCTCTCAGTGCCATCTGGCAAGAGCCATGTTCATTTCCAGGACTCCCCTATATTTCATTTGCAGGGCTGCCCATGCTGGGGAAAAAATGAGCTGCAACTCATTTCTAACCACATTAGCTCAGTGGCTTCCGACACACCTGTCAACCATCCATCCATCCATCCGTCCATCCGTCCATCCATCCATCCATGTGTTTTTACTTTCTCCTGGAAGAGGTGTTGTAGGAACCACAGTTAAATATAAATCTGACCTGTGACAGAAAGTTTAAGTACCCAGGAGCACTCCTGCTGTTGCACCCTTGAGTGCTGTACTTGGCCTGAATTGCTCCAGTAAATTATACAACAGCATAAATAGGTACAATATGGAAAGAGTCAGGAAGCCTGACAACTCTTGGATGACTCGAATACTGAGAAAACTAGCACTTTTTTTTTGCTTTTTATATTATTTCTTGCTCCTGTGACTCTGCTGTGCAACAGGGGGCTTCATGGACTCAACTCAAACACCAAACAAGTGCTGCAAACTTAAAAAAGTGGTGGCAACCATGGAGGCTGAGGGGTGATGAGGGAGATGGTGAGGGGAACAAAGTTTTTTAGCCAGAAGGCTGCAGGTTCCAATTCCCAGCAGATGTTGTCTTATCTGTGGACAGTAAAAGATCTCAGTGGCACTTTTTCGGTTTCTCTGTTTCATGCCCAACACCCCATACCATGACCAAAATTCCTTGACAATATAGTCACACACAGGTTGAACCAGCTTGTCTCAAGTGGTGTTGCAGCAAACCAGAGTCTACCCCAGCAACACAGGCGTAAGGCTGGAGAAGACACACCCAGGGTGGGACACCAGTCCGTCGCAAGGCACCCCAAGCGGGACTCGAACCCCAGACCGACCAGAGAGCAGGACTGTGGTCCAACCCAGTGCGCCACCGCACCCCCTGTGCTAATATTAGTTTTTACTAATTCATTCAGAAAATTTATGCACTTTTGAAATTTTGACATAACAGCTCTTGGCTTAAAATATCCACTGCAACCAGTTTTGATTCATGGAATGAGAAAAAAGTACAACAAAATTTATCCAAAGTGTGTTAAAAAATGACGAAGTCACATATTGAAAGGAAGTGCAGTAATGCGCTGTAGTTGGCTCATCTGCAACCAGATCACTCTGTCTCTTGGTGTGTTGGGAATGTGAGAGTTGCTTTAAGAGAGTGGAGCATTACGGGATTACGGGATGTGTATGAAATTCCACCGGAGTGTCTGTTGGCCAAACTGAGAGTGTTATTTAGCCGAATGATTCCGAAAACCGCAGCACAATTAACAGGAAAGTTTAGCTGATTGATTTTCGGGTATGTGGGATCATTTTGGTAACAGTACGCAATTTTAGAAAGTTGTTCACAATAATTGCAACATGCTCGGTGGATTCCTGCTTGGGTTATTGTTCATCCTGCAGAGAACTGATCAATTAAAAAGAAGAATGGGAATTACCCCAGAGCAGTAACTCCTGCCCTGGAGTTTTCAACTGTAATGCACTTTTGTTTTGTTTTCTCAGATCAGTGTTACTTTTGGAGAAACAACATCAGCTAAATAAACAAATGTAAATGCAAACATAAGTGTTTTACATTTAAGTCACACGTTGACAGCTATATGGGTGTTTTAGTATTATAGTGATATTTGGGAAAATTTGTTTGGGGTTTGCAGGCTGGGAATGCATCATTACTGTTCAGATTTGAAATAGTGGGAAACAGGCTTTTGCAATCCGAAATTTTTATATCCCTACCATTTTCAGAAACAGATGAATTTTGCGACTCAAGAGATTACTGTATACTAAGGTTAATGCGATGACCTTTGTAACTCTGGGTGGTTGTAACTCAAGGACTCGCTAATGCCATATGTTTTATGTTTTATTACTGTAAAGGACTCTGAAGCAACTCACATTGTCATACTATCACACACACACACACACACACACACACACACACACTGACTGAAGCCACTCATCCCAAGGAGGGTTACAGCGAGCCAGAGCCTAATCTGGCAACACAGGGTGCAGGTCTGCAGGAGGAGGGGATACACCCAGTACAGGACACCAGTCTGCCATAAGGCACCCCAAGCAGGACTCAAACCCCAGACCCACTGGAGAGCAGGGAGAGACCAAACCCACTGTGCCACCCTGTCCCCTCGCTGTCATACTATTCCATATAAAATAAAGCTGAAAAGAATTTAATTGAATAAGCGGTACAGATGGGAGGTGTGAGACGTTCAGTGTGGAAGTGACCGTGCAGATGGCTGCCTGCTAAGATCTTTAATAATGAAGGAAACCGACGCTTGATGAGGGCTTATTAATGCTAGCGAATCTGCGCGCGAGGTCCCGCTTGGATACTCAGCTCCATTGGAGTCCTGTCACATTGTCCCTGACCCCGGGTGCACAAGGCTCGACGGAGACTCGATCTGACAGTTGAACCTCCTTCCCCACCCTCTGGAGAAAGAAAAGTCTTGCTCTCCTTGACCGAAATGGGCAGGTGAGCCGGGCAGCCTGACAAACTGTTAGGCACGGGGTGAATCTGGAGTTGACACAAGACAGAGGAACCGATGCCAAGCAGGTTGCCCCTGGTGACCAGGGACATGTGCTGCAAGCTGTATGCCGCACCAATCACAGCTGTCCAACGCAGAGGCTCTTTACCTGTTAACACGCCTAGCTCGGTTAACTGTGCATTATTATCGTAAAATCTTGGATATAATGTGCAGTTTTTTGTTCTATTTTAACATCAGGGTTTGTAATAATTCAAAGGATAACATTTTCCAGAGCTGTTTTCAGCCTGTGGGTTGGGAGGAATCAACACCGAGTCGCTGACAACGTGAGCATCACATTGGGGCAACATGACAGTAGGGCAGAAATAACACGACTTTTACAGTTATATTTACTTCATCAGTACTGATACACATAAACACATCATCATCAACCAAACTGTTTGTCCCATACAGGGTCATGGGGAGCCAGAGCCTAACCCGGCAACACAGGGCATAAGGCCGGAGGAGGAGGGGACACACCCAGGACGGGACACCAGTCCATCACAAGGCACCCCAAGCAGGACTCAAACCCCAGACCCACTGGAGAGCAGGACCTGGTCCAACCCACTGCACCACCACACCCCCTTATATAAACACATGTATTCTTGAATTTAGTTTGAATATTTCCTTATCTAGGGGGTGCGGTGGCGCAGTGGGTTGAACCACAGTCCTGCTCTCCGGTGGGTCTGGGGTTCGAGTCCCGCTTGGGGTGCCTTGCGACGGACTGGCGTCCCGTCCTGGGTGTGTCCCCTCCCCCTCCGGCCTTACGCCCTGTGTTGCCGGGTTAGGCTCCGGTTACCCGTGACCCCGTATGGGACAAGCGGTTCAGAAAATGTGTGTGTGTATTTCCTTATCTTCAAGGAATTTCAGATGAAACTCCATCTGTTTTGCGCTATGCATGACCGAAGCTGTCGAGCACATGGCTTGTCTGCACAAACTTCAGTTCTTAATTACATTTCTTCATTGAGGTGACACTTCTCTCCAAAGTGGCCTTACAACGTTAAGCTGCTTCCACTTCTTTACCCATTCATACAGCTAGAGGTGGGATCTGAACCCACCACTTTGGGAGCCAAGGCTAGCAGTGCCAATCTGTTCGCTACCAGCTACGCTAAGTCTCCATACAAGGCAACCATCTCTTACAGAAGGTTGCAGGTTTGAGTTCCAGGAAAAAGTTACATGTTATGACCTCGAAAGCAGCGCTTTAACGTAAATGTGGTAAGAGTGCGGCGGTCACTCCGGCGAAGGTCATTTGTGTAATCTACAGCACCACTTAGCTGATGGCTAAGCTGAGCGCTTGGCCGCTGTACAAAGCTTATGATGTTTTCAGGAATTCATCAAAGGATTCTGGACCACACGACAAGCTATGAATCATGTCATTTTGATACAAACCCCACTGAAAATGCAAAAAAAAAAAAAACAGTTTTTGGGTCTGCACTGGGGAAAAAGCAAATCCACACATCAATCCATCTAAGGGCTGGACTTGCAGCGTTCCAGAAAGAGCCTGCCTGGTGTCATCATTTCATTGCTGATATTTTTTATCCCCCTAATACCTCCGAAATTTTTACGCCCCTTGCTATGAGGATGTGGCTTCTATTAGCAACGATCCAGAATATATCAGTATAGATCTCTAGCATCAGCAAATTCTTCATACCAGGCCTTACACTGAGTAAAGATGAGGAAGTAAAACCAAAAGCTTTTGGACTCAAATACCAAGGGTGACCCTGCTGTTGTGCCATTAGTGGTTAACCTCAACCTCAATCTCACACACACACACACACACACACACACACACACATTGTCAGAAACTGCTTGTCCCAAGCAGCATGGGGGGGGGGGTCGCGGCAAATTGGAGCCTAACCCAACAACACAGGGCGTAAGGCTGGAGGGGGGAGGGGACACACCCAGGACGGGACACAAGTCCATCGCAAGGCACCCCAAGAAGGACTCAAATTCCAGACCCAGCAGAAAGCAGACCCAGGCCAAGCCCACTGCGCCACCGTGCCCCCAACCTCAACCACTTCAGTAACCATCCAGCCATATAAATAGGGATGATGTTTCTGGCCAACTGGTGATCCCACTGACAGGAGCTCCAAAAAGGGTTCTTGGTTTTGACTCCAATGTGGTGGGATGACATCCCTCTGGTCCTCAGCACTGCTGAATCCATCTGAACCTTCAAGAAGAGTACCAAAAACGTGTTTTGGACCCACTTCTCCCCTAATCCCCTAACAGCTCGATGGGATTACATCACATCATCTGTCACGATCACCTCTTATTTCCCATCAATTCTTTATGCAAGCATCCCTCAACAACAATAACAACAACAACAATAATAATAATGACAATATAATAAAACTACCACACTGACCATTGAGCTTCTCATAGTATGCTTTGTAATGCATTTGAAGTATTTTTTTCCTTTGAACCCGGTGAAACTGCGTGGCAGGTGCCCTTCATTGTTTCTATGGCCCCTGTACTCTCCTCTATGCAGCCTTACCTTCAGAGATTCGAATACTTTTATAATGCAAGAAAAAAAAACCTGAAAAAAATACATGCACTTTTTTTACTTGATTTTTTCGTTTCTTAGTGAATCCAGCTTCATTCCGGATGCTTCTGCACCAGCCCAGTGTGTCTGCTGCGTCGACCAGCCCTCCGGCCACGGATTCCTCATTAATGCACTCCGCTGTGTCGCACAGGGAAAGAGCAGAGGGAAATGAAAAGGCCGCGGCGGTCGCTGCTTTCCGTTGCAGAAGTCTGCCCTGTGGTTCACTCACACGACTGGAAGGAGCAAAAACCCGCAAACAAAGGTTACCCCAGGACCCGAGACTTTGAGGATGGAAAAAGGGAGAGATGCTGCATAATGGAGCTTCGGATCACCAGCAGAGGTGAAACCATGTAGGGTCTGACCCAGGGCGGTTATCTGTTGCCAGACCAACAACCTAAACTTTGACTTTTCAACACGAGGTAACACGAGGTAACACAACGTGCCTCTTGAAACGCAAAGGTGTTTATGTTTTTTCATGAGAAGATTACCGGTAGAGTGGGTGAAGGAGAGCACAGGCTATGCCATTGTCTAGTATTGCTTTGAACCTGGCAATCTGGTTTACCAACAAGGTTGCTGCTCATTTCTCCAATGAATTCTCAGGGGTCACTGTGGACAGCTGGGGGTGTAGTGGTTAAAGTATTTGCTTTGCATTTGAAGGACCCGGGATGGAATCCCGACTCCTGCTGTCGTACACTGGACCAAGGTACTTATCCTAAACAAATGGGTAAATCACAGTAAGCATGTTAGTGCACAAACCTAATATGGTAAGTTGCCTTGGGCAAAGATGTTGAATCAATAACGGTTAATAATAACAGTTAACCCTTCCCCAAAAGAAGTCTAGCTCATGGTTCACCAGGGAGTTTGTGTACTCTGTCTTTGCCCCCCTCCAGAAACAGGCTGAGGTCACCGAGCGTGAGACGTGGAGCTGCACGCTTCAGCTGCAGGACACGGCGGACAGCCAAGGCTTATCACCAGAGTAACATACAGCTTCTGACATGGACACGACCCCAGCTGGAGCACAGAGCCCCCAGGAAATCACAGCAATGCGGCAACTCTCTCGAACCTGACTCCTCCACACGTTCCTCCTCCATCTGTATTTGAGCCTGCGGTGGAGGTAGTCAGACTGCCCTTGCACCCTCAGAGGTTTGTTTCTCAGCCTTGACTCATCAGATGGGAGTTCTCCTCTTGTCTGCACCCTCCGGGCTCCCGAGTTTATTTACTATATATCTTACCGTGCTGACTGCACTGTTGACCTACATTGTGTTGTACGGTGTATAATGCTATACTTTCAAGTGTTCTGTGGCAGCTCCGCGTGAGGGGCGTGACAAAGAAATTAAGTCAGTCAATCTGCTTTCCAGCCCTGACAACACAATAAACAGAAGACGCTTTTTGGAAATTCAGGTCACAGATGCTGGCGTCCTGGGAATTGAGTGAATGTCTTCTGACAACACTGTTAACTGAGTAACTTCTCAATGAAAAATAAAGTTTGCTCGTTACGGCCCGGATTTTGGTATTCTCCTCAGCTTACTATCTTTGTTCCAGAATTCACATCTCGTGAACTCATCGAGCTCATCAATTTGGCAAGTCAGTCATTGTCATCAGTGCACAGAAAATGCACTGAAATTCTTCCAGCATTCAAGAAGGGTCCCAAAACTCATATTTTTGGACCCCTTTCCATCCTGAGCTCCTGAAACCTTTGTATTGTATATTAATCCTTCACCGCTTGTTTTTATCTACCAATATTTTCTTATTTGTACAGTGCCAGTCAAAAGTTTGAGTTCACCTGCTTGAAACCAGACTTGTCTAGGCCAAAAAAAAAAAACCACAAAAGGTGGATATTTGAGGAGTGGAATGTGAAATATCCACTCCTCAAATCCAACCACTGAGTGTTTGTAAAAAGCAGAAATGGTAAGTGTATGAGTTCTGCCTGTGTGGTTCCTACTCTTCAGCATGGTGGTGGCAGTGTCATGCTATAGGGCTGCTTTGTGTAAGAACTATCTGTGGAAGGACAGTGAAGAAAAACTCTAACTAATGACCCGGATGTTAAACATTGTCAACTATGAAAAAAGTACTTTTCAGTGTGTAGTCAAATTTTTGACTGGTACTGTATGTCACATCAACAGACAGCTGCTAGAATATGCATTTTATGGCAATGACTGTCTCGAACAAATAAGAGTGTTTCAACAGGACAACCTCTGTCTATGCCTCCAAAGGTTGGTAGTTCCAATCTCACCTACTGCTGTAGTACCCTGGAGAAAGGTAATTACCCTAAATACCCTAAATTGCTCCAGTAAAATTACCCAGCTTTATAAATGGATAGATAATTGTAGGTAGCTTAATATTGTAAGTTGCTTTTGAGAAAAGTGTTGGCTAAAGGAAAAAAATGTAAATGTCAAGCTCAACTAGAGGCAGGAAGTGATGCACTGTCAAAGAACTCCTCTTCATATGAGGTACAGATCAGACAAGGTGCTAAAAAGACACCCCGTGGGATGAACAAATAAACATTATTAGGCACTTCTGATTTAATAACCTCACCCCCACCAAATCAATAATGAATCCATCCATCTGCATTTGTTCATTAGCTTCTGGCAGATGCCCTTAAGTGTGAGCATTAAGACAGGGGTGGAACCGGTGCAAGTCGAGGGCTGAACAAAAGAATGGTCTAAAAAAAGAACATAATGGATGGATGTTTAAAAGCATATGAAGGGTGTTTCTCCATTACCGGCTTTTCCCGAGGGCGTCGAGGCCCCGCTTCCTGTGGAGACGACGATGCTGGCTGATGAGTGCCTCGGGGCAACACTGGGGAGGATGGAGGATCTAACAGGCTCTATATGTAGGTAATAAATATCTCAGATGAGAGCAAATCTGATGTGTTTCACGAGCAGGGGCACAAAAAGGCCTTCTAATGGGGATGTTCCAGGTATGGCAATGATTCTTGAGAAGCTCTGGATGGAGATGAAGGAAGAAGACCATCTAAGAGAGCTCTAAACACCACATTTACATGACATGTAACCATCAATGTGACAACATGGAAATGGCATTTCCACTTAGAGGGTGCTCAGCTGCTCCATGGCTAAAAATGCATTTTGGGAGGGAAAGAGGAGAGCAACTAATCAAATTTAGCAAATTATGTCATTACTTGTGTTTAATGAACTGAGAGGCTTTAAGCCAAGCGAGTGTTGTCGTTGCTACTTGCTGTCTGAAGAAAAACCCCACAAAGATCTCATTAGCAGCCTCACAGTTAAAAATCATAATAATAATAATAATAATTTGAGTACTTGGAAAAAAATGTGCATACATGTTTTTAAGAGATTAAATTACAGAATAAATTTTGATCATTAAGAAAAAGATCTTTTTAAAATGTGCGCTAAAATTAAATTCCCTGAAAACTCCAAGATTTTTCAGTCTCTGGGAATATTTTCCTGTAAAATTATTACAAACTTTTTTTTTTCTGTGGCTTAGATGTTCTTCCTTGGCAGGTCTGGAATTATTGATGCATTCTTGAAATTAACTGTGGTTATTGATTTTATAAAAATAGTGAATTTAGCAATTTTCACTCTGTTTTAGGTAGAATTGATGCACTTCACTCAGAAAAATCAATCTACTTTCTTCACAAACTCAGCCTGGCCAGACTGGGATGTCCAGTACTACTACTGTCTTTGGGACCTCCATCAGCATCTCCAGGGTTTGAATCCCACCTTCTGCTGTAGTATCCTTGATCAAGGCACTTACCCTGAATTGACATAGTAAAAATTACACAGCTACAGAAATAGGTAAATTTCTGTAAAACTGATATCTAGCAAGGGGGGTGCAGTGGCGCAGTGGGTTGGACCTGGTCCTCCTCTTCAGTGCGTTTGGGGTTCGAGTCCCGCTTGGGGTGCCTTGCGACGGACTGGCGTCCCGTCCTGGGTGTGTCCCCTCCCCCTCTGGCCCTACGCCCTGTGTTACCGGGTAGGCTCCGGTTCCCCGCGACCCCGTATGGGACAAGCGGTTCTGAAAATGTGTGTGTGTGTGTGATCAGGATTTGGGGGTGCGGTGGGTTGGACCAGGTCCTGCTCTCCAGTGGGTCTGGGGTTCGAGTCCTGCTTGGGGTGCCTTGCGACGGACTGGCGTCCTGTCCTGGGTGTGTCCCCTCCCCCTCTGGCCCTACGCCCTGTGTTACCGGGTAGGCTCCGGTTCCCCGTGACCCCATATGGGTCAAGCGGTTCAGAAAGTGTGTGTGTGTGTGTGATTATCTAGCACTGTAAGTAGCCTTGGACAAAGATTAATGGTTAATAATAATTTATCTGCACTGTCGTTCAAACCACAGCAAGTAAAATATAACTGCTGATAACTGTTATTTTTATTGTGGACTGAGACAACAAATCATACTGGAATTTTCCTGGGAACCAGGACATAATTTACCATGGTTTACCATGTTCAGATTCCTCATGAACAACTCAAGGACCGAGACAGCGGTGAGGCCCATTTCCTTCACGCGTAGAAACATCCCGGTGAGGATGAGAAGCACATGCAGAGGGGAAGCAATCCTCTTCACAGCTCAGGGAACGTTCGACTTAATCCGCCCTTTTCCGCTGAAAGGTTGTTAATTACTCTGCGCCGGCTTAGGAGGAATCTGGCCGAGGTCGTTGGCATCGGCTCTCTTCTCCAAGTTGAGAAGGACGGGCGCCTCGCAGCAAGGCTCCTGCGAAGCCAGGCTCCCTGCTGGGCCCAGCTGTGCGAGGAGGACCTGTCTATCTCTTTACCGCGGCATCACTACCCTGCGGTGTGGCTTTACGCCACTTCTTTACAACGAGCGCCAGGCCGCCCCGATGTTCCGCCCAGCAACACCCGACACTTCCACCACCTGGAACAAAAACAGGCCCGAGTTCTTTCTTTGTACCGTTCGAAAACCAGGCTGCTGACGTCCCTCCACAAAGTGACACTTAGGGCTCATGCAGCACTCGCCTGCCAGCCCCTCCATTGCTCCACCGTGGCCATCTTTGATCTGCTGGATGGCATAGTCTCACACCTCCTCCAGCAGCGAGGCAGGAATCACACTGCAATTGCTTAAACTAAGGAAAGGAATGAGAAAAGGCAGCTGTTGCATTTCGTATCACCAGTGCTGTAGAGTCTGCACTGTGCAGATTAGAGGGTACAGAGTGCAGTTTATTAAGGATGAAAGTGTAGAATAAAGGGTGGAGTTTACTAAGGATGAAGGTGTAGAGTACAGGATATAGGGTGTAGTCTATTAAGGATGAAGGTGTAGGGTAAGGTGTAGAAAGTGTAGTTTATTAAGGATGAAAGTGTAGGGTACAGGGTATTGAGTGTAGACTATTAAGGATGAAGGCGTAGAATAAAGAGCAGAGTTTACTAAGGATGAGGGTGTAGAGTACAAGGTATAGAGTGCAGTTCATTAAGGATGAAGGTGTAAGGTATGTGGTATAGTCTATTAATGATGAGGGTATAGGATGTGAAGCAGCATTCCTCACCCTGTCAGATGCTCACTGTGATGCCCCCAGTTCAACCACTATAAAACTATCTGCACTCGGGCGGCGCCCAGATTAGTGGTCAGCCAGAGGGATGTCTTGTGGCTCACAACCAGGCTGAAGGGCTCCATCTCCAGAAAGCATTAAAGTGCCAGTCGTGTTCTCAGGCTCCCGGTCACAGCCAGCAGATGAAACATCACAGCCTGTACCCGAGTCCTGGACCCCGACGCGGCTCTCATGCTTTCGTTCACCGGGAATATCCGGGGCGCTGGTGCTCATGGAGGAAAAATGGCATCTTCCCTCTGGCAAACTCATCAGCTGCCAGCCCTTGTTTATCTTCTGAGCAGATGACCAGCCAGAGGTCCCCCCTCTGCTCATAATTCTCTCCCTGCATTCCTAGGACTTGTACCCACAAAGGGATCCCCCCCAATGCACCTTTGGAGTTTCATCACACAATTTCACTTTTTTCTTCAAATCCACTTGCAACATTGACCTGTTTATACAACTTGGTAATTTTACTAGAACAATACAGGGTGAGCACCTTCCTCAGGAACACTATAGCTAGGATTTGAACCTGCAACCTTTGGGTCTGAAGACACTATACTACACTCACTTCCCACGGAATGGTGTTCCACGTAACAGAATTTTGATATAGAAATTGAATACATGTGGACATTTGAACCCTTTGGCTCCATATAGTGGGATTTATGGGTCATTTTTACTAACATTAAATGAAACTGACCAATAATGTATTTTGAAATTTTGCTTTTCTCCAAAGTATAAAAACAATCTTAAACTGTATAAAATTATTCACCCACATATACAGCTGTGCCATTTTCACTTTGTCAGTTCGGAGTACTTTATACTTCTAGAGTACCTTGAAAGGTACTATAGTTAGGAGGTGGGATTCTCCAACCACTTCACTATGACCCAAACTACCAAATGCAGTTTTAACTACAAACTTGTACACACTTCTGAGTCATCCAGTCATACCACTCCACTTATTTTCAGTGGTGTGATAATTTTATTGCTTTCAATGTATTTATTTTGATCATCGTTGACAGGCCATGAATGCCTGATTTTTTCACATTTATTAATTTCTAGAAAAAGCAAAGGTTTTGGGAGGTTTTTAATCATTACGAAAGTCATTTACAGTATATGATGGACTCTTGAACTCTGCTGCTGCTGTCAATAAAAATAATATGCAAGTTAACACCCATGGGGAATTTTAAAAACTTTTTTCTAATTTAATAGTTTGTTTCTGATGTTTGCTGCTTTGGGGAAAAGCGTGTGCCAGATGAAAAAATGTAAATGTAAATATGCAGTTATTAGCAAAAGATTTCACTGTATGACACAGCAACTGCATCCCAGTTCCAGTGTTTTGTTTTTGTGGTTTTTTTTTTTTTTTTGAACTAAAAGTTGTTCTAGCTGAAGCATGGTGCTCAAGGGTACAGCAGCTGGTCCTCTTCATTCCATCAAATGAATCATGACCAGTTCAAGTCAGTTCAACATTAAGATGAATCAATCACTGAATTGCTCAAAGGATTAGAAGCAATTACATAATCATTAATTACGTAATAATTTGTGAAATTTGCTCTCAAACGGTGTGGCATCACATTAAATAATTGCTCAGTTCACATTAATCATGTCCTCAGCAGACAGCTCACAGAGAAGCAAAAACGACCATGAACTCCCAGCTGACCTTGTACTGTGTAGCGCTACAGTATGAGAGGGTACAAGGATGACAGAATCGCCCTTGCACACCAAACTCATTCCACATACTCAGTGACAAATGACCATTGCTAAGCCTCAGACCTCGAAAACTTAAAATTTCATATGCATCTCCTCTTTATATTTCTTCTGACTGGTTGCATGCAAGGGGGTGTGGTGGCGCAGTGGGTTGGACCGGGTCCTGCTCTTGGGTGGGTCTGGGGTTCAAGTCCTGCTTGGGGTGCTTTGCGATGGATGGGCGTCCCATCCTGGGTGTCCCCTGCCCGCCCCAGCCCTATGCCCTGAGTTGCTGGGTTAGGCTCTGGCTCTCCGCAACCCCGTATGGGACAAGCGGTTCAGAAAGTGTGTGTGTGTGTGTGTGTGTGTGTGTGTGTGTGTGTGTGTGTGTGTGTGGTTGCATGCACATTGTGACACTCCTCTAGGTTCCTCGGAGCTTTACTGATTGGTTGCATTCACACAGTGACTCTCCTGTAGGTTCCTCCCCTCTTTACTGATTTGTTGCATTTACATTGTGAGCCTCTTCTAGATTCCTGCCCTCATTACTGATTGGTTCCATTCACACTGTGACCCTCCTCTAAGATCCTCCCAGCTTTACTGATTGGTTGAATTCACATAGTGACACTCTTCTAGGTTCCTCCCCTATTTACTGATTGGTCATATGTACAACGTGACTCTTACTGCTTTCGGTCATAATGGAATTCATGGCATGGTTCTTATTCCATCCATGCGCCCAAGATTTACCCCTTTTGAGTTTATGTGACCAGGTGTATCTACTTTATGTTTTGATGCCCAGATTTCCACAGTGATGGATCCGTGTCAGTTATACACTCCGGAATGTGACCTCAACAGGGAGCATGTTCTACACTGTCCAACATCTTACCTTGAACTTTTGAACTCTTCACCTGTCAAGCATTTTCATTCACCTGCACCCACACAATAGCTCCCATGACCCGTCTACATGTAGCAGCTGGGAGATGTTAATGTTACAGTATTGTTAATGCTGAGCATCACCTGCTTGAACATCCTCAGGGAGTAAATACATTCATTTATTAACACCCTTGTCCGAAATGCATTATACTTATTTTGGTGCCCTGTGGTACTTAGAATAATTCAGTCATTTTATACAGCTGGACAATTTTTACTAGATCAATTCAGGGTAGGTACCTTTATCAAGGGCACTACAGCAGGAGCAGGGATCTGAAACCATGAAAAAGTAAAGAGCACTGACTTGTATTGACTGATGAAGAATCCTCAGTCCTGCAGAAAAGGCTTCACACTGGCATCCACTGATGAATGTGTAACGAATAAATATATAAAATTCACATCCAGTAAGGAGTGACATCCAATATTACTGTTTTTGTTTCGTGCTCCTGCTCATTTGCATTGACCCAGGTGATTAACTTGACATTTAACATTTAACTTGTTCTAGCCTTTATGACTAACTCCAGTCTAAGCCTCTGCTTTTTAACCCTCGTGACTAATGCTAATGTAATCATAATTATTCCAACTCTGCTGACTGACATTCGCCTAACCTCAACGATCAATGCGAATTTGCATTCGCTACAGTGTACGTCATTTTAACCTTAATGAGAACATTTATGACCTGATCACCCCCTACACTCCCAGCAGAAGTGCTGTGCTCCTCCACCTCTGGCTACTTGGTGGTCCCACTCATGAGGGGTCAAAAAGCAAAAGTGTTTTCTTTCCCAGTGTTGGCGTCAGTGAGGTGGAACGAGCTACTCTTGTCCCTCAGAGCTACTGAATCCTTCCCAGCATTCAAAAATGGTTTCAAACCCACTTCTCTCTTGATCTTCTGACAGATCCACAAATGAGCTCAACACCATCTGCTATGATTATCTACGTGTAAAACCGCTTCCACTCGCACACCCTCAGTATCAAGAAAATGTGTCAAACCTGTTTCCATGACTCTAAATTGAAACACCGGGTGACCATTTACATTTATCAGACACTTTTGTCTAAAGCAACTTACAATGAACTCTACGTAGTGTTATCAGCACTGGGTCACTCATCCATACATCAGTGGAACACACACACTCTCTGTCACTCACACACTATGGGTGAACCTGAACAGCATGTCTTTGGACTGTGAGAGGAAACCAGAGCACCCAGAGGAAACCCACACAGACACAGGGAGAACATGTAAATTCCACACAGACTGAGCAGGGATCAAACCCACATTCTCTCACACCACCCAGGCGCTGTGCCACCATGCCACCTCCTTCATCCTCCAGCTCAATAATGTGTTTCATCGCAAGCAGGTGGAAAAGGTGTCCTAGAGGACCCTGAGGGCCCTGAAATGATGCTGAGTGCACCTTCCTGCGATGGGGTCAGATCTCAGCAACATGGGAAGCTCCCAGGCTCCTCTACGGCCTCCATTAGCCAGCAGGTTGGCCCGTAGCGGCACGAAAGTCAAGTTTGTTTACCACCTTATCCGTGGTTTCACAGCAGGTCCGGCAAGGTGACCTAACGCCCTGCTCCTCCGCTCTTGGGTAAACTGTTTATCATCTCTAACACAGCCTCTTCAATTGCCTTCCCAACACATTGATCTCCTGTAGATGGTTTTTCTGTTGCTCTCACTCTGTGGAAATGACTCAGCAAAGCATTTTGGGGCAACGCCAATTCCTAAAGCCTGCAATACAAATAAAAATCTATTAATTGACAGAAGGTGGCAATTTCAAACCTCTCCCACAGCTTTCAGTGGAAAAATAAACCGCCCTTTATCCGTGGGATGGCGAGGAGCATCGCTGAGTACATAGGGGACAAATAAAGACGGTATGTCTTCTTCACTACTAAAACAACAGGAATATTTAAAGCGTAACGTAGCGGCTAGTGGTGCTCCTTTTGGACTCAAAGAGATCAGGTTCGGATCCCACCTCCTGCTGTAGTACCCTTGAGCGTGGTACTGGTACTTACCCTCAACTGATGCAGTAAAAACTGCCCTACTGTGTACCTGGGTAAATCACTGTAAGTAGCTTAACGTTGTACATTGCTTTGTTGATAGACATCAGCTAATGGGATAAATATAGCGAATATATTTGCAGCTACAATTATTTATTCATTTCACATTCTAGGGGCTTTAATAGTTGTTTTCAGACAAGAGTTAATGGGAAATGTCAATGTTTTAATGAGATTTTTCACCTGCCTGCATGCTGGACTCGGATCAGAAAGAACCCATGCGGCACCTTGAAAGCCGGCGAGCTCCCAGTCAAGCGTTGGAGCAGAAGTGTGGGCTCCGACCTAGCGAGGCACTGACGACATTCAGATCAAACTTCTGTCAAGACGCAATTGCCAAGTAATTATGCATTTTGGGCTGCGTTTCAGCTAATCTGTCCTGATCTGGGAACAGATTTAATCTTCCTTCCCGCACTGCGTCCTCATGCCCTTGCGCATGTGGCGTGGCCCGATGGAGATGCTTTGGAACGCAATGCGCTCGTCCCCCATCCGCAGCAGGATAAGAAGTAACCGAGCCATGTTCTTGCTCTTCGTGTGGTAAAGCGTGAGGACAGCGACGTGACGGGGTCAAATCCCTCGGCAACTCCCTCAAGGGTATGAAAGCAGCACGCGCCCCTCCCCCTTGGGATTTGACCCCATGACTTTCTGGTGACAAGCCCAGCTGCAGCCCGGGCAGTTTGAGACACACCAGGCCAGGCGTGACAAGCTGCCTGCTTGCTCAGCGTTCCCCTGCAATGCCTCCGCTTTACATATTCATGGGCCAACAAACAGCGGAGAGCGCCCTGCGTCGGCCTCGCCACGGATGTATCTCCCCTGACGGAGCATCAAACACCAGCGTTTTCGCTGCCGCCAGCATGTCCCCAAAAAGCCAGGCATTAGCAATCGAACCCAGAGGCCACAGCAGGGCTTTGCTCATGTGAACCATGATGAGGGTTCACCAGGCTGAGATGATCTCAGTTGTAGAAGGCAATGTATCTAGGTTCAATCCCACTTCCAACTATAGTGCCCTTGATGAAGGTACTTCACCTGAATTGTTATAGTAAAAATTACTGGCTTGTATAAATCACTTGGGGCACACAGGGGAGACAGAGCACACACATGAAACATTTCATACCACCATATTTGGTATATTACGTACTTACATCTTCTACACACGCCTACACACACTTTCAGAACCGCTTGTCCCATACGGGGTCGCGGGGAACCAGAGCCTACCTGGCAACTCAGGGCGTAAGGCCGGAGGGGGAGGAGACACACCCAGGATGGGACGCCAGTCCATTGCAAGGCACCCCAAGTGAGACTCGAACCCCAGACCCACCAGAGAGCAGGACCCAGTCTAACCCACTGCGCCCCCGCACCCCCGCACCCCCCATACACTCCTACACTCTAACCTTAAATCCTAACCCCTAACCCTTAACCTTAACCCTAACCCTAACCTCCTAACCTCTAAACGCTAAGCCCTAAACCCTAATCCCAGCCCTAACCCTAACACTCACACTACCTTGTAACCACTAAGCCCTAACCCTAGCCCCAACCCCTAACACTAAACCCTAACTCTTAACCCTAACCGTACCTTCTAACCCCTAGCCCTAAACCCTAAACCCCAACCCTAACTCTAACCTTAACCCCTAACCCTGCACATCACTCTGAACATCATTCCACCACTTTAACCCCTTAACCTAGTGACAGTTAACACGCTGTTTGTCATGACTCCCCTATTTGACCTCCTTATGTCCACAGTAAGATGACTTATCTACTGATTTTCAGTAAAAAATGCAGTAAAAAACAAGGTACAATACTCATACATGCCAAACACAGGTGTTCACACTGTGTTGGGATTCAGGGAGACTCTTGGGAAACTGATTTTCCAAATGTTGCAGCCTGCTACCAGGGTGGGCTCAGTCTTTCAGAAGGTTTGGTGGAGCATGTGGGAAAAAAATGAACGCAGTTTCTAGGGTGTGAGCTTCACTCTGGAACATCTAGAATGCCACAAAATACATAAGTAGGTTTTAAAGCATATAAAAATGTTGCAGCTGACCAGACGTGGCTGATTCAGCATCTCTCTCTATCTCTCTCTCTCTCTCTCTCTCTCTCTCTCTCCTGGCTCTCTCTACTGCGATAAAGAAAAGTGGAGGAGATCATTCATCACAGTTACGAAGGCCCCAGGTCTCGGACTGTAGATATCCCTGCAGCTTCGCTAGACAGTAGACCCTGCGATGGGTATCACTGGAAGACGAAGTAGTGAGATGCAGCGATCAGACGGCTTTCGCCCCACACCTGTGCCGTTCAACTAGGGTGCGACTGACGACACCCAGGGGTGTCACAAGATCGCCAGCAATTTTGCCTTGGCTTCATCGTCTTAAATATTGTCATAAATGTTTATCTTTATTTACTTTTTCATTGCAAGTTTCACACACCATTGAGACCTACGACAGATCATTATTGTTATATTAGTTCATTTAAGTGACATGTTTTCCCAAAGCAACTTACAATGTTAAGCTGCTTACAGTGATTTACCCATTTGTACAGCTGGGTAATTATTATCGGAGCAGTTCAGGATTAGTACCTTGATCAAGGCAAGTAGAGCAAGATGTGGGATTTGAACTTGTGACATCAAAGGTGAAAGGAAGTGGTTTTAATCACTACCAACAAAGATGTTGTTGCTATTATTATTATTATTATTATTATTATTATTACTACTGACTATGTAGGAGATTGGAAAATGACTAGGGATGCTGTAGAATAGGATATATGAATTAATGGTGTCAACTCACCTCACTCGTAACCCTAACCCTAACCCAACCTAAAGAGGTTGAAACCCACTGCTCCACACCATCAGAATGGAGGCCTTGGGCTGCTTCTGCTGGGGGCTGTGCCTATTCATGGGAAAGCGGTGATGGCTGAGGAGGAAGGGAGACATGGGCCCAGGTAAAAACTAAAAGCTTTCTTTAAGAATGGAAAGAAAACACTGAGACAAAGTGTTCTGTCTGTGATACTTTCTCTGAAAGTTCTATACACCTGCTCTGGAAATGCTCATACCAAAAACCTTCTGGAAAGACCTGTGTAGATTCATTACACAGGTGTACATTTTTCTTTGTTATTTTACATTTAATACATTTAATATAATGCATCATATTGTTGCCTTTATTTCTTTATTATTACAGCAGAAGGCCCAGGAGGAGTAGAAAACCTTTGGAACTTGGACTTCCAGAGGTTTGCTTCTTCCCTTCTTCACAGTGGGACTTCTTTTGTTTTCCTCTCCTCCACGACCACTTGGCTTATTCTGTTACTGACAATTATCTGTTGTAACTGTAATTTTGTATCATTTACAGCAACTTTGTGCTCTGTGTCACTCTGGTGAGAAGAGTCCTTAATAATAATAATAATAATAATAATAATAATAATAATAGTAATAATAACTGAAAGAGGCAGTAAGCTTGGCTTCCATGACATCAATAAGAAAAGTGATTAAAAAAATACCATTGAATTAAACCCCTTGTTTCACTCGCAAAATTCCATACTCATAAAAGTACATTTAATTGCAAAAAAACCCTTTTTGTTGTTCCATGATGATGTCACACAGGATGTTAATGCTATCACAACTTCCAATATCTGCGCAGCTTTAACAGCCATTGAATTGTGTATTAATTTCAAGATTGTAGCGTAATCTGTGTTTCGGTTCCCCCGGCATTTGTTCCGTTTTGTTCTGTCTGTATAATATTTTTTTATGTTTTGTATTGTATTGTTAAGAATTTAATTAAGGAAGAAATGAGCAAAATTTATTCAAGCAGTCGGCATTTGATCGCACAGTTACCTCTAGCGATGCATCATAGAGCAGGTCTGCAAAAGCTTAGGGCCACCCTCTCTCCCTTCCGGCATGCAAAATGTTATATAATAACAAGATGTAATCTGATTGGTTATTTTCAACTTCTTGGTAAGGTTTTTGAAAACTGGCCAAAATAAGCAATGTATCATTTAATTTACATTTATATTTAAGGTGAGGCTATGGGGAGGAGGTGGTGTTGTAGTTACTGGCCTCTCCTTCCAATCCTGGATTTGAGGTTGAATTCCTGTTCCTGCTGTAGTACCCTTCAGCAAGGTACACTTACATTTATTTGTCTAGCAGATGCTTCTCTCCAAAGCGACTTCCAACGAATGTAGTGTTATCAGCCAACACACCTTATTCACCGCGGTGACTTACACTGCTAGATACACTATTTACACCAGGTTACTCATCCATACATCAGCAGAACACACTCTCTCTCTCTGTGTCACTCACACACTATTAATAAAATAAATAATTTAAGTAATTGACAATATAACACTACAAAAAACACTAAAAATAATTTCAATAATATTTTAAGGAAACAATTCACACAATAATTCAATAATTTATTAAAATGAAAAATAATTTTAATTATTATTAATTAAAACTAATATTTTAATTCAAATAATATGCTAGAACCACTGTGGGAATGGAACATGTTAGGAATACACAGTGTCAGAAATGTTCCCCAACAGGCCATGCCACTTGCATTATATTCATTTGTATTTTTTAATACAGCAGAGCAACACACAAACACACCCCACATCTATGACCTCTTGTCCAATGCAGAGTCACGGTGATTCGGAGTCAATCCCGGAAGCACAAGGTGTGCGGCAGGGTACACCCTGTAAGGGATGCCAGTCCATCGCAAAGCAATCACTCACACACACACACACACACACACACACACACACCTTTTCAGAACCGCTTGTCCCATACAGGGTCACAGGGAACCGGAGCCTAACCCGGTAACACAGGGCATAAGGCCGGAGGGGGAGGGGACACACCCAGGACGGGACGCCAGTCCGTCGCAAGGCACTCAAAGCGGGACTCGAACCCCAGACCCACCGGAGAGCAGGACCCGGTCCAACCCACTGCGCCATCGCACCCCCTTGTACACACACCTCAAGGGCAAGTTGGAGTCACCACCAGCCACACGAAACACACGTCTTTGGACTATGGGAAGAAAGCAAAGCACCTGGACTGAGGAAAGAGAGACCATGCGAACTCCACACAGACTGAGCTGGGAATCAAACCCAGGCCCCAGTCGCACAGCTCAGGGGCCTCACATCGCCATGCCGGACACACGTCGCCGCCCTTCTGAGTCCTCGCCTCGCGGAGGGCTCGCCGTCGGCACCTGTCGCGACCCGCTCTCGCGAGATCTGATGTCGCACGTGCGCTCCCGGCGTCGCGTTGGATCAACTTACCCGCGTCAGCGTGGCGCTCGGCGCATGCGGGCCGCGGGGGGCGAGCGGAGCCGCGCTCGGCTGCTTCCCTTGTCTGCGAGCCGAAGACACAACAAAAGGGATTAGATGGAACACGTGCGCCGACACATCTCCTTGAGCGCAAAATGTTGCACTTTGTTTGCTTCCTGTCAAAATCAAAGCCATTATGATTATTTAGGTTAATTACACATGTGCGCTGGCATCGAGTATTAATCCGAAGACGGCCGGGACAAAACAGACTTTGTTTCGCTCGGAGAAATCAAAGAGCGGCATCAACTGGCGCGCGTTCCAGGCGGCGCTCTTTGGGGAAAAGGCTCGCGAGCGGCGGCGCGGAGGAGGCCCAGCAGTAAATAACGGCGCCATGAGCGCTAATTTAGAGCGAGCGACAGCGGCGACTATTTCATTTTTACGGGCGCCGCTGAAATTCCACTCGAAGGTGCGGATTCATCAATCGCTTGGCCCGTCAGCCGCTTTATTCGGCGCACTGTACCTTGTTTTTACACACAACTTGTAAAGCGATTTTCCAGAACAGAAAAGCGAAAACAAATGCAGATTCATAGCAACTCTCCCTAAGGAAGGCAGTCAAATATCATCTCTAGAAACAAACTCATTTAAGCTTTCATGCATATTGCAGGGGGGGGGCTTGGAAAAGCACCGGCTTAGCAGGTAGCACTAGTGCCTCATGTTTTATAGGCCATGGGTTCAGACTTGGGTTACACACTCTTCCCATGTTTCCTCTAGGTGTTCTGGTTTCCTCCCACAATTCAAAGACATGCAGCTTAGCTGAACTACACACACACTGGCTGAAGCCGCTTGTCCCAAGCAGGGTCGCAGCGAGCCAGAGCCTAACCCGGCAACACAGGGCACAAGGTTGGAGGGGGGGGGGGGGGTCATACCCAGGATGGGACACCAGTCAATCACAAGGGACCTCAACCAGGACTGGAACTCCAGACACGGCAGAGAGCAGGACCTGGCCAAGCCTGCTGCGCCACCGTGCCCCATTTGGGTGAACAAGTGAGTCTAAATCTATCCACAAGACTTGATCTTCCGCTACACCCCAACCAGACCACTATGCTCTTTCATATCTGCCCGCATGGTGGTCCCAGGCGCGAAAGGTAAAGTACAGAGGTTCTTGGTTCTGGCACCATTGCAGTGGAACGACCTCCCCCTCTCACTCAGAACTGCTGAATCTCTGTCCACATTTACAAAGGGTCTTCAAACTCACCTCTTACAGACTCACTTCTCCCATCATCTCTGAAGTTCATGTAAGGTGTAAATGTTCATGCACCATTACTTTAAGATGATGCCCAGATAAACCTTTGCACAGCTATTCCTGTAATGTACCGTAAATGTTTATATGTATCTCCAAAAAAAAAATTACTAGGAATGTGATCAGGAATCGTGGATATTCTGATAAAGTTTCATGCAGCTACTTGTGTGATGAACATTGGTTCATATGGTAGAAAGAAACAAACTAGCTGCAGTTAAGAATCACACGTCTGCATCTAAGGGTCTCTTTCTCCTAATGTAATGAACACATTGTATTTTCCATGAGATGTACGTCACTTTGAAGAAAAGTGTCTGATAAATGAGTGAATGTAAATGTAAATGTAAATTGTCCTTAATGAGTGTGTGTGTGTGTGTGTTACTGCCCTGTAATGGACTGGCATTGACCCTGGGAGTACCATGCCTCACGCCCAACACTTCTAGGATAGACTCTGAACCGTTGTGACCCTGCATAGGGTGGTTATTGACGATGGGCAGACGTAGAAAATTATCAAATCCGGTCAGTCGTGGTCGACAGCTGAACATCCTGCAGCGGTCCGACCTCCACAGCTGTCGTGTTCCCCACCTGCCACTGATGCCTCTACCTCTAAGTCCCATTATTACCACCCTTCCATGCACTTGCTCCAAAACTTCCCAAACAAACTGCCCTCTAGTATGTTGAGGGGCGACGCCGGTGCACCTGCACCTGCTTCATAGGCCTGTGCTTCACAGATGGGTTTGGATCTCACCGAAGTCTGGTCCGTGAGAACGTTTTCCTCACACTTTGTTCGCGGAACACGGATCCTTTGCGCTCGCCCTGCGCGCCGGAGGAGCGACAGATTCTCTGTTACCGACGACCATCTAATCCAGTATCTAGTGACAGAAACAGAACGCTGACGGTGTTCATCCACCACGGGCTTTTTAAAGAGACACACGGAAGTAAAACCCCTGTGTAGGTGTGCACGGTAACGTATGCAGGAGCACGGTCAAAACAGGAGCAGACTTGACCCACCCCGCGACACGTCTCGGCATCCTGCCTGGAGACCCCCCGTTCAATCTGGAGGGCCCCCTTCTCGGCTGCCGCTGGGAACCATTTCAATTTCACACTCTGCTGGAAGGCGTTTTGCGGCGGCGGCGGCGCAGTGCGCGCCCTCAAATAAATAAATAAAGGTGTAAATGCATACTGACGAAAGGCAAAGCTGCACCTTGCGGTCGCCCGTATTTACGAGCACAAACGGATGCTTTGGCGGCGGCGGCGGCATGGATCTAAAGATAGGATTCGCCTTTTCCCGCCACTGATGCCACTTTTCTGCTGGTGGAATAATTTAGTGACGAGCAGAGCAGCTCCGGGAGAAACGACGGAAACGTTCCATGCGAACGAAATGGAGCAGCAGGGGGCGTTGTGGTTAGAGCTTCTCTCTTGCGTTTGGAAAGGTTTGGCTCGAAGCCCGCCTCCTGCTGTAGCGCCTTTGAGCATGGTGTTTACTCTAAATCAATACAGTAAAAACTACCCAACTGTACAAATGAATAAATCACTGTAAAGAGTTTAATGTTATGTCATTTTGGAGAAAATAATTTATGTAAATGTAACAGATGTTCTCCAGAGAATGGCCCCAACATATGGGCGTACATAATCGTGAATCACCTCTCTTACATTGCATTCTGGGAAGGGAAATTAGCATGGGATGTAATGGCTGCAGTGGCTGCCTTCCCAGCATGCTTTGCAGTGACACATTGCATTAAGAGGTTTTAGCCTTATTGTTGCACCTCCCATGCATTACTGACCTGTAAAAAGTGGATGTTGAAAGAAAAACAATTTAACTGTTATCTGATGTTTTAAAATACTCAGCTTATTGAATCTGGGGTGAGTAGTGCAGCTGTCTCACAGTGCTTGGGTGGTGTGAGAGGATGTGGGTTCAGTCCCTACTCAGTCTGTGTGGAGTTTGCATGTCCTCTCTGTCCGGGTCTCCTCCAGGTGCTCTGGTTTCCTCCCACAGTCCAAAGACATGCTGTTCAGGTTCCCCCATAGTGAGTTTGTTCCAGTGTAAGTAGTGTGTCTAGCAGTGTAAGTCACTGTGGTGAATAAGGTGTGTGGGCTGGTAACACTACATCGAGCTCATCGGAAGTCGCTTTGGAGAAAAGCATCCGCTAAATAAATAAATTTAAATCCGTTCTTAGGTAGCAACTGTCTTGGCAAAGAAATCAGGTTGGGGACAAGCAAGATGCGCAGGTTCTCCTTTAGAGTACGAGATGAATTGAGCTTTGAACCCTTTGTGTGTTGATGTACTTGTTTGGCAACATACATTGAAAAGTGGTCTTTCGGTCATATCTCCGGCGAGCCGCAGCTGACAGGCGGCAGACAGGACCGCTCACCCACTCGCCTCACAGCACTGACCCACTTAATGGAGGATTATCTCGGCAAACTGAGCGAAAACGGCGGACGAGGGGCCGAAACAAGGCCCCGTCGTGCATTTTCTCGATTGTTTCATGTGGACATCACCGGATTGGAGGTTGTTGATGAAAAGAAAGGGGGGAGGGGGGGGTCGATCGCTCTGAGTTGCATGAGAAAGAGGATTAAAAGCCAGAGGTTGAGAGCGGGCGTGGAATTACCGGCTAAAAAAAGAGGATTTACTGACGCGTTTCCACAGCAGGTTCATCCCGATAGCGCCGTTCCCTCCACTTCAAACGGGAAGCCGCTTGATTAGTCGAACGCAGTTCTCAACGGACCCGTGCGCGGTGGAAACACTGGTCCAAAGAAAACAAATAAATTCCGGAAATCTCCGGCACACAGCGAAAACACAACAAGCTCTTTGTTTCTTATAATACTCATTTAAAGGTGTGTGTTGTGAAATAAAAGGCAACGGATAGTGGCTGCCATTACTTGTGACACGTTAAAAAATTAATATATCGTAGGAATGCGCATCACAGAAAGGCATCCCCCTCGAGTGGGAACAGATGTTTACTGTAAATAGTCGTGAAACCAGGAATTGTGGGAAATGTGAAATAGCTGTGCAACCGTCATGGGGCCAAGCAAGATGCGCAGGTTCTCCTTTAGAGTATGAGATGAATTGAGTTTTGAACCCTGTGTGTGTCGATGTACTTGCTTGGCGACATATGTTGAAAAGTAGTCTTTCGGTCATATCTCCAGCGAGCCGCAGGGGCCCTTTCGAGGGCTATAAGGGGGTGAGTGCCTGTCTGGCGTGCGTAAGGCTGGCTTGTGGTGTGGGTCCTTGAAAAAAAAAAAGTGTCTTTGGACTGAGAGCATTATTTCCACGTTTACTCACTAATTTACTACAGTAATCATCCAAGCACCTGGAGATTGTAATGATAACAGCAGCATGGCAGAACACACCCAACCAAATCACAACTGCAGAAAGCTGAGGAGTTCAAGTGGTTGTTATTCAGTGCCTCTATGGTGCATTGAGTTTCCTTACCTGAGATAAAACCCACCCCCACACACACACACACACACACAGGTTCACCTCATGAAACAGCTTAATACAGACCTAAACCTTCAGTTGCTGACTTTGTAACTCACTCTGTATCTCTAGGCGGTGACACTCCATCATTTAATGACCATCTTTCCTTGACCGTCTTCACCTCCGACCTCACTGCAAATTAAATCTTGCATTTCAGGTTTATTAAGGGAATAATAAAAAATGTAATATTACTGCCACCGCCAGTATCTGGCTGTTAAAAACCAGAGGTTCTCATCCAGGATGCCCTTCAGAGGCTCATGTACCCTACCATGGATGGAGCCCTGAGGAGACACATAAAGTTTTGTTTTCGGGGCACGTGAGACTCATCTCGAAGAGTGTAAGCCATAAAGTCCATGTACGGTAAGTCATAAATATGGTGTATAACTGAGGAAGGCTGTTTAATGCCCCACATGGAGACCGAAGACAAGGTTGCATCAGCGAGATAAAGAAAAGTCAATGTAATTTTTATATGGCACAATGTTCTAATTATGTTTATTTGTCTGTTCCGAACACTTTTTGCTGTTTATGTTTCATTATAAAACATAAAAATGACAGCCGGGCTGAAGCCCATGCATTACCCATCCATTTAACTGATTTTGTAGTTGGCAAAATGTCATAATTATGTCATAATTTCAAAATTACGCTTCGGCTGAAATGCAACGACAGAGCCCCAATGAAAACATGCTTTTTACAAGGGCGTTATACCTTTCCCCTCGCCCTCACCTCTCTGTCCAGTGAACATAGAACAAAGGCTCCATTTGCAATTCAAATGATGTCCAGCCTGAACCTTTGAGTAAAAGCAAGTGCAATATTTCCACCGAACTCGACCCTAAGAAAAATGCAATTGAATTTAAATATGCACTTAAGTTTAAGAGAGATGGTTTGAAATCAGCGCATTGCACTTTGCCCCTTAGACCTCCCTGAGAAAGAAGTTCCTCGCAGACCTCAGTGGATTAGGTTCAGGATGCGGTTTGATCCCGTTGAGGGCGCCCGAGACGTGAGTCCATCCACGTGACACAGCGGCACTACAGAACTTATGTTACGTATTTGGAAATATGGTAATTGTGAGGATATTCATGTACGAAACTAGGCAAATAGCTTAGGCTGCCTTGAGTTTACCATAGATACTACGTTCCTGTCAAGTGAAACAAATGAGTTTTCCCAAACCGCATGAGCTTGGCTGCGTTGAAGCCCGGATCGAACCTTCAGCCCCGGCATCGCCGGCCCGGGTCACCGGTCGACTCGGTAGCGGGAACACACCACGCCGGCAGCTCAGAGCCATTAAAAGGCTCTGAAAGGAGGTCTAATGACTGCAGATGGAGAGAAGCGTACGGAACAATTTTCCCAGGTGATCAGGAGTTATTGTGCGCGGTGATTACCCAACGACAATCATTTCACCCAGAGCACCAGCGCTTTGTGCCTCACTCTGTCCCTCGCTCTGTCTCTTGTTCTGTCCCTGGCTTTGCACCGCACTTTATCCCTCTCTCCAGCCCTCACTCAGATCCTCACCCCATCCTTCACTCCGCCTCCCTCTTTCTTTAACCAGCATGGCAGATAATGGACCGGTGGAAAACTTGCCGGACCTAAACTTCGCAGCATATTTTTTGTGCAAAAAAAGATAAAACTGCGACCGATATTTTACACCAGCGTGTAAAATTAATGTACATAATGAAGGTCCATCACAACTGTGCTGCTCAGCTCCCATGGATTCGCCTTTCGCGCTGCACCAATTTCTAATTTCTTCGGTAAAAGCGTTCCGCTGCACAAAGGAAGGGGACTTCTTGCACATTCACTCGGTTCCCTTAACTACTATGCCACCTGCTGCAGGAAAAACTGAGAGCACAGACAGACTGTGCTAATGACTTTCTGATTAATCATGCTATTTATGCGGGGCCGCGGAGGGGTTTCTTCAAAGCCACGAATCTCAGTGATGCATGTGCCGAATCCATAAATGAACAGAGCGCGACTGCGCGTGCAGGAGTCTCTACGCGCTTCTTGCATGAAATGTAACTTTGGATCTTGTTGTGTTGCTCCTCATCGTAATTGTTATTTGGATATGCATGTGTTGGCGGGTTCACCGAGCCAGATTTAGGTGGCGTGCAAAACGCGTTCATTCGAGGGCCACGCTTTATTTAAGGCGCTGATCTCGGATGCTAATGTGTGTGAGTTTGCACGCCTGAGCAGCGGCTGAGGGCCGCGGATGCGAGTGCCTCTCGACGATTCCACCAGCGCACGCAGGTCTGGGAGTTTTACCGCGCTCATCGAGCGTGACGATCCGGAAGCATGTTTGCGGGGGTATGTCGGAAGTTCCTCCGGCTAAACGAATAGGTCCACGATGCATGGAGACTCATCCGCTTCACATCCCATTCCGTTCACTGCTAGATGCATGAGGATCTCGGAGCTCAGTGCCACATGACCGGAACGACCGCGGTGCCAGCAAGGGTTCGAAGGCAGACAAGTTAATTACAGTGCATCGCCAGGACACACAATGCAAACAGAGCCAGACAGAAAGCAGAATGCAAATCCCAGCGCGGCACTCTTTCGACGGTATCAAATAACTCGGCGACTTCGACCGTGCCGGGGACGGGGTCGAGCAAGCTGGACTGCCCTCCGCGAGCTACGACACGCCTGAATTATCCCTCTAATTAATTTCTGACAGCCTATTAGAGGACAGTCTGCTTCTTGGGGAAATGCAGAGGAACGAGAGTTGGTGAAGCAGGGGGATGCTGCAGGCCGGCTGTACGCCGTCCTGACCCTCCTATCTTCAGCTGCCGCTCCCCCTGATGGGCATCTGACGTCACCTTTTTCATTCCCTCACCGGATTCTCAAAGGTCCACAAAGGTGGTCCGCAGGAAGGAGGGGCTTGGCGAGAGAGAGAATTGTACAACCCCACAAAGTGCACCTTCGCGACGGACCAGTTTGCACTTGCTACCGGTGTAAATGGGAGTAACGGTTTGAAACACCCCCTGTGGCCTCCAACATGTCCTGATGGGCTCTCTGGCAGAGTCCTTCAGCACTACATCCAGCTGTGAAACACATGAGTAGCGGGGAGTCCCGCTGGGGAACAGACTGACTGAAACCTGTCACTCACGCAAGAGGGCAAATGTGAGCATGGCGTGACCGTTGCTGATGCAATGTTGCCATGGCGATCAGGCAATCGCTCGGTTCATTTCAGGAAAGTTATAAAGTGGTAAAGGTTGAACACAAACCAGGAGCCTGGAGACGCAGACATGTACCCACCCGTGCGTGCGCAATACCACACGTCTACTGTCACGTACAGATTACACACACGTGCCCGTAAACACAATGTCACACTCACAGATGAGAACACACACATGCAAAATTCACAAATGTGTATGCAAATACCGACACAGACACACACACTCTGAGACCCATGTTCTGATACACTGACCGACGGGAAAAGATACATATTCCCTCATCACGACACCCACGCTTTCTGTCACTGGGGGATTTTCGTGTTTACTGTCACTTTAAAGCAAATAAATTATTTATAACCCCACCTCAAAATTACTGGTAAATGTTAAAGTGAATAATTAAATGATTTGCAGTTTTTAGCATTCTTGTTTTCATTTATGTGGCCACTTTTGAAAAACAGACTTTTTTTTTGGCACAGAGTTTGTTTTCGAGAGTTTTTAGATGAGCATGCACAGATACATGCACACACACACACATACACACACACACAGAGGAGCACAGATTCTTTGACTAAAGCAGTCACATAACAGCTTGTCAGGTGTTGTTTTGCCTATAAATTAAATATGCAAACCTACACATATATTAATATCACACTCAGAGACACACACACTCTGTTACTCACTGCCTCGCAGTCTATCTCATGTAATTACTCCATAACTCATCCTCCGTGAAACGTGTTTGGCAAGGTGAGCCAGTGTGTGTGTCCCGTCGCTAATGATGAAGAAAGCACCTCCCCGTCAGACCTCCCACAGCGCCGGGGTCTGCTTCCCCCATCTGCTGGACACGCCCCCTTCAGGCTCCACCCACTTTGCCAGAGGCCACACCTGCAGGCTCACTGCTCTGGTGGGCTCCACCCCCACCCTTAACAAAAACAGGAAGTTGAACTGAGAAACAGCACCTTGGTGAAGAAGGACACGAACACCCAAAGTCAGTGGGTCCAAGCCCATCGACCTGGTGCTTACAGTAGGCTCCACCCCTTCCTGTTTCACATGGTACCACCTAAATTGAAGTAACTGTGGGATAACATACTGCTCAGCAATGTCTATTTCTCAACCCCGGTTCGTGAAAAAAGAATTTAAAAAAAATAAGTAACTTATGATCAAGTACAGATGCAGCCGACATCTACGACCGATTGTCCCAAGGGGGTTTGCAGTGACCCGGAACCTACCTGGCAGCACAGGATGCAAGGCCAAAGGGGGAGGGGACACACCCTGGATGGAATACCAGCCTGCCGCAAGGCATCCTAAGTAGGACTTGAACTCCAGACCTGCCACATAGCGGGCACAGGCCAAAGCCACCGCACCCCCGCACTACCGCGCCACCGCACCCCCTATGCATCTACAAGCAATTTTGACACAGCTGATGCTCCTTGAGACACATTTGACACAGAGAACATCAAACACAGGAGGGTTCATATCGCTCAGTAACTCAATTTAGTTTGGGATTTGACTGAATGAGCCACACGACTCCAGTCACACTGAACCGAAAACAATAGTTCAGGCCACTTTATTTCGTTTTCCAAGGCAAGAGAATAAACTCGGCCAATCGGACCAATCAGACAGTCTCCATCCATCAAAAAACAGAAGACGGGAGCTTTGCTGCGTTCATACCACCTTGACCCGCAACAAAGGAATTTAAGAGACATGCTGCCTGAATCCTTGCTGTTCAGCACCACCCTAGGATGTCAAGGGGAAACACTTTACTCTCTCAAAGACTGTTACAGAGCATAGTACATCATGGGCTCTTCAGCTTCTAGGTAGCAGTGGAGCAGCTTTACAGCTCTCATTAAGACCTAATTCAATTCTGCTGAACCACAGAAGTTTGCAGCATGCATTAAGGATGGTGGGCTGGTCCTCTTGGGACCCTGTATGAATCGGCATTGCTTGCCGGAGGTGAGTGCTTCGCAGGAGACTACGTACAGTCCGTGGGTAAAAAAATACACTGCCGCTCGACCCTGATGCCTTCTAAGTGTGATAAATATTCATTTTGCATGTCCAGCTTCAGAGATCTGGCAATCCATCTGAACGGAGTAGGAAACCACCAGTCTGCCCCCTTTCCCCAAAATCGTCGGCTCCACAACTCCAAGTCCTCACGAATTTGCAAATTACCCTCCGCCTCAAGGGTCACACTAACTGACTGCCGTCTCATCGTGCCAGGTGCCATGATGGCCATTTGGGGAGATGCTCAGTTCCCTCACTATTTTAAAATACATTAGAGAAATGAACAAACACTTGATCCCCCATCATATGGTCCTAATTCTATTATAAAAAGGGATAAAATAACAAAAAGCTGGATAACAGAATTACTTGTCATTTTTTCTCAGGGAGAAAAATTTCAAGTCATCCCAACCTAAGTTCACCCCAAAAGCGAAAGCTGAAATCATACGAAAAAGGCTGTTTAACACATTAAAATACAATACATAACAGCAACAATATTTTATATGAATTAAATTTAAAATGATTTTATAATGTAAATTTAACTGCGTTAAAGTGTGTGGATTGGCTTGAGGAAGACAAAGGCTGTATGTCACATTTAAAGGAATGAATAATAAGACAACAAAAGCACAACAGCACAAAACAGAGAATGCAAACACAAACTTGGGCGTGGTGATTTGAAACAAACGTGAGTTTGCAAGCAAATCAGTTGAGTGCCACAGCGCAGTTGAGAGCGTGGGTACACTGTTCCCACAATGCAATGCACCTCCTTCTCTTGCGCACAGCTCCTCGGCATCGCAAGTCAAATAACACACAAGTACATCGTGTATAGACTATGTGATTAAACCATATTTTTGGGAAAAATTAAATCAAGTTGTGGGATTACACCGTTATCCTTTGCTTTCCATTTGCTGCTGAGATTACTTGTCTTGGAATTTACGTCTTCTGATCAGATTATGGCAGACATCGGGGCTCCTTGTAGGGCCGAAAATTGGGCTTTTCCTCAAATGAAACACAGGCTGTGTTTTTCATGGTCGCATAACACACGCAGGTTTAGATGAGTCTGAGACGTTCCTGAAAGAGCTCTTCGCAGCTCTAGAATTGTACCTGTGGAGGATTTGGGACTGCAGTCTAACGGATTTGTGGATTTTATTTACATCTGACTCGCTCAAGGAGCATAAATAAATACATGGTCATCGAACTGAGAGGCTGATTGATTTCCAGGGTAATTTACAGCAGAGGCGGAATGAAAACAAGCAACTCCCCAGGACCACACACTGTTTGCAGACCTACCAGCGAGTCAAGATTATCGTTCCTCTGAGGTGAACTAACGCTTCGCGTCAAGCTCGGAATCACAGGAACAGATATGAATGCAGCTTACCTGCACCCACAAGAAATGTAACCTGTTTGCTAGCAGGATCTCCTGGTATCACCTTCCACTGTTAAAGGCTGGACACTCTAGTGGAAAGCAGATGTGGTCAGCAAACCAGGTGAGGGACACTTGTACCAGATCTCCTAGGGTTCCCAGGAAATTTTTATTTGGTCTTATTCAGAGCACACTACTAATGAGCTAAAACTGATTCATTTAACTGATATTTTCTCCAAAGCAACTTAGAACATTAGGTTTGTATGCTGTTTACAATGATTTATATATGAAGGGATATGAAAATATATATGAAGCAGGAATGATGTTTGAGCCCAGTTCCTCTGCCTGAAGGGCAATGGAAATAAGCACTAAGACACCTACAGCAGTGCTATGTTCCAGAACTGTTCCTCTACATATTTTTCTCCTAGCTTTCCCAGTCAATGGAAACCATGCATTCCTCTTGTCCTGGGAAAAAAAAAACGGACCGATTACTGTTTCTTGACTTCACCAAATGAATCGGCCATGGTCTGCCACTCCCATATCAACGGATGACAACATCATAATGTCTAGAGATTGAGGATAATAAACATTTCTAGCCAGGCCAGCATTAAAATCCTAGAAAAAAAATATTTCAGTCAGTATTAAATTTGGGATTAAAAGAAATAAAATTCATGCTGTTATCATATGATGAATAAACTCCATGCCTTAGTATATGAGAAAAGGAAGCATATATATTATACACACACACACACATTTTCAGAACCGCTTGTCCCTTACGGGGTCACGGGGAACCGGAGCCTACCCGGCAACACAGGGCGTAAGGCCAGAGGGGGAAGGGGACACACCCAGGACGGGACGCCAGTCCGCCGCAAGGCACCCCAAGCGGGACTCGAACCCCAGACCCATATATTATATATATATGTATACATATATATATATACTTGGCATAGATTATAAAATACAGGTCGTGCTTTTGCCCTATATGTAAAAGAAAAAAGTCCAAGGGTGCTTTCTAGGCCAACATCCAATCCTCCACAAACCCCAATCCCCACCTCAACCTCAAAATGCTGACGCATAAATGTGTGTAGAAACAAAGGGTAACACAGTGAAAAAAGTTGCAGGGCAATCCATACGTTTGCGTGGTTAATTTATCCTCGGAGAGTAAAACCAAAGCATCCTTCACGTGCTGATCCTATCTAGTTGACCAGAGTCTGGGGTTTTTTTGTGCTCAGTGATGAGCTGGAGATAAAACTGAGATGGATGCTATAACAAGTCCGGCCCTGAGGGAGGTAGGGAAAATAGGGTAGACGGGCAGTGTACACAAGTTCACGAAAGAGGTGAAAATGGTTTCATTGCCAGGAGATGGATGGGTGTAACTCTGAGGCCTACTGTCTCAATAGGTAACGGTGAAAAAAACAACAAAACAAATAATCCCTGAGAATGGATTTATAAACGCTCATCGGCCGTCTTCTCTCTATGTGCCACCTGGGCCCTTTCTCCCGGTTCGCTCTCGCTGCGGGGAATTTAAATCAACTCATTAGGAAGTGGCGTGTGTACAATTAAATCATTCATGATTGTTTGGCGGCGTCCCTGCGGACGCTTTCTCTCTCTCCCCTCCCCCATTCCTCACATGCTCTTCAAACCTAGACTCTTTTGTCGAGGATTCCTCCACAATATTGGAACTTATTATGGAAAATATTGCTCCCCTACATGCGTCTCGTGTGTCCAAACCAGCGAGCACAGAAAAACATTTGTGCGGCGGATCGTTTCATTTTCAGATTGGAAAAGTGAATGGAATTCAGTGTGTCGCTGCATCTGAAGGTGAAACGGAGCCAAAAAGTTGGACTAAAACCCCTCAGTGTGTTTGAACACCGAACAAGTTTTCAGTGACCTTTCAACACTGACGTAACCGAGTAGCCATCTCCATCTCCATCTCCATCTCCCACGGTGCAAGTTCAATGGTCTCTCCATATTTCCTGATGTCAGAGACCCAGCACTGATTGGTTAATCCGTAGAAAAAGGTTTTGCATGAACCAATAATGCTCGGTATCCAACACCAGGACTCACAGAGAAACCAATGAACTCACACCATCTGCGTCAATGCCTGGAGGCCAACAGTGAACGGGAGGCCTAGTTCTGATGTCCTGCGAAGCGATTGGTCATCAGAACCTCCACATTTGATCCAGGAGCCAATCAGCTCTTTAGTCAACTAAGCTGAATTTGACAACTCAGGAAACATATTTAGTTCTCTATTTTATTAGAAATTGACATCTCTTTTCTTCTGGGTTTAAATTAATAAAGTTAAAAAAAAAAAAAACAAAAATAAGTTTTGCATGAACCAGTCAAAGCTCAGTATCCCACTAAAAGGCCCATGGAGAGACCATCTATGCATCTTTCGAGTTTTTACCATCTGAGACAGTGCCTGGGGGTGAAAGTCAAATGAGGCCTGTTCCCTTGTAGGGATCTGACGGACGATGCTTCCGCATTGGGGTCAGATGTTTTGTCCACTGCTGAATTTTACCATACATTTATTTATTTAGCAGATGCTTTTGTCCAAAGCAACTTCCAATGAACTCTATGTAATGTTATCAGCCCACACACCTTATTCACCGCAGTGACTTACACTACTAGACACACTACTTACACTGGGTCACTCATCCATACATCAGTGGAACACACACACACACACACACACACACACACACACACACAATAGGGGAACCTGAACAGCGTGTCTTTTGAGTGTGGGAGGAAACCAGAGACCCGGAAGAAACCCACGCAGACACAGGGAGAACATGGAAACTCTACACAGATTGAGCAGGGATCGAACCCACGTCCTCTCGCACCACCCAAGCACTGTGCCGCTTGTTTATTTATTTATTTATTTATTTATGTTCAATTTTGTTAGAAATGGTTTTGTTTTTGTTTGCATTTAACTTAAAATTATAAAGCTTCGCATTACCCAATCAGCATACGGTATCTGTCTGCGGGACACATGAAGCGACCAATGAGATTCTACATTGTAAGCCAACGTTTGGTGGGTCAATGGCAAATGGGAGGCCGGTTTCATAGATCCTCCAAAGGGATTGGTCGGCAGCACTTCTGCCTTGGGGCCAGATGCCAATCAGCTGAGCCACACCAACCGCCGGGTTGTTCTCGGGTGCGTGGGCGACCTGGCGATTCCCCTCGGGCAGAAAAAAAAAAGACTCTCCCTTAATTTAGTTCCAAAGCGCACCTGCCACCTGGTACTTTGAAACGTGGGCGGGGGACGTTCTCTCCTTCATCCCGGTTGTTTCAAAGTGAAACGCCCAGCAGACATAAATGTTCAAAAACAACTCTGACAGGGCACAATGTGTCTGCTCCTCCATTCCACACAGTTACGTACGCGCCGGTGTGTCTCGGCTTTTTTCTATCCGCTGCTGACAGCTGCAGTGTTGGGAAGTGTTTCGCTCTGCGCCTCAGATCACTGGAGCTGCTGGAACTTCAGTCAAAACACGTTTCTCTCAACAGTTCAATGCTTTCTCAAAACTGCTATGCAAAGTGAAGCTTTAAAACTTGTTTATTTCACTGAAATATGTTGGTTATTCATTTGGCTGACATCATGCTGCGAGGCAACTAACACGTTTGCTTTGTATACTGAGGTTCCTGCAGCCGTTTACCTTCTTGTACAGCAGTGTAATTTTTACTGCATCCATTTCTAGAAGCTACCTTGGTCAAGGGTTCTACCACAGGGGCAGGGATTTGAACCTGAGTCCTTTGATTTCCAGGCAGTACCACTAACTATTACCCCACCTACACCAATCAGCCAATACATTAAAACCGTCTGACTGATATTGTGTAGGTCCCACTCCTGCTGCCAAAAAAGCTCTGACCCCTCCAGATACGGACTCCACAAGACCTCTGAAGGTGTCCTCTGGTATCTGGCACCAAGACGTTAGCAGCAGATCCTTTAAGTCCTGTAAGTTGCGAGGTGGGGCCTCCATGAATCGGACATGTTTCTCCAGCACATCCCACAGATGTTCCATCGGATTGAGATCTGGGGAATTTGGAGGCCAAGTCAACGCCTTGAACTCTTTGTCATGTTCCTCAAACCATTCCTGAACAATTTTTCCAGTGTGGCAGGGCCACTGCCGTCAGGAAATACCAGTGCCGTGAAGGGGTGTACGTGGTCTGCAACAATCTTTAGGTAGGTGGTGCATGTCAAAGTAACATCCACATGAATGGTGTAACAAAAGGACCCATCCTAGGGCTTAAACCCATAACCTTCTGGTTGTAAGTGCATATCTTGAAGCACCATGCTACCTGCAGCCCTCGCTATACACAGGCGTTTCTCTTTAAAAAGAATCGGCTTGGGTTAGCAGGGAACGGAATAGAGCTCTTGTTCTGAACACAAAGAGTTCAAGTTCAAGGCCGCCTCCTGCTGTAGTGCCCTTGATGAGCGTGCTTAACTGACACGGTAAAATTGGCCCAGCTCTATAAATGGGTACATCACTGTAACTTGTTTAATGTGCAGACCCAGCTAGGACAAAGGTGCCAGATAAATAATGATTATTAATACAAGAACTCTTTTGTTCATTCAAGGGATGATACTTTGGACTGCAAAACATCACACCTCGGTATTCCGCTCCAGTGCATCGGTATTTAAAGAGTGCACCGTGAAGCTCTGCGTGTAACTCAAGGTGAGAAGTAGTTATCGTGACAATCTGCAGGTTCTTCCTCAGGCGCCGGAATGCAACCGAACGAGCAACGGAGGACTGCGGACGCCGGGCCCGACAGGATCGTAATGACGGCGAGCGCGCAGTCGCTCTAAGATTCAATTCCACATGAGGGATGACGAGACCCCGCTTGTCCCCGGCAGCATCGCGACTCTCTCAAAGCAATAACGCGAGAAGAATCACTGTGCATTGATAACCGTGAGCTCAATGGCCAACTCACTGAAAGTAAAGCCCTACTAACCATCGATAGGAGTAACAGCGTCAGTGGTGTCAGGGTGGTTAAGGAACCAACCAAACAGGTGCTGGTTTACATCACTATTGATAAACTGTTGTTGAACTCATGGTGAACCTTTAAGTATACAAGTGTATAAATGAGTGAAATACAAAGATCTGTTGTAGAAAAAGTCTAGTACTAAGTCAACTGTGTGCGGTGCAGCGTAGTGTACACTGTTGTGTAATACTGAGCTTGATGGTGGAATCAGCAAAATAGGAAATAAAACCACATTCCCGCACCGCAAAGAGGCTTTCAGAAGAAACATCACGAGAACCTACGATGCATTTGGGACGCAAACAATTAGAAGATAATGGAGACAAAATATTGAGCCGGGGCTTAATCGCATCACGGTGCACTGTAACGTCGACACGAGAGGGAGGGAAAGGGGGTCTGGATCGCCTGATGAGAAATTATACAGCCCATGTGACCTTTGGCCTCATGACAGAGGTGCTGCCCTCCGAAGTGCGAGAGGCCTGGAGCTCAAAGCGATATATGGGCTCAGACTCCTGCCCGACGCTCTGTCCCCAGATGACACCGATCCACCGCACGCCATTTGCGCCACGCGGAGCCGACTGTTACTTCAGAGGAGGAGCAGCCCAGCAGGAGTGAGAGCCGGGCTTCTGGGAGGCACCGGGGCGGAAGATACAACATCAGGTCAAAAAAACACTGCGAGTGCCTATGGAATAGATTATCGCAACTCGCACACAAGCCCTCTAATCTTGAATGCTCATCCACATCACATAGAATTATATATTTTCCATAAAATTCCCGAGACTAAAAACCTTAATCTGTTGTTCTTCTGAGGCTCAGGAAAAAAAAAAAAAAAAAGGCAATTAATTTATAAGATCTCAAAGAAGTTGACCAGGCCTGACCCCCCAGTCATTTGGCATCATCTTGAAGTGGAGAATATCCTCTGTAAGGTGCAGTAGGGCTCAGCGCTGTAAGATGCACAGTTTGGGAGATATACTGAAAAAACACGTGTCCTCTGGAGAGGACAAAAACAAATGCATGAACCTCAACGGCACACGGACTGAGAAAACCTCAGCCGCACAACTTTTTATTCATCAGAAAAGCATCACACGTCGCCTGGAACCGCTCGTCCCATATGGGGTCACAGTGAGCCACAGCTTAACCTGACAACACGGGGTGTAAGGCTGGAGGGGGAGGGGACATACCCAGGACAGGACACCAACCCGTCACAAGGCACCCCAAGCAGGACTCAAACTGCAGACCCACTAGAGAGCAAGACCTAGTCAAATCCACTGCACCACCTCAAAGATCAAATGCAAGTCTTAAACAAAGAGGGTCAGAAAAAGGGGCGAAGGGAATGTATCCCCTACCCGAGTGACGTTCCTTGCTGCATTGTCATACAGTTCCATCTTGTTTCAAATCTTCTGCTAGTGACCAGACAGGTATGGCAGGCAAATGGCCTCAGTTTCCTAATCCTCTGCAGAGGAGCTTTGTCCGGCTATCAGTGAGGGTTTATCAGCTTAGCCTGCATCTATCTGCTTCCGTGGCCGCAACTTTGACCTTTCCTAGGCTACCATAATATCCCGTCATTCCAATGGCAGGTTCAAGATACCTTACACCGCGTGGACCTTAATGGAATGGCACGTCCATCGTAGAGCTATCAGAGCATAAAGCAAATTGGCTAGAACGCCGGGTTCGGGGGTGCAACAGCAGGGAGGGGTCTGAACCTACAACTCTCATCCATGAATCCAGACCTGGAAGAACGGTGCTTCACATTCTAATCAGTCCTGCAGGGTGGATCTGGAGAGGCAGGTGCTCAGCGACCCAGTTGGTCCCCAAGGACTTGATTAATGAGGCAGGTTAGCGCAGGGGGGCAGCGGCGCCCCACGGACACCCCTCCATTATTCAGCGAGCGCATCCATCACCGTCCATTCCTCAGCAGGCTTGACAGACAGCTCAAGACAGCAGCAGGACCCCCAGCAGGTCCCCCATGCCGGCTTGTCAAACCATGCAGTATGTGGGCTGCCTTCTAAGTACGCAGCAATAAAGCACACCGCTGTCATGCTTCATGCTGGATAAGAACTTTCCGGATGTTTACCGCATATGTAAATTTCCGCATTATGTTCCTCAAAGGTCTCGATCGGTCCCACACACACACACACACACACAACCAAGAAGATGCGACAGCTCAAATGGTTTCACGTGATGACAGACCTGCCCCGGAAGATGCTGGGTGCTTGTCGACATCGGGGTTTGCACAGGTTTACAGGTGCTTGCTGACGTAGCCCGTCCACAACCAAGGGGTCCCAAGGTAAGCGTGACGTAAGAGGGCTGTGGAGAGACTGTTGGCCATGTCCCGGCCTTGCGCTTACACGGGGTCATGGGAGAAATCTCAGCCAGTAAATGATGAAGACTGGATCCATCAGTTTTCTTTTTTCCCAAATATGTACTCAGATTTTCTTTTTTTTCCAAGGAGAGCAATGATGGACGGAACAGAGCAGTCCCTGTTGAACCTTGAGTCTTGAAGCGTCTGCTAAGATTTTCACTGAGTGTGTGAGTCTACGACCTAAATGAACAAGGAGGCGGACTGAAGGTCAAGGAACCAAACTTCAACTCGAAGGACAGGAACCAGTGAACCATAAGAACTGATGTTACACAGTAAATGTAAAACAGTGTTGTCTGGTCAAAATGCCAGTCTTTTACCAGTGGATGGGCAAACAGAATTCTTCTACCCCAGATCAACTCTGTCGCATCAATTCATAATCCGTCTAGCGCTGGCAGATTATGAATGGATGCCATCGGAATCCCCGTGAAAATGTATTCCATGAGTCCCAAAAGAACCCACAAGAACAAATGGCAACTGAGGGTCATCCATGGCGTGGCCCTCGATGCTGGCAGTGAGTCGGAATGAGGAAACTACGTGGCTCGGTGGTGTTCGACGGAGGAAGACCGCCCCCGCGGCTCACTTCGCGCTCACTAATTGAAAACGCGACGTGTCTGCAAACAAATACCAAGCTGAGACGTATTAATGGCATGGCTTATGGAGCTTAGACGGGGGCTCTCCCTCGAGATTTGGCCGAGGAAGTGAGCTCCATCGCCAATGCAGATGACTTCATTAGTCAGCGTGCTCGGTCTGAGCAGGAAGCGTCAAGGAATTTTGAAATCTTAGTTGTGATATAAACATGCACTTGTTCATGAGGGATTTATAAACAGTTGATAGTTTCTCGATGAATCATACCGTTTCCAAAGCCTGCCAAAGCTGATCATTATGGTAGGTATCCTGAGCTACGCTGCATATAAACATTTATCTGGTTTTACTGGGGGTTATATTTACTGTATCGTGTCTAGGTTTCCTTCGGGTGCTCTGGTTTCCTCCCACAGTCCAAAGACATGCTGTTCAGATTCACCCATAGTGCGTGAGTGATAGAGAGAGTGTGTACCACTGATGTATGGATGAGTGACCCGGTGTAAATAGTGTATCTAGCAGTGTAAGTCACCGCGGTGAATAAGGTGTGTGGGCTGATAACACTACATAGAGCTCGTTGGAAGTCGCTTTGGAGAAAAGCATCTGCTAAACATATAAATGTAAATGTACAGTAAATGTATCTTGCTGAAGGGTACTACAGCAGGAACAGGGATTCAACCTCAAATTCAGGATACAACACCACCTCCTCCCCATAGCCTCACCTTAAATTATTTTATTACTATCATGATTTTTCACATCAGACAAAATCCTGGTTTGGGACACAGCATGAAACAAAGAACTGAACACGGACACGTAGCACCGCATCGGCCTGAATTAGGTGACCCTCCACCCCGACATGAATGTGCCATTGCGGAAGCCAGCGGGGCGCTGGAATTAAACACAGTAGGCACCAGTCAAAAGCGGCACAACATTGACTCATAGCTTTGGCCTCTTTCTGGTTGCCCAGTCTTCACGCGGGATCAGCCTAGGATCATTGCTGACATCCAGTTAGGAACTTCCTCGCCAGATTCACCTGGTTTGTGCTTCAGAACCAGCATGTGCAGCAGTTGTGCTCTATGCAGAACGTCCTCCAGTCCATCATTCCAGGTCAAAGCGAAACAAAGCTGATCTTGTGCAAAATGACCATGGAACAGGCAAAACAGAAGGTGGTTGCGCTACTGAGCTGTTTTGCGATCATTCGTGCCCCTCTTGGGTTACATCCCTGAGACTGCTCTTATGCTAGGTGACACCCAAGCCCTACGGTGGCGTGGAAGTCCTGAGCCACCTTGGCCCGCACACGAGAACTCGCAAGCCCTACAGACGAGAGGCATTCTTCAGCCACAGCTGGGCGCTGCCAACCAGCCCTGATGGCTCACATTGACGTGATGCTGTGTGTCGGAAGGGAACAAGGGAATTCTTTCATCCCATGTGCTCCAACACCCCCTTCACCTCCATGAGGTCCTGGTGCCGAGACCTGCTGCTGGCGAGTAGTTGTGTTCTCCTCTTGGTTTCAGGTTTCGCTACACTGGCAGTTTTACACACGTCTGAGATTCACAACTGGATAATTCATTAGCAGGTAATTTAGACTAAAGGTCTCATTCAAAGGTACAGTAAACGTGTCCCTTCCGGGATTTACGATCTCCGTTGAAAAGTCCCATTAATTAACCTCTATATCATACACAATACGCATGAACAAGAGCATATTGCACTGCTGGCAGAATGCACGTTTTTACAGAATGATTTTAGAATATACAATGCACATATTTTTATTAGTATGCATCGTGGCATCTATAGAATCTGCTCTGGAAAATGTCCTCAGCTTCCCCATTCACACTGAGGGATTCCACATGGAGAAATCATGAGCTGCGGCAAGGGCCACGGATGCTCTATAAACTGGAGAAGAAGAACGTGGAGGCAGGACATCCAGCCTAGTTGGGCTGTCAGTCAGGACATTGTGTGGGACATTGTGTGGGGATGAGCCATCAGTTGGGACATTGTCTTGAGTTGGGCTACAACCAGGGACATTGTGTTAAGTCAGCTGGGACACAGTGTGGGACGTTGTGTAGGGTTAGGTGTGGACCTGGCGTTCTGCTGAACGCAACAGTTCTGAGTCCCCAGTCAGAATCACGTCTTCACGCCTTACAGCTATGAAACCTGAACGTGGTCTCCTGATGGAGATGGTAAATGAGAACTCAAGGGCCGCCACCTGCACATCTGCGAAAAGTTTGGATGTCCTGAGTGGCAGTTAAACACTCCTGTTCTGTGTTAAATTTACACAGGGCCTGGGCATTCTCTGCGTCATACCGCACTTCATATTTCACTTCCATAAATGCTCTGGGACATCTCGGGAAGAGATGAATGATGTGTCACCAGCAGTAATAGATAAGTAAATGAAACAGCGGGCGGCTTAATGAATGGATGAGTTAACGCATGGATGAAATGAGGACAGGAGCAAAAATCTTTTTATATTGATGCATGTGTCATATTAATGATAGGGAGCCCTAACCCCAATCCTTACCTTACCTCTAACCCTAACCCTAATCCTAACCTTAACCATATCCTTAACCCTAAACCTAACCCTAACCCTAACTCCAGTCCTAACTTAACTTTATCCTTAACCCCAATCCTAACCTTATCCCTAACCGCATCCCTAACCCTAACTGTAACCCACCACCCTCTGACATCATCCTTGCTTCACATGAGTCCATGACTGTTCATCATCCTTATCACGGATGTGCCTCCATCGGTTCTGGGACACCGAGATGAGTGAGGTTTACAGCGTGGGCTGCAATACGCCAATAAGGCGAACGATACGTTGAGATCTGACTGAAATCCAACATGCCGAACGCTCAGTCACAGAGAAACAGTTTGGCGCCACAAACCTACGTGTCTCCTCTCACGTCTCACAGACTGCACATGGTCCTTACAATAAGGAATACTGTACATAATGTTCCATACACCCCGAGCTGATCCATCCACCTACACACACACACACACACAGGCAAACATTTGCTCCAAATGGCAGAAAAACCCCACCTGAGAAAGGCCAAATCTGCCGAACCTCCTTCAAATGACCCGAAATTGAAAGCGCTGTAAAGTATTAGAAAAATGTCAGTGTGGATCAGGGGTGTGTGTGAAGTGAGATCGCAGCAACCAGTAAATAACATATCGCGCTGGTATTTTTCTGACATTTCTCGCGTTGGATTTGAACAAGCGGCAGCGCAAAGTGAAAGGAAAGGTAAGCAAAGGAGAGCTCGGCAGCATCCAGGACCAGCACAAGGGGGTCTTTACGATGACCTTTATCAAACAGATGAGTAAAGGTCAGGGTGGCCCCTCGGCACTGCTGGGGTTACGCTCTGTGACTCCCACCGAGGGTCTTCCGGGGCCCTTCGGGGTGGCAGCCAATGGCACTGCCAGCGCAGAAAGCTTAACGCAGCCAATTTCACTGAAAATTTACATTTATAGGTGGTCCTTGAGTTATAACACCTGTGACTTACGACGATCCGGACTTAAGACGTAAGGCCATCCCATCAATGTTATTATGTACATTATTTTCGGGTCCAAAAGTTGGGGCGTGACGCCCAATGCCGATCACCCCGTCTTCTGTACGATAACATTGGCTGGTCGCATATCTGCTATTTTTTGGATTTCAGTCAGCGATTGGGTGTCTGGCAGCGACTGTGTTTTGTTCAGAAAACATTTCATTCATGATTCCCTTCAAGTTACTTTCTATTTTAAACGATGAGCAAGCGAAAAAGCGAGTGTTCCGGTCGTGCTGAAAAGACAATCGGTTTAGAAATGAAAGTGAAAGTAATTATTAGAAAATGTAATTATAATATTGTACTATTTTTATATTATTAATCTATATTAGTATTATTTTATCATGAGTAATGTGTGAAATTAGTGAAAACGTGCAACAAAACCCTTTTTTACAGCCCAGTATTCGTGCATTTTAATAGTTTATATACTGTTATGGTTCATATGAGAGTGGATTTTCAAACGAAAAATCGGAACCCCATCGTAACCCAAGGACCCCCAGTGTTCATTTTGCAGATGTGTTTCTCCAATGAGACCTGCAGCTCCAAGTCAGCAGAAGCACGTCAACAACAGATGAAGAGCTTTAGACACAGACACGTGATTGACGCGTGACCTGAGTACCTGCTGGTCATAACTGATAGGAAATGCAAAGGGGATCGTGACCGACGGTGCGATGGAGTTTATGGAGATCAGGAGAAATGTGGGTCTAAATGAGATGGGTTTCCAGATCCTTCTTGAATGTCGACAGGGGTTCAGCAGCCCTGAGGAAACATCTACACGATGCCCCATAAACAGGGACTCTGAGGCTAGTATCAGGCCCCTCAGAGAGACGTTCTCCTCAAGGCCAATCAAACCACTGGGAAAACCAGTCAAAATGTTTCTTTTTGAGCCTCTGTGCACCACTAGCTGTGAAGGAGGTTTTCCCAAGTAATGCCCATCGCTTCAGTTCCTCCAAACACTGCAGTAAAAGCGAAATTGAATAGAAACCCAATGGCGTGAGAACATGTGCAGTTTTCTTACAGCTCCCGGAATGGAAAATCAAATTAAAAAAGGGTAAGCAGCGCACTCCGCTTTCAAATCCATCCGAAAAGAAAACACGGCACAGAAAACAGCTCGTTCCTGGGGACAGACGAACTACGCTGACCTTATTACGAGGCGTTATTTTGAAAAATAGAATTCAGCTTTTGACTGAGGGTGTTGCACTAACACTCCGCTGTTATATGTCATTACTGCTAATGGACCGAAGCAAACATTGGGCCCAGCCGTGTATTTAAGGTGTTTATATGAGCGGAGCAGCAGGAGGCGAAGTGGTTATTGTTGTCACTGTGCACTTAAAGGACCAGGGTTTCAATGCCACAACTGCTATAGTACCCTTGATCGTGGTACGGACCCTGCATTGACACGGTAAAAATTATCCAGCTGCTCACATGGATAAATCAGTGCAAATAGCTCAGCATACATTTACATTTAGACGATGCTTTTCTCCAAAGCGACTTGCAGTGTTAATCTACCTACAGATATTTACCCATTTGTACAGCTAGGTAATTTTACTGGAGCAATTTAGGGTGAGTACCTTGCTCAAGGGTATTACAGCTGGAGGTGAGATTCAAACTTATGACCTTTCAGTCTAAAGACAGCAGCTGTAACCACCACGCTACCAGCTGTACAATCCAGCCCTCTAGACCACCTTGGAGAAAAGGATGAGAAATATGAATAAATAATAATAATATGCTGAAAACTAGTGGCATGAAGGAACCTGTCAGCGAAGCAGTCCACAGCACCACGGGTCAAGGTGGTCCAGACCGTGTTGTTGACTTCCTGTCCAGACATATTCTCCTGGTCGTCAAAAGGGAGAAATTCCGGAGTCAGCCAAACAGACTGTATGTAATACGCCGGTACTGTGAAGTACCATCCCCCATCCCCTCCCCCGCAGCCTGGACTTTACTTTTCACTCGATCATCTATTGTGAGAGCGGTCGCTCTCGTGCCGACTCTCCTCCATCCCGCTGCGTGCCACATGCGGCCGGATTACTCTGCTGACATCGGTGCAGCGGGGATGAATTTCTCCGGCCTTTGTGGCCACTAACCGCCTTTGCTCCGTGTGCGTTTAAGCCCCCTGGTCTCGGCGGCTCTGCAGCGGGATGGGGGGCAGGGCCGACGTCGCTCTCCTCGCGCCTGACCGCGTTCGTGCGACACTGCGGGTTTCCGCTGAATTTCAACACCTACCCTGGTACTAAATTGAAGGAATACGTTTATCCACATACATTTCTTTACACATAATAGGTAGATCAGCCTATCATTTAACACAAGAACATTTGAATAATTAATATAATTAACATGTGTTTAATATATAATTATGTTAATGTATGGTATATATATATGGGGCTGAGGGAACACACCCAGGGCAGGACGCCAGTCCATCGCAAGGCACCCCCAGCAGGATTTGAACCCCAAACCCACCAGAGAGCAGGACTGTGGTCCAACCCACTGTGCCACCGCACCCCCCATACCCCTACACCATACATATATAAATATTATAAATACACTCTGTGAGATATATACATGTATATCCTATAAATTTTATTGAATCACCTGATAATACAGCTATAGTAAGACACACACCTGAACGCATGCAGCACCTAAAAAAAACGATAAAATAAATATTTTTTCAGCTTGGACATTTAATGTTCAGTATGTCACTTAGTATGATTTTTTACACAGGTGGCCCTCGAAACAATTCCACGTAATGGTTGTGGTCCTTGGGGAAAAAAGGCTGGATACCCCTGGTGGGGATCACCCGAAGGTCTGAGAACGGCTCTGGTCTGCCAGCTGTTGCATTGCTCTCCACATCTTCCTTATCGCTCTCCACATCACAGCACGTTGGTATAAGACACACCTTCAGTCTCGTTCTTCACAGATCATCAAGAGCCCAAAAAACACATTCTTGAAACCATTGATAACTGAGCTTCTGATGCATATTAATATAAGCCGCCTGAAACAAATACTACCGCAGTTACTTCGTTATCTGACTCCTTTGTCCAAGGCAGTTTGTGATCTTTGGTTTGAATACAAATTATTTGGCAGGGTAATTTTTACTGTACTAATTCAGGGTAAGAACCTTGATCAAGGGTAGTAAAACAGGAACAGGGATTCAGACTGAAGACCATCTGAGTACAGGGTGATCCAATATGAAACAGTTATTGCACCATAAAAGAGTATTGATTTGTTTTGATTGATGAAGAAGCGATGCTTAGAAAGCAAAACAAATGCATTCGCTTTTGCGGCATTTCGAGCAGCATTGCTGCCACCCTTGATGGGACGGTAATTGCTGCCGTGCAAACGGGCGATATTGATTCCGAACAACATATGTTCGCAGACGTAAAAAAAAAAAAAAATCCATACAAGCAACGCAGCCAACGTTCGGCCTTTGGAGAACCACTGTGGCGGGCGGACTGGCGCTGATCAAACTGTCTCTGTTGATTATTCTTTCTCTGTTCGGCAATGATTGTGTGAGGAGTGGAGTCAGAGTGTGTAGGAGTGTTGGGAGGCGGCGCTGGTGCTGGGAGGAAGGTTCCGGGCTGTGTGTTCGGACTTGAGTTTGAATCTGCTTAGCCTGTGTGGAGATTTGCATGTTCTCACAGTTTTCCCACGGGTTTCCTCCGGGTGCTCTGGTTTCCTCCTATACTCCAAACACCATGTGTTTTCTAATGGACTGGTCACTTTACATTGCTTCTGCATGATTGCCATGTGATGGTGCCCCATTCAGGGTGTACCCTGCCTCTTGCCCTATACTTCCAGGATGATCTCGAGACCATCAAAAGGTTATCAATAACGGATGGATGATTGATACTCAGTGTTTCTCCTGTTATCCTCTCCACCAAGCTCTTCGAGAGGAAATCAAGAGGGCCAATAGGCAGTAAAAAAATACTACAAAATGTTGACTTGTCAGAAAAAGAAGACTTTACACTGGTCTTAGTGTGTGACCAGATCCTGCCTGTGCCGGGCGTGTAGAAATAGAGCTCCTTGGTACGTTCCCATCAGCGGAGTGTCAAACCCGGTACCGAGTGTAAATTGGACTGTCTCTGGCTGAGTCAAACTTAATTGAATAAAATCTGCATCCTAACACAGCGTATCCGTCAAGCCCCGGAAGACAAACGAAAGGCGGAGTTATTCAAAAACCCCCACTTAGCACACACCCACCATCACGGTCGCCACGGAAACAGAAGTCCCATATTAATTTACATTCCGTATCTCATACAAGGCTAATTTCTGATACCCGGTGCGCTATAACCTACAAGACGGGTATGGGCTCGGACACCCTGCTTTGCTGTCGCACAGTAGGAAGAAGGATTTGAATCCAGGGCCTTTAACTGTAAGGTGATCGCTCTAGCCATTATGCCGCCCGCTTCATACACACTCCAGTGTGCTGCTGTCCATGGTGCTGAACCAGTTCCCTTAAAACCAAGGTTAAGGTCTATATGTTCAACCAGCCCCACAGTCTCACTTTTCTTGCTCCTCAGCCATGTCTTTCCAGCCTGTCCTCACAGCCCAACTGGAACACCAGCTAATTAACCGGCCTCATCAGATGACGGACCACAGACCTTAACCTCCAGTTTCGATGAGAGGTTTGTACACTAAGCTATTCACATTGATTTACCCATGTACATAGCTGGGTAATTTTTACTGGAGCAACTCAGGGTTGCTCGAGGGCAGTACAGCAGGAGTGGGATTCAAACCTACGAGCTCCTCCCTGATGCACTGAGACATGTGTGTATGTCCAGCAGAGCATTGCTCACAGGTCGGTTGTTTGAAAGGACATCAACACACCCATTAACCCTCCAACACTCCACTCCTTATATTTACCGTCATTCTGACTTCAGCTCGAACCTCAAGCAGCCGCTCTGTTCACCCGAGAGGGACTCACGATTGCTGTATTTTTAAAAATCCGTGCAACGCGCCCGTCAGTCAAACCGACGTGTGTTCAGGCTGGGGAGCCCGTCAGGACAGGTTTGCCGATGCACTTCCTGAATGTGTCTGACAGCTCTGGCGACTGTGCATTCCAGGGGCGCCCTTCTCCGCACCGAGCACGTCCCCGCCGATTAGGGCCGACTGTCCCCAGCCAAGCGTTCCAACCGATTCCCTCCCAGCAGCCATCGATGGATTTTCTCGAGTGTGCTTATGAGTGTGTGTGTTCTCTTGAGGCCCTCTGCTCCACGCCTCGACTCTGGTGGCCCCCCAATGCAACAGCTACTAAACCAGCGCTGGAATTCCATGGGCGAAGGACGAAAGCATCAGATTGATTGCACCGGAGCTCCTTCCTTCGGGTGCCGGGAACTGCAAGGCATGCGCCAACCTGTGCGTTAACTACCCCGATCACTTAATTAGGCAGCATTGAGCTGTTAACGGAATACTGATCAGGAGCCGATATCCTCTGACGCTCGTTTGTACTGCAGTTAATGAGAAGAGGAAGGAGCCGGGGAAAGAAGAGTGAAACGAAGAGCGGAAACTCAATTCGTTCACTTGTTTCAGCCCACAGTGAAACTATGCGTAATTGACGGCCAACGGGGGAGCAGCGCTTAACTCTGTCAACTTACAATCAAAAGGACCTGGGTTTGAATCCCTGCTACAGAACCTGTAGTCAAAGTCCTTACCCTGAATTACTACAGTAAAAATTACTTTACACACTCGTACCAAAATGCAAATGACACGTTTGGCTGCGGAACTTGTCAACGTCTCCTTGACTGTAATCGAGTTTAAAATCAGCGAAAATACCACAATCCTCATCGTCTTTGCATTAACCTGCTATTTACCACATTGTTTTCTACATGGACTCAAATGCTAACTGAGACACGTCCTGGTTTATAGGTGCGCGTTTACGGGAGCAGAGCTTCCGAACCACAGCTGTTTGGTGCTTTATTTACACTTATGACGAATATAATGTGATCAGTTACCATTAGGAGAAAAAGGAAATGAGCTGAGAAATTAAATCACTTTCTTAGTTTTAAACCAGCAAGGGGAGAGCCGTCCATGATCAATAACTGGCTGTCCAGGACAGGCTCTCAGTGGTCCAGAGTCTGTCCCAGAAGCATAGTGTGTAAGACAGGGTTCATCCTGGACAGGACCCCAGTCCATCACAGGGCAATGACACCAAGAGGAGTTCAGAGTCACCAGTCCACCTCAAACACATCTCTGGGACTAAAGCCAGAACATGGGGAGAACATGCAAGTTCCGCACAGACTGGATTTGAACCCACAACCCCAGAGCTGTGAGGAATCAGTCCAACCCAGCATGCCTCCTGACAGTAACGTATAAAATTCAGTGGTTGATTAAGGGTATGAACACAACGAATGGCACGCACAACCTCTTCTCACACGGCCTTTCAGACGCGCCCTTAAACGAACCCAACACAAATGTTGACACCTGATCTAGAATTGTTACCGCGCTACCTTTTTACCTGCCGATCGGCTGTGTTGAAAAGAACGTTTTTAATGAACGTGTGTTCGGTTCACTTCAAAGGCGGCGTGAGGGGAGAAGGAGGCCTGATGAATAGAACAAACGCCAAAGCCGTGTCGCTCGGAGTGAGGCGCAGCTCCCGTCCGCTCCTCTTCCAGCTCAGCGACAACTACGTCCTTCTGGAAGGTTCTTTTTTATTCTCTTCTCTTCTTCTGTCGTTTTTCATTCTTGGATGACATCAAGCTTCCATTTCAACCGTCCTATTTCTGAAGGGAAAAAAAAAAGTAGGTTGTCGAATCCTGGGGATAAGTCAATGCTCAACTCACATGAGGGTGGGTTTATCTTCCCTTAACCGCTATTTCCTCGCTCACGTTTGCCTCTCCCCCACGACAGCCATCTGTCCGCAAGAGCCCTCTTCCACTTCGTGCTCCCGGCTCCTTCCACACGTCACGATGACCTTGTCGCCGCCTCGTTACGTCTGGTAGTGCAGCATGTGGTGGTAGGTTGTGGTATCTCAGCCAAAGGTCTGAAACTGGGCAGCGTGTGATTTGATAGGTGTCTCTGAGGTTCATGGTTTGAGTCTGGGTTGTTTGCAAGGGCAGAAAAAAGATTTCCAGGGCGTTGAAGGAGTATTGGGTCACAAAATGTTTTACTTTCATTAACCCCTTGTCAAGGTCATGGTGGTCCAGAGCCTATCCTGGAATCACTGGCACTAGGCAAGGGTGTACACCCTGGGCGGGATGCCAGTCTATCACAAAGTAGAGATGAGATGCTTATGTACTTCAGGGGACAGCTGGTAGCGAAGTGGTGAGCGGTGTTGCTTTTGAACCCCCAGGTCGCAGGTTCAAATCCCATCTCCAGCTGTAGTGGCCTTGAACAAGGTACTTACCCTGAATGGCTCCAGTAAAATTACCCAGCTTATAAATTGGTAAATAACTGTAAGTAGTTTAATGTTATAAGTTGCTTTGGATAAAAGGATCAGATGAATGACTGTAACTGATTAATAAAGTGTGGAAACTGACAATAAACTCTGGCCATAAATGTGTGGACAGCACAGCCAGAACTCAGTGCAATTTTTTTTCTTTTTTACATGGTCACAAAATCACAGTAACATGACACAGCTTTAGACATGTAATACCACAAATTATATGTTCGCCGCAACAAATAACGCAGCCAAGCATCCAGCCAATGACAGTTTCTGCGTCTCTAAAACCTCTCATTTTAAACTTTGTCTGGTGCATTTTTTTTAACTTAAAAATGATTTTTTTTCTGTTTATGTTCTGCTTTACTTCTGTTATTCATTCATTGACCTGACACTTTCCTCCAAAGCAACTTATGCTTTTTACCAGGCTACTTACAGTGATTTACAGCAGGGAACTTTTTACAGTGTCACTTCAGGGTAAGAACCTTGATCAGGGGAACTACAGCAGGAATACAGATTCCAAACCAGGACCTTCTTATTGGAATGCACACTTTAACCACTGCGCCCCCTGCTGCCCCAGCTTTCCCAGCTCTTAAAGTGTGCTGGTACTTCCAAATTAGGGATGCGCTCCCTGAAAGTAACATGGACACTTTTAACAACTTATAGTTAACTAGCATTATTATTACTATTATTATTATTATTGTTGGTAAACACAGACACACACACACACACACACACACACACACACATTTTCAGAATCACTTGTCCCATACGGGGTCGTGGGGAACCGAAGCCTACCCGGCAACACAGGGCGTAAGGGCGAAGGGGGAGGGGACACACCCAGGACGGGACGCCAGTCCGTCGCAAGACACCCCAAGTGGGACTCGAACCCCAGACCCATTGGAGAGCAGGACCCAGTCCAACCCACTGCACCCCCTGTTAGTAAACAATTGTAAGTAATTTTGGGGAAAAAAGCATCAACTAAATATGTAATTAAAGTTTCCACTTTCCGTTGCCACCTAGGAAACAGCATATGCATGATGATGTGAGCTTCACAAATGCAGCGAACGCTTATCGTCACGGTAACATACGGCAGATTATCGCTGGGCTCCAGTCACCCACGTGTTTGGTGTGACTGGGGGGCAGTGGACACCCCGTAGAGAGTGACTCAACAGCTCACCCCATTTCTCTGAGGAAATGAGTTGACGGGGGAAACGTATGTGCCCATTAAAACGGCAAGGGTTCGAAGACCACTGCTGCTCTTGTTTTCTGTTAAATGCTGATGAGTTGATGTTAACTGCTTCCGTAGTCCCTTTAGAATGACCTGCCCTCCACTTGTGTCCTTAGTGCTAAAAGGGGCGTGTCCATTGACACTTTACATATTTATCAGACACTTTTCTCCAAAGTGACTTCCAACGAACTCTATGTAGTATTATGAGCCCACACACCTTATTCACCGCGGTGACTTACACTGCTAGATACACTACTTACACTAGGTCACTCATCCATACATCAGTGGAACACACACACTCTCTCTTGTCACCTGAACAGCACGTCTTTGGACTGTGGGAGGAAACCAGAGCACCCGGAAGAAACCCACGGGGAGAACATGCGAACTCCACGCAAACTGAGTGGAGATCGAACCCACGTCCTCTAGCACCACGCAGGTGCTGTGAGACAGCGATACTATCCGCTGTGCCAAAATGCCACCCTCTACGGTATCGCTTTCATTGAGTCCATCCATCTCTCGTCCTCTTTTTCCTCCAATGTCCCCGGTGACCAGTGCCTTTTGAGGACAGTCCAATGAGGGTCAGCTGCGGCCAACACACCTACATGGACTGTCTGAGGACAGGAGGCTTCGCTCTGCAGAGCTCAGAACTGCTGGAGATGCAGATGCTGCCTAACGCTCTTGGTTTATGTTATGATTTCTCTGTTTCTTCTATATTTTTTAATAACAATCTTTGCAAGCGGCTCCCGAAACCCCGCACCCCCGACACGCCACACCACGTCCACCTCCGCCACCCACTCTCGCGCAAATCAAATGCTGGCCGAGTCCTTACATCACCACCCCGAGTCGCGCGAAATGTCATCCGAACATTTCATTTTGTGTCCTCATCTGTCCGCATGGAAACGTGTTTTATTGCCAGGCGCAGGACAAAAAGGGGGCAGTGCTTCTGGCACGTGGGGACACAAGAGACGACCGGGGCGACTGGGAAGAAGGAAGGTCAGGTTGACGGCGGCGGGGAGGCGGCGCGGCGAATCACAGTGAATGATGCGCTTGCCGTTTCTTCCGTCGGTCTCTGACTCTTGGCTTTTGTGACACGAGGCCTGTGGCGTGACGTCCGGCTGCCTGTCGCTTGAAAATGTGCTTTTCGGGTCGCAAACGGGGGCCCATGAGGGGGGGGAGAGAGAGAGAGAGAGAGAGCGAGGGAGGGAGAGAGAGGCGAATGAGACCAATCAGTCCTCGGCCACCTGTTTGACCGATTCTGTTCACTTCGGCCACATAATGTATTGCAGTAAGTGACTGCGCGTTTCGTGTTCTCGCTCCCCGGCACGTCGGCCTCTTGTGTTTACCGAGTAAACGGCATATGGTCCCCGCAACCTGAGAGAGACTCGTGCGCCGGCAGCCAGGAATTTTTTTTTAAAAAAAAGAGAACAACCCGCTGGAAGCGAGACAGACGAGGGGGAGACGCAGCCAATCTGGCACCGCGACGCCGCACAACACTTCCGCGGTCGGCCGGTGCGGGGGGGGGCGTCTGGGCGTTGGGCCGGGCGTGAGGCGGCACATCGGCCCGAGCATCACTGCCGTGATCCCAAAGTGAACAACTGGAGCTCTGATTGGAAGCACTGCTCGCACGCTACAGGGAATAAACTATTATTTCAACCGGGAGATTAAATCAGTTTAATTCACCTTTTACACGCTGCCCTCATACCCTGAATTGCTCCGGTAAAAATTACCCGGCTCTGTCAATGGCTATATAATTGTGAGTCGCTTGGGAGAAAAGTATCAGCTCAACGACTGAATGTAAAAAAAAAGGGTAAATGTTTTCAGATCGTCCTATTCAGCATGGAGCAATATGAGCAGCAGTCTAGCTTTTTATAACGTCACACATATTTACATTTACATTTACGTTTATTTATTTATCAGACACTTTTCTCCAAAGCGACTTGGAATTAACTCTATGTAGTGTTACCAGCCCACCTACCTCATTCACCGCGGTGACTTACACTGCTAGATACGCTACTTACACTGGGTCACTCATCCATACATCAGTGGAACACACTTTCTCTGCACACACACACAGACACTCCTCAGAGGTGGAAGGGGCTGCAACTTAAGGGGTGGTCTATCTCCAGAACCAGAGTTTCACACCCGGCCAAAGGACTTAATTTGTCTCACATGAGTCATATTTAAGGATATTTCGTGTAATCTAATACAGGGCAGCAGGTGGTGCTGTGGTTAAGGACTCGCCTTGCAGTCAGAATACTCTGCAGTAGAAATGGTAAATCACTGTAAGGTTGAGTACTGAGCAGTGCAAATGACCTTGGAAAAAGCTATCAGCAGAGTAAAGATGATGATAATAATAATAATAATAATAATAGTTATGATGATGATGATGATACTAGTAATCATCATCATCGGGTGCTTCCTGATGGGTCACCTGCGAAACAGCCTCCCCCAGAGTGCATCGGCGAGTTTCCTTCCCACCGTAACCTCGCATCAGCCTCAGCTCATTACCGCGGTGCAAATGAAGACAGATATTTTATCTCGATTTTCCACAAACAGCTGAATTTTGTGCGATATTAAAGTGCAGATTTAAACATTGCACTGATTGCGAACCGATACCGGTTACTTGTTTCCGCTGCACGTTTTCCAGCCTCAGTTAATATCCCCTTCATAAGGGGCTGGAAGGGACCGTTCAAAGCCACCAAAACAAGATAAGCGTTTTGCCAGCAAGAAAGTAATCCCTTCCTTGTGCGTAGAAATGCTTTTTTTTTTTTTAAAAAAAAAGGAAGAAAATATCAGGCTTCTGGAAAACCATGAAAAATGCTTTAGAGCAATTACTGACAAAACAAAGCCTTATTCCTTCTTTCCATGTCTTTTAAGCATATTTATGACAAAATTACAAACGGTTTTGTATCATTACATGCAAAAACTGTGCTAATGAAATATATGAATATGTATTTTTTAAACAAACACACAACATACACTTGTAAAATGAGGAAGAAGTACAGATCAGAGTAGGACATGAGGTCTTGTAAATTATTATTATTTATCCATCTGACAGTGAAAGTAACTTACATTGTCGGGTAATCAACCTCAACCTGATTCACCCTCAATATGCAGCAGAGTAATTTTTACTGTATCAATTCAGGGTAATTACCATGATCAAGGGTACAATGGCAGGAGTGGGATTTGAACCAGAAACGGTCTGATGGTATGCTGATGGCTCTCAACATGAAGCTACCTGTGACCCTTGACCCCAGTGAATCCCCATATGGGGTCAGGGTGAGAATGGAGTTGGGGGGGGGGGGGGGTGTTACCTTCCAGCTGTACTGGAACCAGTTGCCTTTCTGTAACTCATCCTTTGCTACTTCTGACGTGTCACTGATCATGGTGCTTATTGAGCTGTTCCCCCCACCCCAGCCTTGTGGCCACTGATGCCAGGATAGGCTCTGGACCACCGTGACCCTGACCAGGACAAGCAGTAATGAAAAGCAAGTGAGCTTTCAAACACCCCCCCCCCCCCCCCCCCCCGCCTCCCAATTGTGTGTTATGTTGGTAAACTCACCTTCCTCTGGCTCCCTCCCCTCCCCCACCCCTTTGGGAGGGGCCGGTGTGAACGGCACCTGTGCCTCCCCGCCGGTGCCTGTGTGCTGCTGAGCGTGAAATTAAATGTGGCGTACGGACCTCTGGGGGCCTCACGCCACTCGTGGTGGAGCCGGCTGTGCGCTGCAGCACACGTGCGTCGCCACGGCGACGCCCCCCCCACCAGCCCCTTCGTTTCAAAGCAGGATGGAAGCGTGAGTGAAAAAGATGCTCGGCGTTCGGCTATTTGCCGAAATTTCAACCCATTTGCCAAACCGCTTGGTTTGATATGAGGACGCCGGCCCACTCACCTTCACCGCCGCAGTGTACATTCACCATAAAGTGATGCTGTGTTGCACCAAAACGTTCTTTTGCATAGTAAAGATAATGGTGTAAAGCAGGGGCAGACCCCGGTAAAAACCCCTTCCTCCGAGCATAGGGTCTCTCAGGGTCAGCTAAGAATACGGAGCTCACCGGGTCTTTGGACGGACCTGGATGTCCCAGCATCCTAGCAAATTTCACACAACATAAAGAGACAACTGGTAGCCCTAAGGACATGGAAAGGAAGGGTTGCCGGTTCGAGTGTGTACACGTTTCCTGCTGAACTGCTTAGTGGAAGAATAACCAGCTGTTTGATGGGATCAAATGTAACCCGCTGTGAGCTATGAGAGTGGCCCAGGAAGTAAAAGATGTGGTCACTTTTTGTCCCTCAGAGCTGCTGAATCCCTTCCAATATTCAAGAAGATTCTCAAAACCCATCTGCCGAGCCCCCAAAACCTTCGCAAGTTGGTCCTTCACCACCTTCTGGAATACGTCCGCTATGAAAACAGACAACAGACAAGCTGTGCTTCAGTAATCCAGTGTCTGTGTCTAAAGCTCTTCATCATTTCTTCGTGTACTTTTGTTTACTCTGAATTGTACGTCACTTTGGAGAAATGTCAGTGTCTCCCCAACGGGATTCCAGGGAATGGGAAGCCATGGATGACCTCTGAATTTGAAATGAAGCTGGAAGCGCACTGCACCATCAAGCACGAACAGGGAGCCTTAGGCATCCTCCAAGAATGGTTCCTCATAGCCACATGGTTTATCGTTCCCTTTTCCTGAGCTCCTGCATGGCGGCAAAAAAGAAGGGGCTTTCCAGGTCTTGTGGAGTCGCTTCCGCTCCTAAAATCAATTGACAGCAGGTTCTTTACATAAAGGAAATTAGCAACTCATCAAAAAATCCCATCTATCTCCTCATGGGCTTCCTAGCTGATACTTCTTTTAAAAGCAACTTACAATTATTCACACAATTTCACTGGAGCAACTTAGGGTAAGTATACCATGCTCAAGTGTACAACAAGTAGAGGTGGGACTTAAGCCTGCAACTCTTGGGCTAAAGGCAGCAACTCTAACAACTTTGCTACAAGCTGCCCCTTATACCTTTTCAACATGATGGTTGTGGTCCACAAGACCGCAATGGATTTGCTTCCTGATTCCCACAGAACCCGATCACTCTCCCCAACCAGACGGCAACCGCACTCCAGTTCTGCCTGCTCGGTGATCCCACTCATAAGAGGTCCAGCATGAAAAACCCCAAAGTTCTCAGCTCTGGTTCTAATGTGGTGGAATGAGCAGCCACTGTCCCTCAGAACTGCTGAATCCCTCTCAACATTCATAAAGAAACTCAAAACATGTCTTTTCTTAGACGCATTTCTCTTCTGACCTCCTATCTGCTCCAGACATGTGTACTGTGATATCTGTTTCAAAAATAAAAATCTATCAAAAAACTCTAGAGGAAGGGAAGAGGGACCCTAACACTCATGCCAGAGGGGTTATGAGGAATCTTGAGAGAAAGCCTCAACCCAACCATAAATCCTACCCTAACTCGAACCATAACCTACCAATTACTTCCTTTTTGCTCCACTGGTTCCACAGACACCTCCACTGAAACCTGGCTACATGGCCATTTGCACCAGACACCTTGCAGAAGTGAACAAAAAGAGTTCCTCAACCGCCTAGCTGTGGGCCAGCACCAGAACCAGGGAAGAAGCGCAGAAGGCTACGCGATAAAGTTACGAATGATTTTTTTCTCTTAATTAATGAGAAAAACATAAACACAAATGAAACAGGAGATTGTTGAAGGCCGGCGTGAAGACTCCGCATTGACCCAACCCCCCGTCCTTTGGTCCGTTGTGTTACTCCATCCCCTTTGCAAGAGCGAAAATTCAGACGCGAAACCCCAAAACGTAAAGGAACTGCAGGAAGTCGAGCTGTTCCCAAAAAGGGATTTTCAAACACAGTTCCATCATTTTTTGATACCAAGCACTTAATTTCTTAATTTCTGTCTCGAGTCCTAATTATAAATGTAGGGAACCTGCACCCGCCCAGCACTTCCCTCCAACCCCCTGCTGATCTCGCTTCCATGCAGCGGGATTAGAGCCATTGACTAAACACACAAATTAATGGGAATGAAGCCCAAACACTGCGGGAGGCGCAGCCTAGAGCACAGGGACTTCATACAACTGATTATGTCCTCATTTAAGTGTCCAAGTGGAGCCTTGTGGTGTCCAAGTGGAGGGGACGTCCACCGGGCAGCAACGGGAACAGAACCTGCAACCTTTGGGCTAAAGGCAGCAACCTTCGCTCTTCTAGCCGCTCGGCTGGATCCAGTTGTCCCCGTTCACTTTCAGGGACGAGTGTGGACGGGATGCGTCCTCGGTTTCTCTGGCGGAAGGCTGCGGGCCAGCCACTTAGTTACGAGACAGTGCGCTCTTCCTCGGGACCCCATGCCCCCTCTCGACACAGCAGCCCACACCCCCCACCTTCCTCAATATCGTGCTTGTGAATCAAAGCCACATTTTTGTGTAATCTTCTCCTAATAGAGTCCAACGGGACAAAACCGGCTTTTGGTTCCGTCTCAGAAAGGATCTTCTCAGCCGGATCACTCTACGAGAGCCGTTTCATCTCCCTGTTAGACGGCACCAGGACCTCGTTCTTAATTTAGAAGGGTATGGGTTCCCACTTACACTGAAGGGTATAGCTTATCCATAATATACAGAGAATGCATTCAAATGTTATTGGTTTTTCATCGATAATTTACAAAGAATAAATCTGAAGGGTATAGGTCCTTATTTACACACATTGACTGAAACTACTTGTCCTGAGCAGGGTCCCAGGGAGCTGGAGCCTAACCTGGCAACACAGGGTGCAAGGCTGGAGAGGGAGGGAACACAGCCAGGGCAGAATGCCAGTCCATTGCAAGGCACCCCCAGGAGGACTTGAACTGCAGACCTATGAAAGAACAGGCACAGGCTAAACCCACCGTGCCACCACAGCCCCCAGGTTCTTACCCCTAATTTACAAAGAATAATTCTGAAGGGTATAGGTTCTGATCCGTAGTTTACACTGAATATTTTGGGGGGTAGGAGTATAGGTTCTGATGCACACTTCACAGAGAATAATTCTGAAGGTTACAGGTTCTGATCTACATTTTACACAAGGTGTTCTTAACCTCTTGTTGTCCACAGACTAACTCACATATGGAATGTAAGAACATACATGCAGCTGCCTCCCCGAAAATGGAGAGGCAAGGAAAAGTGCACTTCTGGTGCACATCCAGCGACGCTGAGCTCTTACAATGAAAAGAGGTGTCCGAAAGATGACTTCCTCTGCAGACAGAGAGAGACGCCGACCTTTCGCTCCGGGCAACCCAACACCGCACCGGAGGAGGAAAAGACAGTAATGAGTCAGAGTCCGACTCCTCCAAAAATAGCCGAGGCTGCAAAGCAGACACCTGATGGAGAGGAGAGGCTGGCGGGACGCCAGGCAGCGGGGCGTCGCCACGACGACAACGACCTGGCAGCATCGCGCCACTTTTGGGGCTGCAAACAACGACGACGCGTGAGCGCAGGGGCGCGAGACGCAGAAAAGGTGCCATGTGCCAACGGCATGAAAAATGAAACATTACATGATTTCTAACCGCCCTCTACAGCGGAACGGTGCTGTCAAAGTGCTCTTTCCGTCTGTCTCCCATCACACGCTCGGCTTGCTCATCCGAACCGACCCGAACACTTGGCACATTACGGCACGGCAGTGTTCCCCTTCCAGAGACCTGCTCCGCTCCTTAACAGCTACGCCACCTGCCGTCCTTAAGGCCACGTGATGCTCTTCTACGCATACAGAGATATCTGTACAGAGCTGCAGTCTCAAAGGTTATTATGGTAACAGTCCTCTATATGTACAAAAGTTTGAATCTGCCTCTGTAACCCTTTTAATTATTCACTCTGAAATATGGGTCGGAACCTATAACATTTAGGATATTACCCCGGGGTCCACGAATGTGCTTTAGGGGTCCGTGAAGTTCACCACTGATCCAGAATACCACCAACTTAATACAAGTTTTAAAAAAGTAAAAGTAATTTTATTTTACGAAAATTTAAAATAGCTTATTATTATTTTCTTAATAAAAATTGCAAAGAATCCATTTCAACACGCTGTGAGCAGTTAGTTAATATTTTATGACCTAACTGTTGTATCGTAGTAAACTAGAAATTCTTGCTTTTTGCAATATAATTATCATATTAATGCATTGTTATAATTACTTACTGCTATTTCAATGCAATAAAGCGACATGTTTGCTGGTGGGGTCCATAGCTTCCATCACATTCTAAAAACGGTGCATGACCTAGGAAGGGTTAAGAACCCCTACTGTAAAATATGATTCAGAACCTATAACCTTTGCCAGTATTTTGTCGAAAGTATGGATCCGATTACTATACAAAGGAAGCCACCATGGTAAGCTGCTTACACTGATTTACCCACTTATACAGCTGATAGTTTTTACTGTATCAACTCAGGCTAAGTACCTTGGTCCAGAGTACTACAGCAGATGGGATTCAAACCTGTGACCTTCACGTCCAAAGAGGGCAGCTCTAAGCACTGAAGACAGCTGTATAGTTATTGGAACATCGACTCTGGTTTATAGCACCTTCAGCTCACAAATGCTTTAATGGGACTTAAACCAGCAAACGACTGGTGATGATGCCAGGTCCTTAACCACGAAGCCAGTTGAGGCTCTGAGCTGCAGGCCCTTAAACTGAGTCTGTGCTCTTTGCGTCTGCCAACAGGTTTTGAATTATTTGTCATGTTTTCCTCGCTCGAACCGGTGCCAGACCTCAGAGATGGTTAAAGAGCCGGGATGTCGCAGAAAGCCGCCGTGGCCTCCTATTGCCTCTGTTCTGCTTCATTATCCCTCTTCACATACGGGTGCGATGGAATCGCTGGCACCTGATTTCAGCGATCTGCCGTAATTCTTTATTTAACGTCTGAATTAAAAGCCAAAAATACATCTGCGGGCGCGCGAAGGATGCGTCTCTAAAAATAGCGCGCCAGAACAATGGGAATCAAAGCTTCCCGGGGAACAAACCAGCCGTCCCAGCGGAGCCTCGCGTTAAACTTTTCAAACATCTGCACGGCAACCGTGACTACAGCATCTGTTCGAGCAAACAAAGACGGGGAGAAGACGCCGTGTTTCTGACGCGATAGCCGCAGCCATCTGCAGGATCAGCACACTGTCGGGGTCCTGATGCTGCAGTCCCCCTAACCCTAACCCTAACCCACCAGGTCATTTGTGGGTTGGAGCCCACAGAACTTCGGCACACGATCCTGTTTACCTACTCGTTCGAATAACACACAGGGGCAGCAGGTGGCGTGGTGGTTAGAGCTGCCAGCGTTCAATACCACCTCCTGCTGGAGTACTCTTCATCAAGGTACTTACAGGAGAGCCATGTAACACAGACTTTAAAAACAATTTAGAGTCACCAGCTTAAATTTATATATTTAGCAGAAGCTTTTCTCCAAAGCAACTTCCAATGAACTCTGTGTAGTGTTATCAGCCCACACACCTTATTCACCATGGTGACTTACACTGCTTACACTGGCTCACTCATCCGTACATCAGTGGAACACACACACTCTCTCTGTCACTCACACACTATGGGTGAACCTGAACAACATGTCTTTGGACTGTACGGGGAAACCAGAGCACCCAGAGGAAACCCATGCAGACTGAGCAGGGATCAAACCCATGTCCTCTCGTACCACCGAAGTACTGTGAGACAGCTGCACTACTCGCTGTGCCACTGTGCCCCCAGTTAACCTGAAACACATCTTTGGACTGTGTGTGGAAACCAGAGCACTCAAAGAATCCCATGCAAACTCCCCATGGGGATCAAACCTACATCCAACAGCATCAACCAGGCACTGTGAGACAGCAGTGCAACCCACCACGCCACTGACGCAGACAGCAAAATGGGTGACGGTCGGAAGCAAACGGGCTGCCGCGCAACATCGTCACACATCTCGATTTTGTCAACTCTGCAAAACAGGGCCGAAAGCAGCCGGGTTCGGGAACCACGCACAACCGCTTCTCCCGAGTCTCCAAGGCCTCTACCAAATAAATAAATGTAAATGCACTGCGGCATTGACACGACAACCCGGGGAGCTAATTCAATCCACGCATCGAGCAGAATTTCCCACTTTATCTGGAAGCAGAGCGAAGGAATAATGGAAAAAACGGCGGCGATCGTAAACGCTAAAGCGAGACACAAAGCGCTAGCGACAGGCTGCGCTCCGCGGCCCCCGCCGCCTTTCCGCGGCTTCCTCGCAGGAAAGAAAAGCCCTCTAAATTATACATAGCATGGCTCCGGGAAGTGTGGCACTTTTAAATCATTCAGAGGTTTTTAAACACACCCTAACCAGCGTGACCGGGAAGCTCAATATGCGCGCGAGCCGAAATCTGATAAGCGGGGAGGCGATCAAAGGCGCTCGCTCGCAATGAAGGCGCGCTTTGTTAACGCGATCGCCGGCGGCTCGGGCCTAGCGAGCCGCTAACGCCCCTCTTTCAAAGAAAGAAAAACTGCGGTACAACGTAGCGCTGAGCTGCCCCGCTACCGTCTTTAGAAATTTAAGAGGTGGACGCCCGTCGTCGACGGCCAGCTCCTCCCGACCGTTCTCTGCGCTGGAGGGTGGCCGATCGAACCTTCGGCCTACAGCGAGGCCGACGCCTCTGAGGAGTCAGGGTCTGTTTTTAACTCTTATGAAGGACACGAAAGAGCTGCGACACCGAAGCCAAATCCATACAACAAGGAAAGACATCGCTTTCATTGATTTAACAGACGCTGTTCTCCAAAGCAACGCGCAATGAACACTATGTAGCATTTAGCTTTACTTTCATCCCAGGTCACCTACGATGCTGGATACCCTACAGTACACTACCCACAGTCAAACACTCCTCTATACAAGAGGGCAATGTAGCACACTGATACACCGATCAGCCACAACATTGAAACCGCTGACAGGTGACGGGAATAACATTGATCATCTTGTTACAATGGCTCCTGTCAAGGGGTGGGATATATTAGGCAGAAAGTTAACAGTCAGTTCTTGAATTTGATGTGTTGGAAGCAGGAAAAGTGGTCAAGCGAAAGGATCTGAGCGACTTTGACAAGGGCCAAATTGTGATGGGTGGATGACTGGGTCAGAGCATCTCCAAAACGGCTGGTCTTGTGGGGTGTTCCTGGTATGCAGTGGTTAGTACTGACCAAAAGTGGCCCAAGGAAGGACAACTGGTGAACCTGCGACACGGTGATGGGCGCCCAAGGCTCATTGATGTGCGTGGGGAGCGAAGGCTAGCCTGTTTTGGCTGATCCCACACAAGAGTTACTGTAACACAAATTGCTGAAAACCTTGATGCTGGCCATGTATAGAAAGGTGTCAGAACACACAGTGCATCACAGCTCGTTGTGCATGGGGTCCATAGCCACAGACTGGTCAGAGTGCCCATGCTGTCCCCTGTCCACCGCCGAAAGCACCTACAATGGGCACATGAGCGCCAGAACTGACCATAGAGCAATGGAAGAAGGTGGCCTGGTCTGCTGAATCATGTTTTCTTTTAGATCACGTGGACGGCCGAGAGCATGTGCGTCATTTACCTGGGGAAGAGACGGCAGCAGGATGCACTCTGGGAAGAAGGCAAGCCGGCAGAGGCAGTGTGATGCTATGGGCAGTCTTCTGCTGGGAAACCTTGGGTCCTGCCATTCATGTGGATGTTACTTTGACATTTAGCACCTACCTAAAGATTGTTGCAGACCACGTACACCCCGTCACGGCATTGGTATTTCCTGACGGCAGTGGCCCTGCCACACTGCAAAAATTGTTCAGAAATGGTTTGAGGAACATGACAAAGAGTTCAAGGCGTTGACTTGGCCTCCAAATTCCCCAGATCTCAATCCGATGGAACATCTGTGGGATGTGCTGGAGAAACATGTCCGATTCATGGAGGCCCCACCTTGCAACTTACAGGACTTAAAGGATCTGCTGCTAACGTCTTGGTGCCAGATACCAGAGGACACCTTCAGAGGTCTTGTGGAGTCCGTATCTGGAGGGGTCAGAGCTTTTTTGGCAGTAGAAGCGGGACCTACACGATATTAAGCAGGTGGTTTTAATGTTTTGGCTGATCGGTGTATATACAGCGCTGCTTGGAAGTATGTGAAGCCCATGTGTCCCACAGTTTCACCACGAAATGGGTATTTAATGAGAATCAGTGTTTCTCATGTGACGTAAGAAGTGTGTAATGACCAATTCCATATGTTGTTTTAGAGGAAATTGCGTGTAGTAGAAACACACCAGTAGGGCAGGTGTAAAAATAAGGGAAGCCCAAGTTACACTGGTTAAACCAAGTAGGAAAGTATAATCGGGGTATAAATCATAACCACATAACCACTATCACACCATCCTGGCACTGTTACACACCAGGACGATCTGCAGCCCCCCAGTACAAAACCAGATACAAATATAGGTGAATACAAGACAACACTTAGAGTATTTAGCAGAGGCGATCATATAGCTGTCTCACAATTCCCAGAAAGGTGACGAAATATTCCACCATTCATAAGAACTTCGAAGCAGGTCAAATGTTCTCTTTTCTAGTGGAAGCACAGAAGTTAAAGCCAACCAAGTATCTGCGGAGGAAGCTCCTGGAAGAGACCATAGCAATAAAACACATATTCTTGCCTAAAGTGTAAGAAACATCTTAAATACATGCGCAATATGTTCGGAGTACATATTCCATCTTTTGTTCATCAAAAACAAAATTTGGATTGTGATCAAACACAAAAGTGCACCACAGCTGAAAATAATATAAATGCCAAGAAGACAACGTGAAGTGTAGCAGGACTTGCAGTAAACAATATAATAATATCTGGGAATTATTATAAGTGGGGAGGTGCGGTGGCGCAGTGGGTTGGACCACAGTCCTGCTCTCCAGTGGGTCTGGGGTTTGAGTCCTGCTTGGGGTGCCTTGTGATGGACTGACGTCCCGTCCTGGGTGTGTCCCCTCCCCCTCCGGCCTTACGCCCTGTGTTGCCGGGTAGGCTCCGGTTCCCCCGAGACCCTGTATGGGACAAGCGGTTCTGACAGTGTGTGTGTGTGTGTGTGTGTGTGTGTGTGTGTGTGTGTGTGTGTGTGTGTGTTATAAGTGGAGCAGCTGCCTTTGGAAACAAAGTTTGCAGGTTTGAGTCTCAGCTATAGTTGAGCATTTACAAAAATTTATTTAGCAGACACTTTTCTCCAAATCACCTTCCAATGAACTCTATGTAGTGTTATCAGCCCACACACCTTATTCACCATGGTGACTTACACTGCTAGATACACTACTTACACTGGGTGACTCATCCATACATCAGTGGAACACACACACACTCTCTCTTTCTAACTCACACACTCTGGGTGAACCTCAACAGCATGTCTTTGAACTGTGGCAGGAAACCAGAGCACCCAGAAGAAACCCACACAGCCACAGGGGAGAATATGCAAACTCCACACAGACTGAGCAGTGATTGAACCCACATCCTCTTGCACCACCCAGGCACTGGGAGACAGCAGCACTACTCACTGTGCCACCATGCCACCACAAGCTACTTACCCTAAATTACTCCAGTAAAATTACCCAGCTGTATAAATGGGTCAATAATTGTAGGTACCTGAACATATTAAGTCATTTCGGAGAAAAGTCTCAGCTAAATGAATAAACGTGCACGTATGTAAAAATAAGTAACACGTGGCACCACTTTGCAGCTCCGGGAAGCCGAGGCCCGGCGAGGAAGAGGCAAAAGGGAGCAAGATGACACAAAGTAAACTGTTCTGATCACAATGTGAGCGTGAAACATCCCGACCCTCTTGACATTTCCACTCGCCTTGAGAGTTACAAATGGGCCTTCTGCTGGCGTGTCATCACATCCAATTTCCCCCCAACATGAATCCCTCGCACCGCTCAAGAATACATTACCTTGGTATTGCGTCACACCCGCACAACCCAACTGACGGAAAACGCCTTTTTGCCCCTTTTCATTAAACAAAAAATCAATAAACTCAACAATAAATGATTTTGTAGCGGACATAAATTCTGTACTTGTGATTTTTGCATATCCTCAGTACATTCAGTGACAAAAGGCATAGTAATACAGTTACACACCTTTATTCACAGTCGGGGTCCAGGCCAGAAGGTTATGAGATGTACTACTGAGAACAATCAGTGTTTGAGGAACCCATGCAAACCTCATAGTTTCCCAGAGGCATTCTAAAAAGAAGTCTGTTAGGAGACACGTTCTGAGGATAACTAGCAATCACCGATGCCCCCGGGATCACACACCACCTTAAGTTACAGCACTCTGAGTGACACTTCGAAACACCGAAGAGGGATGCTGTGAAGCACTCAGAAGTAACAAGTACACAGGGTGACCCAGAAGACTGAAAATGTCCGCTCTCCGACATTATTAACTAACTTCTTTAGCTGGCATACTTATCCATAATGACGTACAATGTTATACGTCACTTTACTGTAATTTTTACTGTGCAAATTCAGGCTGAGTACCATGGTCAAGGGAACTACAGTAGGAGTGAGACTGAATCCTAAAACCTACAGACTGCAAGGAAAGGCTCTAAGCACGATGCTTCTGCCAGTACTCCTAACTAGCCCATCTAGTCTCACTAGTACCACCACTACTACTAGCATTCCCATTGGTACTACAGCTGCTACCGATTCTAGTTACTATATTAGGACTCTACATTTCAAAGTACTTTACACAAAATGACAGCTGCTTGAAAGAAAATCATTTAGTTTTGAATGAGAGCATGGCTCATTTGCATATTTGAATATATTTGAATATATATTTCACCACATAAGATTTTTTAATCACAAGACGAGAACGTAGACACGTTAATCCAGCCTGATTAGTTGGTTTGTCTGAAATGAACGCAGCAGACAGTAACTTATGTCACATAAAATGTACATCAATGCGCAACCGCGATTCTGCAAACCAGGGCTTCTGTCCAAGGCCGTGTCCTTCAGCCACAGCATTCTTTAAGCATTACAATACTTTCTCTCTTTTTTCACATATGGCTATACCACCCTAAAAAAAGCCCATTTCACATATGTAAATCTCATGTAATTTCTGATGGAAAGTCAGGTACCACGTGTGTGTGCACCGTGTCAGTTGTCGACCACTTTACCTTCTGCACGTGACTATGCATTTTGCTCCTGAAAATGTCTCCCTGAACCGGTTTCACACCCCTAATGAACTGTGTACCAGTTCAAAGCCCAGCTCTGAAGGGTTAAACTGTGTGGGATCATTCAGTGTGCGCAGTTTGAGTGGTGTAACCCCTGGCAGGTGAACGGGCGAGTTGAACTACAGACAGAAGGCTGGCCATATGGTCCGAAGATGAGGACTGAAATTGTATCACCCCGAGTAGCCCCTCCCTCAAAAGAAAGCTGTCCAATCGAATCATGTTCCGCCCCTTATGCCTTCGTGCTTTCATGTATCGACACAGACAACACATTCGGGATGTGTCTGAATGTTCCTCAGTGTGGTTACAGTGCGGTCATACAGGGTTATCTGTAACAGGTCTGTACGGAAATCCATAGACACCTCAGTGGCTTCGGGTGACACGTGTTGGCACTCGGATTACAAACGTTGAAAATGCCAGATACAAATAAACACAAACAAGCAAACAAACAGAGCAAAGTGACAAGGGTAGTTGCTTAGCGCTTTTCACAGGCTCCAAAGGCCTCGGATCTCAGCAGCAGTGAGATTCTTCTAGCGGTGCCACGTCTCATTGCTGTAGGGCAGACAAGCGTGTCTTTATTCCCTTCTCACCCTGGCCTTGCCAGCATTATGTTCCCAAATGTGCAGCCTAATCCAAGAGAAGGCGAGGAGACGACTTCAGTGGGGGGGATTTTTGGCCGATGAGTACAGTGTGACAGTACAGTGCGTGTAGGACAGCTCAGAGGTGTAAGGCTCCCTTTTCTTTTTTGTCTATATCGGGGGCACAGAGACGGGGACATGGTTTTGTTCCGGTTAAACTGCCTTGCTGCAAAAACTGGCCTTCGACAAGTGGGACTCCACAGACCTCATCTATTCACATTTTGGTGCAACCTGCCAGAAGCCTCTCTTTAGGAATACAACCTCCCCTTCTCTGAAGGCAACATATGTCTGGAACCTTAATAGGGTTGGGACATGTTTAAGGGTTAGGGTTGGACGCTAAGGTTAGGGGTTCAGGTTACATGAATACGACTGATTCACAGATTCGTTGGGTTAGGGTTAGAAGTACAGTTACATGGTCACAGACCCTCAGTTCACAGATCCTACAGCATACAGCAGCCCTGTAGGGGCACTCATCTGTATGGGTGTCAGAGCTCGTGGACTGGCGCATTAAACCCGAAAATGACCGAAGGGTAGCGATGCGCAAAGGCTTCAAAACTTGAATCAAAGAATCAGTCTTAATCCCAACTAACGCACACCCATCCAGCAGAGCGGCAGCACAGATCTGGCAATTCCCAAACTCCCACTGACAATTTCTTTTGACAGCGCCCCACGGAAGGACCCAAACTAATGTGAGCTGCCATGTAATCCAGCAGAAACAGGACAGGGAAGGACTCCGACCACATATTTTGGGAATACCATAAAGACCAAGAGGTTGGCCGTTCAGATCCCATGCCACACCATGTCAATATACAGTTTAATATAGCTCGTACCCTGGATTTCGTTAGCAACAATTATCCAAGCATGTACATGGCCACATGTATAATTCTACCTTGTGTGCATATGTAAGGTGATATTAAGTCTTCATTAAGCCTGTAAGAATCGGACGCTGAACATGTAAGGAAACCAAACTAAGCGGATAAGCCTGGTGAAGCATGGAAGTCCTGGAAACATGGACTCTTGGACCATCTCCCAATTATCAGCCCAGTGTCCCAGCAACCTGCCCAGGTGGAAACGCACACTCTAGCAGTGTGATGAGCAGAAGCTGGTGAGCTGCCTTGACAACACTGGCCATCCTCCCACCTCCGCTGGCCGCAGACGCCCTCGGCCGCACGTTCGCGGAGGTTGAGAGCTTTTATTTGCAGAAAAAGCAAGAGAGCCGCTCTCCAGTCAAGTGGTCGGTCGAACGCAGCGCATCGAGCCGCCATCGGTATCAATGGGTTCGAACAAAACGTTTCCATATTTAATTCCTCCGACCATGAAGATCACACACTGGGGTAATTTATTCACATTTACTGGGCAAACTGAACAAGTTCTCCTGTGAGAATGAATAGAGTTCTTAGTGTGCTTCTGCAGCGGATTCAGAGGGAACACCAAGCAGGGAACACCGCTGATAGTGAGGACACACTCCAGAGAGTCAGGAACACACTGTTGATAGTCTGGATATAATCCAGAGAGATGGAACACACTCCCGATACTCAGAACATACTCCTGATAGTGAGGACACACTCCTGATAGCCAGGTGACACTCCTGAGGTGCAGCCACAAGAAGAGCAGTGAGTCCATGCTGCTGTCAGCGTACAGCAATCTCAAACACACAGTGGCGTGTGGGGTAGGCAAGGATGCTGGGAGGATCACGGATGGCGTGTGGTGCACAGGATACCCCTCCCGCAGGAAGGCCGAAAGGTGAAAGTACCAGGACATCACTACAGCTCGTGTGCTTAGTGACCATGAAGCTTTACCGTGTTCCTGTTTCATTTATTTATAACACTTCCAACTTTATTATAATGATAGTAACAGCACATTTTTTTTTTCTCCACCACCGGACTAGAACCTGCGCCTTTGCAAAACTGCCCAAAGATGGTTGCATGGTCTGGTCCACGTTTCTCATCCGCGCGCCAGCGGAGGGGGCGTGTCCCGAGCTCGTGACGTTACCGAAGGGTGTGATGACATCACACCAATGTCTCGCGCACGGTCTTCTGCGGTTCCAGTTCTAGTTGCAGGGGATGGAAGCAGGGGCTGGGGGGGGGGGGCAGATCAGTGTGCCTCTTATCGATCCCCCTTTAAACACGTCACTCATTTCCGGACAACTTCGGCCGATGCGCACGTTGATAATTCACGATATTGCGGGGGCGGGGCCGAGCGCACGAGACGAGAGATGTGTTACGTCTCCGTGTTATTATTGTGCCGCCGACACGACTGGAACGCGGATTACAGTTAAATAAAATGAGAGCGAGCGACTGAGAGCGCGCGCGCGTACACACACACACACACACACACACACACACCAAACAATCGCATTCCCAGCCCGGGCCGGATCGAAGCAGTGAACGAGGTGCCGATAGCCCGATTACGCGTCCCGCGAGGTGCCCCGGCGCGAGCAGGGAGGTGAGCGCGAGCGCAGATGCCATGGTGTCCGGGAACGCGGATCTCATTGCGAACACGCCACGGGCGCCGCTGAGACGACGAGCCCTGCTCCTCCACTCCGGACACACTGACTGGACACCAGACACTGGACACCGGACACGGGCGTAGGTCTGTCACTGAACCGCGCGCACGTCGCGTCCGTTCGGCGCTCCGCATCTCGACGTGCTTTTCGCGCTCCGCACTGCTGCCACCACATGCAGTCAGCACACTGTCCACACACAACACACACAACACACACACAGTCCACATTCAGAGTCCATCCGACTCCACATGCACGCAGTGGGCAGCGCGCGCACACACTCTCGCTCCTGTATATTATATTATAGTCCGTACAGTCCACGTACATATATAATATAGTCACGCCAATGGAGCGCACACACACAGTCCACACACAATACACACTTGACTGTCACAGCTGACTTGAGTATCACCCGAATTCACACCAATGACCAAACGACACCTTCGGAATGCAGCTCCCTCTGCTCCCATTATGCTTTTGCGCACTGATCTTTTTTTTGTTTTGTTTTAATCCGCATAATACGACTTGTCCTGGATATTAAAAAGTAAATCGCACCGCGGACCAGTTCATTATAAGGAATTAAATCAAAGTGTGTGTGTGAGAAATATACGCTCCTCCTTCCACAAACAAACGAGCGCTGCAACGACAACAAACTCCGCGTCCCTCGTCCTTCCTCTCCATTTATCCCGCAAAATTCGGCGCGTCTGCAGTCGCACGAACACGGAAGCGCACCGGCGCAATTTGGACGCTTCCACGGAAGAACGCGGCGTCTAAAACGCGGCTCTCCGCTCCTACCGCATCCGGCGCGCGCGTTGGACGGACTAGCGTTTCATCAGTTGAACGGACACGTTTAGCGCGAGAAACCGGTTGTTCGGGTCGTTCGGGGACCAGCAGCGGACAGCAGCTGCCAAAGAGCGGGAAAGAGACGAGGCGAAGCGAGAATGATTTAATCATGAGAGTGGAAAGAAGATAATTAAAGCGGCGTGTTAATTGTCTCACCTCGAGTGCGCCGCGACGCTTTGTGGAAACGGCGAAGTAGCGTGCAGCGAAAAGCCGGAATTAATCCCCAGACGGTCCGCTGACCGCGATGCGCTTAGCGGGTCCGGACCGGTCCGCACAGAACCGAGCCGAGCCGAGCCGATCCGATCCGAGCCGTACGTGCCCGTCCGCCGCGGCAGCGCCGAGATCCGGACCGGAGCCCAGACCCTCCTCGCCTCGGCGTCTCCGTCCTGCGCCACTAAACTCCGCCGACCGAGCAGAGAGAGAGTCCGGCCGATGAGCAATCGATAAGATTCAAATCAATCAGATTCGATTGCGGACGAACTTTCTCCGGTCCGGTTAGGATCCATAAACGCGCAGCCTGGTCCCAGGTCGAGGTGGTGGATGACTGAATCATGCAGCTTTTACATCGTCCTTACCGCGTTTACACGGGTCCACTTACACAGACATGATCACAGGGACTCGTCTAATTCCAGCGAGTCCGTCTTCAACTCGTACCACCTCACAGTCCACACAGACAAACACAAACACACACACACACACACATCTGTGACGCAAAACGCCACTTGACTTCTCCGTCATATTCATATTCATATTCGCATCATTAGCGGCTGGGCGCTCGTCCGTTCCGCTTTAAAGCCGAAGACACGCCGAGAGGTTGTGGGATGTCTGCTTTAAACATTATTGATCACTCACTGTCCCTTTCATCTCTTGCTGGGGAGGTTAGTCAAGCAGACTGGCACTTTTACCACGTTATACATCGATTCGCTATTTTCACTCGCATATGCTGAGATTTAAATTGGCAAATGTGGCCTTAACTGCCCTATAATCAGACTTTTGCATTTATTATTATTATTAATGGCGTCATTACAGTAAGGTAGAAGTAGTAGCAGAAAAAAAACGTAGCAATAATAAGAACAAAAACATCAGTACTACTATTAATAATAATAATAATAATAATAATAATAATAATGAAAGCAAAAAGGGCATCTATAGCAACCTGGAGATGCCCCCATGCCAACCAAATGTATCTAAAGTTCAGAAGATCATACATATCCTGAGCAAATTTCTTGGGTGAATTTCTTTGGTCTCTGTTAGATCTGAATTCCTCAAAAACCAACTGAAATATTTGCCTGAGAAGAATGATGAAATATACTAATAGTACTGCTATTACTACAGCTCCTTGCAAATAAATTTTTTTTTTTTTTCCAGAAACCCTTGTGTTTTGTAACACTCACCTTGTTACTTATTACTTTGTGTAAATATGAAACTCTTAGTGTTTTATGCTCCAAAATCATACAGATCTACATGTGTCCAGATAAACATATTACAGTGAATATTTAGGAGGCAAGATGAGTGATATCACATGAGATGAACACTGGAAGGTATGGACAGGATTAGGGTTAGAGATGGACAGCTGTACATGCCATGAAAAGGTATCCTGTTGCACCTTCAGAGGGTACAAAGGGTGACGAATACATGAAGGAGCAGTTCTAGGGCGGCGTTCTGTCTTTTCTGCCAGGGCTGGACACAGAACAGGTCTGGAACCTATGGAATGCAGTAAAAAATATTGTTTAATGAAGAAGACAATGCTGGTACAAGATTACATCTATTAAATGTTACCCCACATTGGTGGACATGGCACTGAAGCCCTAATGGAAGATTTCCTAAGACAAAATTTGGACAGATATACGCTAAGATGAACATCACACACACACACACACACACACACACACACACACACACACAATAAAGAACTTAAGGGCCAAAGAAGTGTTTTGTGGCCTTGCAGCAGGAGGTCTGCTAGGGAGCAACAGGTTTACTATGTCTATTAAACACCTTCCACCCTGTTATGAATGTCATGGATATGTATATGTGTGTGTAGATATGGAGAGCCAGAATTAAAAAAGAATGGGGAAAAGGGTAAAATGAGGGAAAAGGCACAATTTGTCTTCATTAGTTGTGTGTTGCGTTGTTAGTGTGTTACTGAGCTCCTGCTGAATTAACTCCACCGGGAGCATGGTATACCGTGGTATGATGCACGATATGACTCCTTCTCTTATTTCTCCTAATGTTTCTCTTAGCGGAACCGTTTCTCATTGCAAAGAGGCCCATTTTGGAGCCTTCAGCTGGACCCACCCCTGTTTGGAGGTTGGCTATAGGTTCAGCTCTCACTCATATTGTAGTTAGGGTTGCATGTGGCACTTAGACTTACTACCAGTGTTTTAGTCCAAACTATACCGTGTCAGTAGGACCATTTCGTTTTCTTCAAAGTATTCAACTAAAAGCAAAGACTCATCACAGGTTTCGAGTGGTCGGGGATCGGCGCTATGGCAACCACTGACCCCATATGTGGACTGCCCACGCCTTCAGATTAACGACCAATCAACCCCCTGCTTCATCTGCAGGTCGCGTATAAGATACATGGATGTCACCGAGCAACGTTGAGATAGGGTTAGGGTTACCTTACCCTAGAACAAACCCTAACCCTAACTCGTCATGGCTCAGTGACGTCTGTACATGTTATACAGCAGCAGGGGCTTCTGTGATTCGAGCTACTACTGTGCAGTAACAGGATTTAGGTTCAAATCCCACTCCTACTATCGTACCCTTAATGAGGATACTTACCCTAAACTGATACAGTAAAATTTATACTGCTGTACAAACAGGCAAATCACTGTAAGAAGCTGAACATGCATGCTGCTTTGTATTAGCGCTTTAGATAAGTGAATTAAGAATAGAGCTCATTTGCATTTGTAATATTATATTTACCGTAATCGAGGTTTCGGATTGGTTGAGATTGCCAGTGCCATAGAAAGTCACTCACTGTTATTAACAGTTTGTCTTAGTCAGGGTCACAGCGGTCTGGAGCCTATCCCTGAACCCAGATCACTGGGGTTCATGCTAGGAAGAGTACACCCTGGACAAGACACCAGTCCATCACAGGGTAACTAAAACTGCCGCATGACTGGCCGAAAATTCTGGAAAATAAGCCCAGTGAACAGGGTGTAAGAGCATAGTGTACAAACCCCGGACAAAGGAGCGAACTCGATAAATAGATCATGTTTCTTAATCTCCGTAACTGTCAGGAACCAGGTTGTGCCTCTTAAACACTCTCAGCTGCGCAAACCAGTGAGAAGAGACGTCAGCGTTGAGGTCCGCGAGCTTCAGACCTGCAGTCGCACGTGGAGCCGCGAGGCTGCGGGTTTGAGGCTTGACGGTCCTTCGGGGGTGGGGGCGCAAAGGCGGCCGCGGACGCACGGCGGCACGTGGCGGGGACGCTGCGCCCACGCGCTCACCTGCGGTTACCGTCGCTCGGTGGCTCTCCAGGCACCTGCGCCTCGATTCTTTTTTCATTTAAACCTGCGGTGCGCCGAGCGCCAGGGGTGGGGGGCGCTGAGGGGACAGGTGTGGAGGAGCCGGAGCAGGAGATGAGATCCGGAGCACTGAAAAGGGGTCTTTGTGAATCCAGGTTCTGAGTTTCCCGCCCCAGGTGGGATTTTTTTTCATTCGGTCCTGGGGAGGGGAGGTATTTCATTCCCTTTGTAGATCGTTTCCTCTATTCCATCCATTCCAATTATTCCATAAAATCACCCTGTTAGGCAAATTCCTGTTGTGAGGACTTTGAACAACCATTATTTCTTATGGAAATAAAACAAACAGTTCTAGGATGAAAAATACAACATTTAAAATATGTTAAACAGCTAAAATAAAAGGTATTTTTTATGCATGACCACCATAACACCACACATGTTGTATAATATTTGTCACAAAATTATTGTTTCGAGCTTGTCGTTAAATGTTACCTTGGTATTTATTTATTTGCAGTAACTGCTTATTGATGAGCAGTGTCCATCTAGGAAGCACAGGGTATAAATCACGGTACCCCAGATTGAGACACTGTTATAGTTTGGCTTACAGATGTTTATGACATAAAGAAATAAAGATAAAAGTAAAGTTGAAAAGATCACTGGACGCTACACTGTCAGAGGTGCTGTGCAGCATTACTAATGACTGTTTGACCCCCTCTCCTGCAGCAGAAGCCTGGACCGAGGTACTTACCCTGAAGTGTTCCAGCAAAAAATACCCTGCTATGAAAATGGGTAAATAATTTTAAGTACCTTGAAATTTTAATTTTCTCTGAGTTAAAGTGTGAGCTGAAGAATTAAGAAAAATCTGAATCACACACACACACACACACGTTGTCTGAACCGCTTGTCCCATTTGGGGTCGTGGGGAGCCGGAGCCCAACCCAGCAACACAGGGGCGCAAGGCTGGAGGGGGAGGGGACACACCCAGGACAGGACGCCAGTCCATTGCAAGGCACCCCAAGCAGGACTTGAACCCCAAACCCACCGGAGAGCAGGACCCGGTCCAACCCACTGCGCCCCCCTCCCGCTAATTATAATATGAAATATTTAATTAATTGTTATAATTGAATCTGCTCTTTCAAAAGTGATATTATATTTGCCTTAATCGACGCCTGTGATTGGTCCAGACTCTCAGTGTAATAGGAAGCAGGTAGCACTCATTTATACAGTAGATGGTTTTTTCAAAATGACGCATAAGTGTCCATGTGCTGCGTAGAAGAAAAGAAATTAGTAATAAAATTCAAATCGTGGAACTAAAACATGTACATAACTCAGCTGAATGAATATCCTGTTGGAAAGGATAATATTTTCATAAGTCTTAAGGATTATTATTATTATTATCGTGTAGCTGACACTTCTTTCCAAAGCCCAAGTTTTGTATATTGAGCTACTTACGCTGATTTACCCATTTATACTTCAGGGTGATTTTTACTGTGTTAGTTGAGGGTGGCACAGCGCTGTCTCACAGCCCCTGGGTGGTGCGAAAGGATGTGGGTTTGATCTCTGCTCAGTCTGTGAGGACTTTGCATGTTCTCCTGGTGCCTGCATGAGTTCCCTCTGGGTGCTCTGGTTTCCTCTCACACTCCAAAGACATGCTGTTGAGGTTCACCCATGTGTGTGAGTGACAGAGTGTGTGTGTGTGTGTGTTCCACTGATGTATGGATGAGAGACCCAGTGTAAGTAGTGTATCTACCAGTGTAAGTCACCCTGGTGAATAAGGTGTGTGAGCTGATAACATAGAGTTCATTGGAAGTTGCTTTGGAGAAAAGCATCTGCTAAATAAATACACACACACACACACACACACACACACACACACACACACACACACACACACACACACACACACACATTTTCAGAACCGCTTGTCCCATGCGGGGTCACGGGGAACCGGAGCCCGACCCGGTAACTCAGAGCGTAAGGCTGGAGCGGGGAGGGGACACACCCAGGATGGGACGCCAGTCCATTGCAAGGCACCCCAAGTGGGACTCGAACCCCAGACCCACCGGAGAGCAGGACCCGGTCCAAGCCACCGCGCCACCGCGCCCCCCGGTAAATAAATAAATAAATAAAAAAATAAATAATGTCAGTACCTTGAGCTAGGGTACTACAGTAGGAGGTGGGAGTCATACCTGGGTGACAGCTCTAACCAGTACGCCACCTGCTGGTTGCCCTTCAGCTCACTCTCCCAGATACAAAGGAATTCTCTCTTTCTCCTGCTCAGCCGGTGGAGGAGACGAGGGCCCCAGGCGAAGCCGAAACTATCAAAGCCCGGGTACGAAGTGTGTGTCAAACCTGGGAATAGGCCACACCCCGCAGGGTCTCCTATAGATCCTGAGATATGAACCCATAACGTAAGGCGGTTCTAACCACGGCCTGTCCTGATGCTCTCGCTCATTTGAGAGCGCGGACCCACGCACGGAGCATCGGAGGAAATTCGAGGAGTCGTCTTTTTTCGTTTTGTTGTTTCTTTCCCATTATTTGGCACAAAACGGTCGGCGCGCGTCGCATCCTCGTCCCCGTTTTTTAATTAGTTCCACAAGCCATTTCGGTCGACTCTACGTGATGAGAGGACTCAGCTGCGCTCGAGCGACTGGTAATTGACTCCAATTACACGCCAAAGGACTATCAGTGTGATTTTTCTTCCAGCATCTCAAAAAGTGGCACAACGCAGCAGGCACTGTTTTGACCGTCGTGTCAGGGACGGTTATTTGCCCACGCTGCCGACGCGGTTGTCATGGTCAATTTGCGTCGGCCACAGCAACCATGCTAATTAATCCATTCAGGTGTATTGTGGTTTGTTGATGTTACCCATTGAAGCCTCATAGTGAAAGGATGTATCGCTGGCAAAATAACGGGGTACCAGCAGTAGTGAACATCTAATGGGATGCAATTATGCTACAGGAGAAAGAGGCTAGGAAAACACACCGGGCAATTACTTTATAAACATTTATTTTTAATAATTTAATGTCTGTGCACACCCTAAAATAATTATACGCAATAACCTGGGAATTTCCACATGCTGAAGAGATCTGAACCTAAGTGCCTGTTAAATTGTGGGAGGAGTCTCCTGAGGGCAGAGCCAACGACCTCGTGGTAAATCACGTTCCTCCACCACGAAACCGTGCCTTCATAATCACACCATATTTGGTCTGTAATAAATTAATGTGATATATTGTTGGCTGCTTTTGTAGCAAATGTCCGTGGGAGTATCTTGTAAAATAAAAAAAAAAACCTTTTTCACTTAAAACCCTTTTTTACTAAAGGTTTCATTTACTTGATCAACATCCTACTTTAAACCTCAGAAACACAACTGCAGAAAAAATGTTTCCAAAGCCAGAAGTACAGGACTATGTCATTTTCAAGCATATTGTCACTTTGAGCTGTAATCTTAAATAGAATAAATACACCGGCATAACACTTGGGGCAGATATTTGTTTGTCCAAAGACAAAAGCTTCTTCTAGAGAAGTGTCTGTGAAGCCAATAAAGCGTTTTGAACAAAAAAGGCTAAAAATATCCTGAAAATGTCACAACAAAGGCTTGTTATGTTGTTTGTGTTTTCTTAAATGAAATGTGCATGTACATATATATATATATATATATATATATAGTGAGGTAGGGGGCAATCCACCCACCCGGGGCAGGCAGGAGGTGGGAGCTGCAAGATGAGCAATTCTCAATGACCCCTGCCTGCCCTAATTTACATTTACATTTATTTATTTATAACTTATTTATATTATCAGCCCACACACCTTATTCACCGTAGTGACTTACACTGCTAGATACACTACTTACACTGGGTCACTCATCCATACATCAGTGGAACACACACACATACACAAACACACACTCTCTCTGTCACTCAAACACATTGATTGAATAATAACAACCAACTGCAGAACATTAAGGTCCCAGTAGAGGGTCTATATATGCGATGTGATGTGATTGTGATGTGATGTCTGTTTGATTTGCCCTTTTTTTTTTTTTTTTGGTCCCCAAAAGGTATCTGTTTTGGTTTTTTTTTTTTTTTTTTTTCCCCCCCTCCCCTTCATAATAAGCTTTTTTTTGTTGGAAATCCTGTTCTTTAACCTTACCCTATAGGTGCTGCTGCCCCAGAACATACATTTTTTTTTTTTTTTAAAATATATCTTGTATGCACACAAAATTTGTCATCTGATGTCTTTCCCTGATCTGCTCTGCAACTTTTTTTTTTTTTAAATCCACGTTCTTCAGGCACAGTCAGACATTTCAACGAGTTCACATCACTTTTGTGACAAACGGCGCTACTTTCTGAAAACTTGTCTGCGAATGCTGTTAGGTGGCCCTTCGCTGCCCTTAGCTTTGCATCCTGGGGCTTGAATCCCTCTGTCTCCATCTCTACACTCAGTATTTACTTTTTTTTTTTTTAAATGCTCTGTCATCTTCCTTGCTCACCTCCCCTGCCTGAAGTGCCTCATTTCTGAAGCCCTTCCACTTCCGAATTATAAAAATGAAGCTTTTTGCTCTAGTTGAAAGGAACAGCTAGAAACTTTTCCACTGGTGGACTACCTCATATTTGATCTCGGTGCTCCAAGTGGAAGTTCAGTCACGCCTGCCTGGTTTCAAGACAATCTGAACCACCCTCTTCCACTTCTGCCATATTAATTTTGCTTTTCGGCTTAAGATCAAGCCAGATGTACAGACTGGTTCTCTGGGGGTATTAGCAGTATCACATTTATACAGCGGGGTAATTTTTACCGCACTAATTCAGGGTCCATGCCTTGATCAAGGGTACTAGAGCAGGAGCAGGGATTTGAACCCATATCCCCTCAAATGAGAGGCAGCACCTCTAAGAATTATACCTGAGTGCTATGTGTAAAAAAAGTATGAACCCCATCTGAATAAGGTCATTTTCCAACAAAATTGTGATATTATGATGTACAGATGCTCTGAATGCTAAATGTGTTCATAACTGGCACCTCCATTGTCGTACGTGATGGAGCTGAAATTTTAAATGGAAGCACACCTGTTCACTGTTCAGCTGGAGAAATGGAAAAGCGAAAGGTACTCATGCTTCAACAAAAATATTAATATATAACAGAGAGTGACATGCTGTGATTACCAGACGTTTTAAATAATTCAAGGTTTTCTCCCTACTTTGGGTTTTATGGGTTCACTTTGGCTCACCGCCGGGTCTTTGTCCAATTTAATGGCGCCCCACCCCCGTCTGGGAGCAGGTACTGGTGTCACGTTCCATTTTCCCCTTTTCTTCCAGCCTGCAGATGATATGGCTCCTTAGCGCAGAATAACTTGTTGACTATGGGGGAACTGCAGCCCTCGTACCCACGACTCACGGGGGGCACCTGATGAACCTGTGGACCTGCTCTGACACAAGTTGCTGCGATCATGGTCTCGTCCTCCCAGCTTCTCTCGGTTTGAAGGCCTTTGCACATATTTTGAAGGTTGCACAAAACAATATTGTTGTAAAATATTTATCCATCATTGAAAACCACCTGTCTTTTGTAGGGTCCTGGTGGTCCAGAGCCTAACCTGAAAGCACAGAGAGGGAAGGCAGGGACAGGAAGTGAGTCCACTGCAAATAAATTAGACAGTGAACACGTTACATGCAATTTAGAGTCACCAGCTCACCTGAAACACATCTTTGGACTGTGGGAGGAAACCAGAGCACCTGGAGGAAACCAGAGGACCTAGAGGAAACCCTTTTAAACGTGAAGAATGTGCAGACTCCACACTGACTGGTCCGGATTCAGACCCGTCACAGCGCAGACGTTACGGTTAGTTTAGAACACAAACCCCAGAATGTGGAACTCGGGTGATAAATGTGAGGCTCGGGGTGATGAGTGACCGGTGATATCTTACACACTGCTGCTCTTCTGGTGCTCTTCACGGTGATGCAGGTAAATCTTTCACAGGTGAGCGGATCTTTCTCGGAGATGATCAGGGGCCTCCGCCGAAGCGATCATCTGGTCCAGAGGAGCAGTACAGGAGAAAAGCGGGGTCAGGAAAAGGTCGCGACCTCATGCGACCCCAGAATCTGCCAACGGTTTTCACCTCTGGAAGAAAACCTCCGCAAGAGGTTTTGCCAGTCGTGTACAAGTTAAATTATTCATTATAAACCCATTAAACACATAAACACAACTTACGTCATATAAACAGAATGCAGCCTGTCGGTGAGATGCATGTTTGGCTCATTTACCCTAATTTTTAACAGAAATCTTGAACTTTTGCATAATATCTATAGTTGCAGGTTACACACTTTTCCTTTGATTTTGGGGAGCTTAAGATAGCAATATAGCACAGTAAAAATTGTGTAAAGATTTGCTTGGACATTTTTCTCTTTTTTCTGTTTTTTAATCTGTATGCCCCCGTGTGCAACAGAAACACCTTAATAAATCCTGCGCCCACGATGGGCTCCGACAATGGGCACAAACGACTCCAGTGAGGGAAAGAAAGGGCTTCTAAATTTGTGCGTGTACCTCTTTAGCGTATATGAATATGGACAAAGTAGTCACATTCAGTGCTGTAATCTTGTGCAGTGCTGTGTACATGAATAACCTCATCAACTAGGGCAGATAGTTTTCATGGGGATGTTGGTAACGTGGGGTTAGAGCTGTTGCTTGTAATGTGATGGTCTGTTGTTACAGTTAGTGGTTAGGGGTTGGGGTTAGTGTTAGCATTAGGGGATAGTGTTGGGATTAGGGTTGGGAGTTAAGGGTTAGGGTTAGGGGTTAAGGGTTAGGTTTATGGTTTGGGGTTAAGAGGTAGGATTAGGGTTAGGATTATGGGTTCGTGTTAAAGGTTGGGATTCGGGTTAGGGTTTTGAATAAGCGATTAGGAATTAGGGCTCAGGATTAGTATTAGTGTTAGGGTTAGGATTGGTGTCAGAGTTACGGTTAGCATTACGGGTTGTTGTTAAAGGTTGGGATTAGAATTAGGGGTTGGGAATTAGGATTAGGATTAGGGATTAGGAATTAAGGATTAGTGTTAGTGTTAGCAGGGTTAGCAGGTCCCAATACTGCTGATGAACCCTTGACCACTGTACTTACTGTGAACTGCTATAGTATGAATACCACGGTGAGTTAGGGTTAGTTGGTAACAGTTTTTTTTTTTTTTTTGCTTGATCACAGTTGCGGTGTAAAGCATCTTTTGCGAACGTGGGAGCAAAATTAAGACGGCTGATAACAGTGCACTCCTCCTCAAAATTCGGTGTATCTTAAGGGCTTTTTGGCTCACATTAACGGCTCACATTTTCCTCCACTCAGCAGGACGCGTGATGGAGGTGCTGGGCTGAGTGATAAAGATGACTTCCAGAAGGCTGCAAGTTCAAATCCCATAAGACGGACTTCTGTTACACGCTGAAGCACGAAGATTGGTTTAACAACAAAAAAGCGTGGATTTCTGATGAAATGAGAGGAAACATCCGCCGGCACAAGGACCAAGTAACCTACGCATCGTTGTAAAATGTTTCAGTTGCCGTGTCTCCGGAAAACGGCCACGCGAGGAGCACACAATAATGAGCGACTTTACGCTAAACCGATAACATCGTCGCACGCGATACCCGTTCGGTTCTCTGTGATTAATGGATGAGTGTTGAAAGAAGAACACCAGGCCGCGAATCTCCGATAATGAGCGTGAACACCGGGGGGATGTCTGCTCTACTGTTGACGTGGAGCCTCCTTTGAGTTACCATCCAATTGGGGAGTATGGATTTGTACTGAGCCTTTCGACGAGTCTCAGAGCACCACAGTGGAGCCCAGCACGGGAGATGCTGGAAAGCCTTGAATTCAGTAATAATAATTTTTCTTGTAAGAATAATAAAACTGATCAAATAATAATAATAATAATAAGAAGAATTCATCCATCCAAATATAAAAATAGCTTGTCCTGAACAGGGTAGGGGTGATCCGAAGCCTATCCTGGAAGCACTGGGCGAAAATTAGAAAGGGTTACACCCTGGACGGTATGACAGTTGCTGACTAATAATAATAATAATAATGATAAAAGTGGAACTGATGGGGACAGAAGCCGGAGTGGTGAAGGTCAATGGAAGCGATTCTAATTAAATCCATTTGTATGTGCTCTGAAGGCGTACGTGGCTCACGGCTTATTCATTCATACAATCGTATTTTTCCCTGAAGCAAAGCGGGTTATGTGCGTCGCTCTCACTCAGGGGTTCAACAGCAGGCTGCCTGCAGGCACTTGAACCTGCAACCTTTGCTTTAATAATTCAGACCTTAAAGAACTGTGCTCAGAGCATAGGCCCAACAAGCTATGCACTTCCAGAGTCTACATAATATTATAACGGAGGCAGCCTTAGATGCTGAGAGTACAATATTATTATTATTATTATTATTATTATTATTATTAGCTAAGGTCTTCAGGGTAGTGTCTTCAGGCTGACTTACAATGTTACGTTTGAACACTTAGTTGCAGTGATTTACCCATTTATACAGCAGGGTAATGCAACCTGGAGTCTATTTTCAGATGGTGAGGTACGCTGTGAAATATCAAGGTAAAGTAAATAGGTACCATTCCTTTGCAGGGAACTGTAATACTTTGTGTGACTGGTGCCTTTCTCTGCAGTAATGGTAGCCTTGCTTGGTGCTTTTTACCGTGGTGAGCAGATGAGCAAAGGCCATGAATAATACAACGGGCCTTGTTTGGTTCTGCGATGACAGCGAGGCGGGCGACTGCAGGGGTAATTCTCAGAGTAAATGGTAAAATATAGGGCTGTGGGGTGACTGCCGTCCAGTCACACCCCCGCTGGACTGTTATCTCGTCGTTCTGCGGAAACACCCTGGATGACGTCGAGGTTCCTGCACGCAGTATATAAAAACTGCAGCTCCTTCTCGTATCGACGTGCCCGTATTTATATATGTGCCCGTATTTCTTCTGCCAAATAGTGGCCAAGGTGAAAACACACACTTTATTGTTTTCATTCATTATTTACCAGCACATCTGAGTCATTTACACTGCTCGAAGTGGCAGGATTTAACTCCCAGAAGGTCTCCACTTTGCATCGCCTGGAAGAAAGAGTTTTATGGACGTGATCAATGTATAATGTTCATAAAGGACACAAACATAAAAATTATTGCTTCCGTGACGCTTTTCTGCAAAGTTAATTACAGCGGTGGGTTTGTGCGCAAAGCTACTTACCATTATTTACTTGCTTAATTAGCAGGGTAATTTTTACTGTAACAATGAAGAACGAGTGCCTACATCAAGGGTACTGCAGCAGGAGAGGGGCTACAAACCCGGGTCCTTTGATTACAAGGTAATGGCTCTAACCACTACGACACCTGTCGCTCATCGGTGGTATTGCATCGCTATACGTGACAGCTGAAATTACGAGGTGATGTACGCCACACACAGTGGGAGCCTGTTTAGCGACTGTATTAATCCCGTGCGGTTACCGGACATATGCGCTTGTGGTCGGATCTGCGCAAAACAATTAGTTCTGCCTAATTTCCGGCGCCGAGCGCTTCGGGAAGAGCTGCTATGTGACCGCGGAGCCGAACTGCGACGAGCCGTGCGAGAGCGGAGCCACCGTTGCCGCTTCAGTCGGACGGTCATGATGAAAACGAGCTCATGTTCAGAGCGCTCTCAGATGGGCTCTTTTGATTCCTGGGTGAAGTGCAACCTTATAAAAGTGAGCATTTCCTCTAGACATCAACACAACGTGTGTTTCATCACAAATCACTCTGTTCATTCATGATCAGTAACTGGGTGGTCAATGCAGATCCAGGGTGGTCCAGAGTCTATCGCGGAAGCACAGGGTGTGAGGGAGGGTACACCCTGGGTGGGTTAGGGTTAGGACAGTACAATATGTAATATTTCTATAATATAAATAGTACAGTACAATCACACACACACACACTGACTGATATACAAGGTTTATAGTCAGGCAAATGTAGAAGATTTCCCAGGAGTGCGGAAATTTTTGCTTCTAAAATCAGAAAATAATTTGTAATCCCAGCAAAAAAAATAATAAAAAAAAAAATCAGTGCCTAATAATAAAGATGTAATTTTCTTAGAAAACTGAAGAAAATCTTTTGCTTTATATGTTAAGCAAACATGGTACGACACATCGGCGCCCCATGCAGCTTTGCAGGTGACGTCTCCTGTGAGACGAACCGTCGCTCGATACAGTAAATAGTTTATATCTTCAGTCTCGAAAATTAGTTAGCAGTCCAATTTCGGTCTTTAGAGAATAAATTTGTGTTCTGTGGACAGATAATAATATACTGATGTGTGAGAGAGGGGGATGTGGTGGTGCAGTGGCCCAGCAGGTTTATCCGGGGCCTGTTGTGTGTGGGGGGGTCTGGGGTTCAAGTCCTGCTTGAGGTGCCTTGTGGCACACTGATGTCCCATCCAGGGTGTGTCCCCTCACCCTGTGCCCCACTGTGCTAGGCTCCGGCATGTTGCGACCTTGCTTGGGACAAGCGGTTGTAGACATTATGTGTAATATTTTTAAAATTACATAAAAAACAACTATTTATAAATTCAAATTTTATTTTCTATTTTGATCTGTATGTATCTGTATCTAAAATACAGAGTAAAGATGTGAGAGTACACTCTACCTTACCGAAATACCTTATTTTCCAGGACAGATGAATCGGTCTATATCTAAAATAAAAATCATTTATATATAATGATTTTAAATATATGCACCGTTAATATTACATTTAATAACATAGTGACACAATTCTCTGGGGAGCTGGACTGATTCTTTCCAAAAATCCTTGTGCCCGCCATGCTGGTTCATACAAACGTGGCAGACAATTTAGAATCAACTGAAGCGCATGTTTTTGGATTGTGTGTGGAAACCAGAGCACCCTGAGGAAACCCACACAAACGTGGGGAGAACATGCAAACTCTACACAGACAGAGCTGCATTTAAACCCATGTCTAAACACACAGGTCAGGGTGTGGGAAGTACTAGCACTACCCGCTGCACCAGCATGCCACTCCGCTTATATTATATTACGTGCAATACTGGGTGGTGCCGACTCTTTGTATGTCAGTACTTTTATTGCCAGGATTTGGCAGCTGGTTTGTGCATCTGTGGGCAGTTCGGTGGCAAGGTAAGTAGCACTGCTGTCTGACAGCACCTGGGTGATGCAAGAAGACATAGGTTCGATTCCGATTCACCACTCAGTCTATGTGGAGTTTGTATGCTCTCCCTGTGTCTATGTGGGTTTCCTCTAGGTGCTCTTGTTTCCTCCCACCCTCCAAAGACATGCTGTTTGGGTTTATCCATAGTGTGTGAGTGACAGAGAGAGAGTGTGTTCCACTGATGTGTAAGTAGTGTATCCAGCAGTGTAAGTTACTGTGGTGAATAAGGTGTGTGGGCTGGTAACACTACATAAAGTTCATTGGAAGAAGTTTTGGTGAAAAGCATTTGCAAAATAAATACGTGTGATAAATTACTAGTTAGAAGAATTAAATATGCTGTGAAGCAAGTTTATTAATCAGCTATAGGCAGACGAAAAGGGGGCGTTTGACAACGTTATGTTTTCTACACGGCCTGATCCATTTCCATAGCAGGCAGCTGCGTTCAAACACTCCTTTTTGTTAAGAGCAGGGCGGCTCACACAGATACCGATCTGACGTATCGCATCCTCAGGATCTACGGCTGCCTCTACTCGTACCCCACAAATTATTTGTCTCCGCACTTTCCAGTTATTTCGGAGAGCGAAGCGCTCCCCCGGCTCCTTCCACTAAAATCAGCATGTTGCTCCTGGCGCCGCTCGTCTAGGCCGGCCATCCGGGTTCGACACGGATGGACGGCGAGGATTCTCCAGCTTTTTTAATGACATCAGGCTACGGACTTGTCAGATCTCAGCTGGGTCGGAGGGGAGTGGAGAGGGAGAACGAATCGAGGGGGACGTGGAGCAGAGGCCGAGTCGCGACTCCAACGCCGCCCATCTGCCACCTTTGAAGTGTCGCTCTCTGCTCAGCGGAGGAGCTTCCTTTCTCGGACACTTTAAGCCGCTAAAGGAGAGTCCCGGGAGGCAGCAGTGGCTCGGCACGGTTTGACAAATTGACGACGGCCCACGGGAACCGGTGTCTGAGCTGCCGAGAGCGTGACCTTTCAGCCAGAATTGCACCCCCCTCCCCCCCACGTTTTAATATGGAATAAATATGGAACTGCAACGATCCGGCAGGGACAGCGGTGACACTCAGTAATCCACGCATACGGGCCCAGTGCAGAAGAGGCCTCTGATTCTCGAGTCTTAAACGACGAGATCGCTAAGAAAGAGCAGCAAAGCCCACAGGAAGCAAAGATTTTTCTTTTTTTGTTTAATATATCAATGCACCTTGTGTTTTTTCCTTATGTTGGTATTAAACAAACAAAAAATCTCAGCAAGTAAATAAGACTTTCTTCCCAAGATTCAATTTGCAGTGTTTCCTCATTTGTTTTTCCTGAAGGTGGGAAGTCGCTTGAATGTGACGTGGAGATACCAGATGAATTTTGTCATCACGGAGCGTAAAAAAAAACCAGGGTGCAGGCATTTACTTGACATTTTTTTTCCTTTGAGGACTTTGTGCTGCTTGTAAAAGTTTTTTTTTTTTAATGTGGCCAAAGTAACTGGAAAAATACGTGTTTAAAATACCTATATGATAAAAAAAAGTTAAAATCTTAGATTAACAAGAAATAAATAAGACGCCAGAGTAGAAAGGAAATGAGCATATTGGTTATTTGAGGTGAGATTTAAATCTGTGACCCCTGTATCTAAAGTCAGTGTCTCTAACCACTGCGCCACCTGCTGCCGAAGACTTGGAACATCTTGATACAATAACCCAGCTGCAGTGACACGGAGGACGTTCCTCAACGAAGGTCATGCCAGAACATTCCCTGCTGCCCAGCCCGTGGGTTCTGTAACAAGAGCCCTCCATTCCTCCCATGCCAAAGGCAGCTCCTGTCATGACATCCGAGGCTCTGATCGGTGACGCCGTGTGCGTCGCGTGCGTCCGCCCCCTCGCCCCAGGTTCTGTCCGCAGCCCGCCACGTGGGGTTCCCGCACGTCTCAAGCGTCATCGCGGCTCGTGAGTCCTGCCAAGTGTCCTCTCTGCTCGACAGGCTGCAGGCGCATTTTTCGAATATTTGTAAAAAATAATTTTTACCTTCACTATGTTTGTGTCGTGATCCTGCTCCCTATATAAGGCATCTTTAAAAGGCTATTAGAGTGTGTGAAATCCCTTCCTCGGGTTCCACATACTGGGTTAAACCTGCATTTACCTATTTCATTCACACTTCTCCAAGGCAGCTTCCAGTGTCTGGTTTGGACAGTAAGCTGCTTACAGTGATTTACCCATTTGTATAGCAGGGTAATTTTTACTGTATCAGTTCAGAAGAAGTACCTTGATCAAGGGGAGTAGAGCAGGAGCAAGGCTTTGAACCCAGGTCTTTTGAATTGAAAACAATGGTCTAAATCTACTGCCTCAAATGCGTTCAGCTGAACTTACAGTAAATTAAACAAATATTTGTAACTTTGAAAGTTTGTAACTCGGACATTCATGAGACAGGAAGCCATACGTCCATCTGGAGTCCAGGTGTCACAGCTTTGCCTGCAGTTGTCCACCCCGCTCCAGAGTCCCCGACGTCTCATGTCCACGCAGTGCTTCTTTCACACTTTCACGAAACTGTAACTCATGTTTTTGTCAAAAGAAAAACATTTTCTATAGCTTCTCAAAGAAGTCTGTTTTTTTTTGTCTGAAACATGTGTTTAGACGCAATTATTAATAGTGATTTTTTTCCCAGCCAGACATTTACATATTTAACTGAGGATTTCCTCAAAAACAATTTACCATTGTTAAGCCTCTTAATATGCCTTCCCCATTTATCAAGCCAGGTTATTTTTATCCCACCCACTCAGAGCAAATACCTGGGGCTGGGATCCGAACCTACAACCTTCAGAACTGAAGGTGGCAGCACCGAGCACTATACCATAGTACACAGACAGGCTGTTTTTACCATGTCAGTTCAGGGTAACTTTTTTGAGATGGCGTTTGAACATACAACTTCCAGATTTCAAGGTAGCAGCACTAACCAGTACATCGTGATTTACCCATGTACACAATTATGTCATTTTTACCACGCCAACTAAGTGCAACTGCCTTGAGCTGGGATTCAAGCCTACAACCTTCAGATTTCAAGATGGCAGCATTAACAATGACACCACCTGCTTCCATGACTTGGTTTTGCTGATTTGGGCCTGTATTTTTTGCAACAGTCCACCTCGCCCCACGGCGCATGATGATTACGACAACGTTGCGCCGCCTGCCGAGAGCCGCACCGGGTCTGAGGGGCCTGGGAGAGGGTTGCAAGTCGCGGCCCGTAAAGTGGATGCAGATTGACGTGCCGAGGGGGAAAGGGACAGGCCCCGGGTAGGAGGCTAAGTTGGTGAGTTCGTCCCCGGGGGGGCGCTTGGTGACAGGAAGAAGATGCTCTGTATCCCCCCCCCCTCCACCCCACCCTGGCGGTTCAGACAAAGTGCCGTTGGACCGAAAGTGACAAGTTCACGACGGTCGCGAGGGACCTCTTACTCCAGCTAAACACCGTGACCTCGCAGCAGATTCCAGCAGCGCTGCCATGTCTGTCGCACTCACCCCCCCACCCCGCTCATTCCCCGTCCCCCCGAGACAGCCGGTTAGCACGACAGCTGAGACACGGGCAGGAGCGTCCACCTCCCACAACCGAACACCCGCACTGGTCATTTCCCATCAGCCCCTGCTGGCGCTTGCTCATTTTGGACAGTGCTCAACAGCAAGGTGAACTTGGCTGCCCAGCAGTAAACAACAACACAGAACCATAATTCAACATCATCACGCCAAACATTCATATTCACAGCCTTACATTAACGCAGCGAGGAAGAGAGGACGTTTCGGTTTTTTTTCTTGTTTTCAGTTTAATTCACCTTGCAGCATTTCATCTGCTGTGTTTGTCGCCGAAATACATCGGCGTCTCTACATCCAACACCCTGATTAAGGCACGGCTAGAGGCGTACGACATCACGTTAAATTCACAATAAGCTTTGCTTTCTCTAGAGTTGAGTCCGTGATCCGTGATCTGGTTCTTGCTGGCCCATCTCGCCAGACTAGATGAGTGTGTTGGAGCGCATCGGAGCGTATCTCAGTGTACTCACACTTTTTCCAGTCAGATGCATTTCCTCTCTAAATGGTCTGTTTGGTACATTTCCATCAGTGTCACGTCCAGGGTGGGATGGCACATTCTTTTTGTCTGGGTTAGTGGAAATGTTCTCCACAGACCGATTGTGGTCTTTAGAGGAATTGTGCTTCATGGTGCAGGTGCCTTGGAGTGCCTCGGTGTACCTGCGTGTGTGGAGTTTGTGTTTCTTCTCACGGTCCGATGAATGTGTGTCACATGAAGTGGTGACTCTAAGTTGCCCATGGTGTGTTCATGCGTATGATGCTCTGCTTTGTGCTTTGTGCTCTTGGGGTTGGCTCCAGAGCACTGCAGGTTCACATGCTTCCTTCTGCAGTTCACATTCTCCTCACACTCTCCACCTCATCTGACATCATTAACCACCATATTCCTCTTTCCTCACCAGAACAGCTTGGTACATAAGGATCATTAGTGGAATGGTTTGCATCCACTCTATCGGGCAGATCTCCACTGGTGGTTTGACCCAGAACCTTCTAAACCCTCGCATTTCTCTCAAAAGGTGTTCCACAGGGCCCAGTACTCGGTCCCTTCTTCTTCTTCTCAGTCTTTTACAGTAAAGACCTCTCCTCTTCTTTTCCCCCCAAACAATACAGGTATATCCTCTCCTATTGCGGCATGTTATTCTGACATCTTCATCTGTCACCATCTACAAGTCAATGTCTGTAAGACTGAAGTCCTCAATCTCCCTGCTGGTCTCACCACCTGTTGAGAGCGCTCAATCAAACTGAACATTTCAGGACTATAGAACCTGATGGGGTCTAGAATGTAATCTGCAGAAGGGATGTAGTCTACAAAAAAAAGTTGAGGGTGGCAAAAGCAGTGTGGCCTACAATGTAAATGTAATCAAAGGAACCGGTGTGTTCTGCAATGAGAACGTGTAGGACAGTGCTTGAGTATCGTGTTCAGTAAGGAGGTGGCTAGCTTACAGTATGAGTGCAGTCTACAATGGGGGTCTGCTTTTAATGGAACGTGTGGTGTACGCAAGAAATTTGGTCAATGGGTGGAACATGGACTACAGGTGGGGTGTGTTGAAAAAACAACGTAATTTGTTGCACGTTTCAGCTGTTTATAATATTTTGCTCTTTGCTATTTTGTGACGAATGCTGGAGTCAGGCATTGAGGACCACATTTTCGAAAAAATGTTGTTCTACATTACGTGTGGCATGCTAAAAGCTAGGGCTTTGTCGGTCACATTAAACATTATTCTCCAGGGCAACCAGTAATTGTCAGATAGACAAGACCTAACTGACAGTCATTTGATGATTCCGATTTCACTTGATCCCTCAGAGTTCAATTGATCTCATATCACACGTTAAATTGCAATCAACATTTTGCCCCAAGCCGTTCTCCACGGTGCCTGGGAACCATGGACTGGACGAGACCCAAACAGCGGCCGTTTGATGGTTCTGATTTTATCTCACGTCTGTGTTTTGCATATTAGAAGTAGAATTTAAAAAAAGAAAAAAAAAAAAAACAGGAGGTGAGTGTTGAAATTCCAGGCAGACTCCTGAGGTAAACCAATTTAATATTCATGCGGATTCTGAGCGGTTGGCCATCTGCTGACTTTCACATCAGGCTGATCCCTGCAATTGTATTCAGCACATTAACAATTTTATTACATGGGATTCGTTTCAGGTGTATATTTGGATGTCCACAGCTTCATCCCAGTGATTTTCTTAACCTATTTACCTTTTCTACTGTCACATTGTTTCCACAAAGTCTTGTTTTAAATTGTGTTCATTTCAGTTCCCAATTACAGGTGTATTTTTTTCAGCACAAGGCCAATGTGCCAAACAAATCTATCCGATGACTGCAGAAACAGACCTCCACTGCACATGGTGTACTCCTGAGCCAGAATGACCACATAATGAACATGCAGTGCTGAAAGTGGTTAAAGGCATCTACTGATGAGAACCCCAGGTCCTCTATAAAAACCCTGCTGTCCTCGATCTGCTTGTGCTTCAACCACTGCCATGGACGTTCTTGGACTTGAGCTTGACCTCTGTTGCCAGGCATTCTTTGCTAGGTGTTCATATCCTTACATCACCTCTCTTCCTGTACACACTAAAAAATACCACTAATCCATCCATCCATCCATCCATCTATCCATCCTTCCATCCATCCATCCCCTATCTATAACCACTGGTTCAATGCAGAGTTCTACTGGTCCAGAGTCTATCCTGGAAGTAGAGATGGTAAATCAGGGTACACCCTGGACAGGATGCCAGTCCCTCAGAAGGCAAGTAAAAATACCTTCTTGTCTAAATAGTTTAAAAATCGTGGTTGCCTTTAACTAAAAACATAACCTTTGTGAATACATAGTTCAGTGGTCCATGTTGTCAGCCCATCACCTGCCCAAAGACCTTCATCCATTTATGGACTCATTAACGTCACAGCTGCAACTCTGCCCGTCGTACAGCTTTCGTTGGCGGTTTGAGTGGCTTTCAGTTGTCATCGAACGCTTTCCAGAGGGACTCCCAGCTCCCTCTCGGTCACGCTAAATGAGCACGGCCGCTGGGCAGTTTCCGTCAGCTGCGTCCGGGGTCTGAGCGGACAGCACGGGGGGGGACTCGTTGCGAATGTCATGACCTTTTGGGTAATTAACGACAAACATCCATTTGGACGCACTGCTCTATCAACAGTGCCAGATTCAGGCTGCCCGTACCACTGGCATCTCCGGTGGCATCACCAGGAGGAGGAAAGGGATCTGCATCTACTTAATTTGCATACATTTCAGATGTGTTGCTCTCTCAGCTGTCCAATCAATGGAGCCGACATCAGAAGCACACTATTTTAAGCGCTTTTGTTGTTCTGTTTTCCCTATAATATAAAGTCATTTTTTTCCATGTGGTGGTCCCTTGGGAGGAAAGCAATGATTAACAAATCCAGCTTTCTCCACTGTGGTTAGCCAGGCCCTGTGGGGGCATCTTTGCCGTTCCCATGGCAACCGCTTACGCATCACGCCCTCTGATTTTAAAGGGTTATCTACTCTGAAGCCGACGCGGACCCATTAGGGATTTTTTGATCAGTTTTAGTCGGGGGTGAGGGCCAGACAAGAACTCGACCTCATGTGAAATATCTGATTAGCCGGCCAAATGAAGGGATTGTGTGCAATGGGATTCTGCTCTTTCAGGCGTTCGTCTAAATGTGCTCTATAACACTTTCGTCAGCTTTCAAAAAGAACGAGCGCTCAGAATAACATTTCAGGCAATCGATGTCACATAATCCTAGGTAATGTCATCTTGTGTGGGTATAATCTTTGTCCAGTGATAGGAGCCTTTGTGGTAATGTCGCTCAATAAGCTCTAACACCATGACAGCTGTCATATTTGCAGGCTTTCTAGACACATGATTTAACGAAACACATTTTGAATGAGACTTATTTGTGGGCCTTTGGACAAACCCCCTTTGTTGCAGGTGTGGTTACAAAAGCAAAAAGACTCTCTGGAAAATAAGAACCAATAACAAAATGATTTTGGGACCAAAATCTATAAGTCCCAGGGGCCCTCTTGTCATCCGCTTAAGCAAGGCACCAAATAATAAGGCTTTATAAATAATAGCTTGGTGTTGTATATGTTGGCATCAAAATTTGTGGCGGCTTTAAATAGCTTGGGCTATCAGTTAGCCAATGCCTTAGACATGTTTATACAAGTGCCTGCTGGTCATCTGCTGCCAAATGACAACGAGAAATTGGTGTGTAGCTACCGGCGAGAGAAAGAGCAGTTGGCTGACAACCATGTTAACCCAGGTGCACCTGAGGTCCTCGATGCACATTTGACACCTTACAGGTACAGGAAGCATGAGAGCAACCGGAGGGTGCCGCTGATTCGGACGTAAATGACAGCGAAAACATTTGGTGAAATGAAAGCACGCGCGCCTAGCCACAGCTTAATTAGCAATTAGGCAAACGGGTCGGACAACGCGTCACGAAACGACAGCCATCAATACTTCTAACTATTTGAACTCAATCCAGAGAAATGATTTCTAAATTACTTGAATTTCCTAGCTTGCCAACGTTGGTTTTAGCAGCATTGCTATGCAACACAGACTTCGCGAATGCTAAAGAGATAGCGCCAAGGAGGAGAATGAAAACTGGAACACAGGTGGAGGTACCCAGGATTTATTCAGATTTCATTCATACGTGTAACACAGAACAATCTCGCGGAGTTGATATGACAGTGTCAGAAGCGCTTAAGTCAGCCAGAGAAGCCTCCCTGTCCTCGGTCCTCATTCTGCTCAGCCTCTCTGTGGCCCTCGACGCTCCACACTATCAGCCGTCGGATCCTGCTTTCCTCTCTGACACGTTGGAATCAAAGGAACAGCATTAAATGGTCAATCTTGTATATTAGATAAACCTTAGCAAGTAGTCAGACAGGACTTCTTGTCTTCCCACAGTCTCTCCCTACTGGTGTTCCCCAGGATTCAGTGCGAGGGCCCCTACTCTTTTCCAACTGCAACAACAACGCAGGGGTTAGGGGCGCTGACCCCCCCCCCCGCAGTTGAAAATCCACATATAACTTTTGACTTCCTAAAAACGTAGCTACAAATAGCCTACTGTTGATTGGAAGCCTCACCAATAACATAAACAGTCGATTAACACATATTTTGTATGTTATATGTATTATATACTGTATTCTTACAATAAAGTAAGCTAGAGAAAATGTTAAGAAAATCATAAGGGAGAGAAAATACATTGACAGTACTGTACTGTATTTATCGATACTGTAAGTTTACATTGTTTACAAGATGAATCATCTGTCTGTCTGTCAGTACCTACATCAATATTGTCTTATATGCTCCAAAAACTATAGGTGTCATATGTATTCCGTGTATCTTTTATGGTAGTCAATGATAAAATAGACTGGTATCTACATATATTTTGTGCATTCATGACAAACCTAACTTTTTCTTAATTTTTCCAATATTTAAAGGCTGTGCTGTTTGTCCACGAGTTTTTCCAAATTGTCGCAGATCTCCAAAAAATTTTACAATATATTTATTGGAAAAAAATATGCGTATAAGTGGACCCGTGCAGTTCAAGCCCATGTTGTTCAAGGGTCAACCGTAAACCTCTTCCCTTAGCTCTGCATTGCCTTTCATAGATTCCCCTGTCACTGCTACACCGAGCTCTTCCTCTCTTTTCCTCCTAACCCTAACCCTCCTAACCCTACGCTAGCTATAGACACATCTTCAAGTAAAGTTCAAGTATCTCAGATATCTTTGGTTGGATGGCTGATCGTCACTTACAACGCAGCCATCCAAGACTGAGAGCATTCACCTCCCAGCAGCTGTTCATCTACAATACAATTATCCTCCTTTAATTACAAAGCACAAGCTTTAGAAAACTTGGGTGGTCACCAGTGTTTTAGATGCATTACAATAGTTCAAACCATACTTTCAAGCATGTGGGACCATGGGAGATACTGTGGACTGATGCAGCATCATGCGAAGAATGGCGAAAGTTGGATAAAAAACAGCCATGTGGTTTTTTCTTTTTTGTTTACTATACTGTGTGAGCCTCCAGGCTTAGTAAATCCGAGCTTTAGCGATACATTAAACCCCTGAGCCAAAGTAGTTAGCATGATTTACAAGAGCGCTTGACAATTGATTAATATGCTAATTTTTTTGTTAACAGCCTAATTCTCATCAGTTTACGCCTAGGCATCCGGTAACAGGCAGTTCAATCAGGCTTTAATTAAACGTTTTGCAGCTCTGAATTTCTCGGCTTCCTCGGCGCATTCATTCGCCATCTTGTTTTAAAACAATACACATCTTATCTTTACTTTTTTGCTTTAAAACGGCAGGCAGTCTGTGTAAACACTGCAATGAGTGTGAAACACACAAACCTCAAGGACAATATTCATTTCCATTTTTTTATGGCTGCCACAAGGGCTTGTCAATGAACGGCCGTGAATGACAGATATGGAAAAGCGTGAGCGGGGCACTTATTTAACACTGACTCATCAGGAAGCATCGTAGTTAAGGCCTGACTTAAAGGTTGCTGGCTCAGGTTAACTACTGTACTCTGGTGTCAGGAGTGTAACTGGAATTCCTTTGGTAAACTGGCCATCCACACAAATGGGTTCTGTAAACCTATAAGACGTCCATGTGGCTTTTTAATAAAATTGCCTCCTTAAATCATTCTCTCAAATTCACGATCAGACCCAAATAAGGATCATAAGGGTTTTCCTGAGGGACACAGGCTGATTTTACATTACATTTACTTAGCAGATGCTTTTCTCCAAAGCAACTTCCAATGAACTCTATGTAGTGTTCTCAACCCACACACCTTATTCACCGCAGTGACTTACACTGCTAGATACACTACTCACAATGGGTCACTCATCCATACTTCAGTGAAACGCACTCTCTCTGTTCCTCACACACTATGGGGGGAACCTGAACAGTATGTCTTTGGACTGTGGGAGGAAAGCAGAGCACCCGGAGGAAACCCACACAGACACGGGGAGAACATGCCAACTCCACACAGACTGAGTGGGGATCGAACCCACGTCCTCTCTCACCACCCAGGTATTGTGAGACAGCAGCGCTACTCACTGTGCCACCGTGACCTATAAAAAAGTAATATTACAGTATTATGGGGAGTTACTTCATCAACACAACAGTAAAGATGATTGAAATAGTAATTGTAGTAGTACTGTTGTGAATAATATACCATCCATATACAGTATATATTTATCATAATGACATTCAACTCCGTTCACATCCAACACTCTTACATCATGCTGACCAGCAAGGAGCCTGTTAAGGTGAGCTCATCTGAATACAATATTACAGATGTTGTAATTCTGGCAAACCTATAGGTGCTCTCCCACAAAACGGAGCAGTATCACAGTAGGCACTGAGAAAATCAGTGACTGTGTAGTAAAGTGTCATTTTCATGTGTCATTGGACTGATGTATGGATGAGTGACCCAGTGTAAGAAGTGTATCGAGCAGTGTAAGTCACCGCGGTGAATAAGGTGTGTGGGCTGATAACATTACATAGACTTTGGAGAAAAACACCTGCTAAATGAATAAATGTAAATGTAAATTTGTTTTCTTTTTAAATTAAATTAAAATCCAGTTAAAAACTTTTGGAATATCACCATGTGTTGGTAATTCATTCAAACCCTATGAATAAACAACATTTCGTTCCACTGTACACAAGCTGTATGGAGGAATGACAATAAAAACTACTTGTAACTTGTAACTTGTAAACTTATTGAAATAAAATGATTGCTCAATAACACCGTAGCAGTATTTAGGGTCCCCAGGCCAGGACAAGATCGTTTTAAGGCTCGCCACGAAAAAAGATGCTCGAATCACTGGCTCAAATTCATCATAACAACGCTCTTCTGTCCTGAAGCCATTGGAACATTTATGCAGATATCTGTAACCTTCACTCACTCATAGATATTTTCAGGTGATCCAGGTTACGCTGGAGCGAGAAGATGCCCTTAACAGTTAGATTCTGCTGTAGACAAGCTGCTCCCATCTTCTTCACACCGGCTCGGCGTCGCCAGCAGGGCCAAGACTGATCTGGAATCAGTGAAGCGTATCTCCAGCTTGCGGTCCGATGCACTTGGAACCAGCTGGGTTCCCCACGTCCCTCGTGCCGCACGCTGTGCTGAAAGGGGTAACTAACCTGGTTTCAGTGAAATATCCAGCAGTATAAATGTGTTGCATTACGGAACAGTGCACTGCGGAGGAGACGCTGGGCAAACATGCAGTAAACAAGTGAAGATAAATCAGTAAATAAGTTGCACGAATTCAGCTAAATGCAGTGGAACGTAAAATTCAGAAGCCCCGGTATGTGCTGCCAGAGCCTTAAATAATTCAAATTTTTTCATCGGAGCGAAAAGGTCATGGTTGTCACAAAGTGCCCTGTATTGGCAAGAGAAACATGGGAAGAAAGATAAAACCTGGTGTGGCTCAGCCATTTCATTTTGTCCACTCTAGAGGACTTTTGTTTTACCTGTATCCCTCAGACTGTTGTACCAACTGCAGTGCTGGAGTGGGGCTTGAACACCTTGCTAGAAATCCTACAGATATATCCAGGAACCTTTTTTTGATGAGTCTCAGGATAATGTTGGATTTCTGATGGATGATTTTTAAGAATGATCATCCAGATTTCTTCACTCCTATTCATTCATTTGCACAAGGGTTATTTTTTGAATTCCATGCACTTGATCCTTGAATCTTCCAGGTTCTTGTGAGACCTTCACCTTCCCACAATGTTCCTGGATACATGTTTTTGGGCCATGGACTGCAGGCGGATTCCATCGTGAGCCATGTTGCCGCACTTGTAGAACACTGCATTTCAAGGAAAGCTGTAGAGCAATTCTGTAGAGCCTGAGTTCAACCTCAGCAGTTAATTCTAGAAGGACTTGCCTCCTGGAGTCACTCCGCCGGCAAACGCGGCAAAGAAGCCGCCCGTGGGGTCGGCTGTGAAGCCGAGCGAGCCGAGGGGAAAAGCTCTAGGGCACTTGGTTATGAACGCGTACGTGAACGTTCTCGATCCCGGAAGTCGAGCGCTCGAACACCACTCCACACGTGTAGGTACACAGGAAGCGGTTAAGGGCGACGGGTGGGGACGGAGGACTGCGGCCCACAGTGGACTCAGTCCATGGGACACCACAAGCGTCCCTATTTACACTGTTATTCTCCTTATCGAAATCTTTAGAGTAATTCAAACGCTGCTCAGGCTTGATAAATAAAATACCTTTGTGAGGCTCCCTCGTGAGACATTTTTCACGGTCAGGATGATCTATTGTCGCTTCTTCCTGGCCCTTAGGAACACGAGGACGATAAGAGGCGAGGACAATCCCGATGATAACGCAGGGGCCCCGGGAAGCTGGGCATTTATATTTGGCTAATAGGGTATTAATCTTTACGAATTGCTCGCAGTGGAGTGGAGATATTTGTCTTAAATTGCAAAAGTGAAACTCAAATCAAGAAGCTGTAAAACCGGGAACCTCGAAAATGACAAATACGATACGTTGTGTTAGCGTACCCCTCACACATCTCGAGAGTTTGAATCCTGCACTGTTTTGGGACATTTCACGCCATTGGATAATGTCACGGTTTAATTCCCCCCCAATCCTATTGTGAGCAGAACTGCTTATTTCCTACACACACATCTGCTATTTAAAGACAAATTCTTCTTTGTTGTCACTAAAAATTCAAAAAAGTTTTTTAATTCTTTAACTTAATATGGGACAGAGGACGGTAACCAAGAAGCTGACTGTAACCTGGAGGCTGTTGATTCAAAGCCTGGGAAGGCGCACTCTGTGCTATGTTTGAGATATATGTTTAATCTAAACTCTTTCATGACATTTATCCAGACTGATGGACAAAACTGTGAAACGATAACTTAGGATAATAAAAGATTGACTAAACCCAACAGAACCGCATGGCTGTAGTTAAGGGGTTTTTTTTTTCCTTTTTTTTTTTTTTTCACTAGTGACTCCAAAAGGTGAGTTTGACTGATTTATGACCAATAACTAACACTCTTCCCCTTTGTCACATTAATCACCTGATATTTTCATTACATTGTAGAAAGCACACATAAAACTTGTTCTAGCTGTCATTGAATGCATGGTGTTTTATTTTGCAAAGGAAACAAATGCATTTTCACAATTAAGCAGATTCATAATTTTCAGGTATAAAGTGACAATCTGACAGGGGGGAGGATGATGTATCAATGAGCTCTGTAACAGAGTCCCAGCTGTACCATCATCACTGTCGGCTGGGAAAAGGAAAATGTTTTGCAGGAAGGACACCTTCTGGTCGAAATGTGTATGGTCTGTTTCTCTATTTCTCATCATCCCTGTCAAATGAATACCATGTTTCAGTAGATCATGGTATGGGTGGTGTTAATAATTTAGTACACACACACACACATTTTCAGAACCGCTTGTCCCATACGGGGTCACGGGTGAAGCCGGAGCCTACCCGGCAACACAGGGCGTAAGGCCGGAGGGGGAGGGGACACACCCAGGACAGGACGCCAGTCCGTCGCAAGGCACCCCAAGCGGGACTCGAACCCCAGACCCACCGGAGAGCAGGACCGTGGTCCAACCCACTGCGCCACCGCACCCCCCTAATTTAGTATTACAACACATTCTTATTGTTTCTCTTGCTTCTTCACTTTCGGTGATGAATTAAGTATCTAGGTCTACAATCCTGGGGGGGGGGGGGGGGGGGGGGGGGGGGGGGGGGGAGGTCGCAGTGGTGCAACGGGTTTAGCTGGGGCCTGCTGTGTGGTGGGTCTGGGGTTCAAGTCCTATGTGAGGTGCCTTGCGGTGGATTGGTGTCCCATCCAGGGTGCGTCCCTTGTGCCTCTGCGTTGCCGGGTTAGGCTCCAGTTTGCCACAACTCTGCTTAGGACAAGCGGTTATAGACATTGTGTGTGGGGTCTAGTCCTTAGCAGGCCACCATGGCCCTTGGTTCAGGGGTCAGGCTTCAGCTTCATGCATGTTGATCATGGAGACTGGAACTAATAAGGTTCCTGGAGTTCAAGTATGGCTTTCTGGGTTCTGAGGTGCAGAGACAACCTGTGTGTTCCTCAGGCTTGAGTTTTATGGTCATCATTCAAAGTCATCTTACAGGGTCCTGCATGATGATCATGGAGCCCAGAATTGATCAGGATCCGGGAGTACAGGGTGAGCTTTCTGAGTTCTGGTGTCCAGGGTTAGCTTGTGGTGTCCTGAGTTCAAGAGCCAATCTATGAGGTCATGGAGACGATCACAGTCTCAAGAACCTTTGATGAGCAACCTGTGGTAGAGGGTCAGTTTTTAGGCTTCTGGGGTCCAGGGTTCATGAATGGAGCCTTTATGTCTGTGGTCAGTATCCTAGGTTTTGAAGATTGTGGACCTTATGCAGGGTTCTAAGTCTCAGGACCAACTTCTAGAGACCTATAGCCTTGAAAAACCTAGCTGCAAACATGACCAACAAGTTCCCACTGATGATGGTCACATCCAGGCGGTCCACTCTGTAGGAGTGTGTTGATTGAGGCTGAAAGGGTCCAGGTGAGTGTAACTCTGGGTGTAACCATTGGGAAAAATGGTTAGAAATGTTTAATCATTGATATTCTCAGAAATACTGGATGCGAAAGGTGGGACAATGTAGATGCATGACAAGAAAAACATGGATTTCTTTCAACCGTGGTGCTTGAGAAGACTTTTAAGGACACTGTGGATAGTCATAAAAGCAAACAGACAGAAGTTGGATCAAATCAGGACAAAACTTTCATTGGAAGCACAAATGATGAAACTGAGGTTATCGTAATTTGACGGCGATCCTTGGAGAAGTTGAAAGGAAATGAAGAAGAGGACTGGAAATCAGATGGAAGGACTCAATCAGAGCGATAATGGAGATGCCGCCTTCAAAGGACACAAGATGAGTACAGAACTTTCTGGAATAACTCTATGCGATCAACAAGAGAAGACATTGACTAGACGGCGCTTAACAGCAACAACACAGAAATCAGATAAACAAGCCAGTGAGTGCAACAGCCGCACAAGTCTTCGGCCACTTATTTTAACGGTAGCCGCACGATCCCAATTTGCATACAGCCTAAGGTGGGAGATGGTGCAAAGAAAGTGAAAGTGAAGGCATCTGCCAGCCACAACAATAAACACACAAAAGTATAAAAGACACTTGGAATTTGCACATGTACGACTTCCATGTTTACATTGCACACTGCACACTTTATATTAGTACATAACTTTGTTTCTTGGATTTTTGCACTAATAGTAATTTTTGTAATTTGTGATTTACGCCTTGTGTTTTTCCTTCCTTGTGTCCTTACAATTTATCTCATAGGCTTCTGAGAGGATTCACAGAGTAAGAATTTCATTGTATGGTGTAACGAACTGTTTACTGTACACATGACAAAAACTCTTGAATCTTGAATTTGTGCATTCGTGCAGCTTCCAGTAGCACCACTGAGCTCCACCTCCACAGATATGTATGTAAATCAACAGAGAGCTGTAAGATTACCTTTATGCAAAAAAAAAAAAACAAAATTAGTTGGGCCAAAGAGCTGTCTTTTCCCATCAGAACGATAATGCTGCTTTTTTTAACGCTCAAGGATTATCTCATCACGGGGATATAAAGTTTATAGCCTCTGATGGCCAGAGTGCACAGCAGGGATAATAAAGCGTGGGACAGACAATTATATTGTCCGCTCCACACCTCTGCCAGGGGCTCATAGGAGTCAGACTGATCCAGAGTCGGGGAGACACCAGTTCCAGCTTCCTCGATCTGTTCGAACCCCAGCGGGCCCGGACCCTAACGGATGAACGAACCAGGTGAGAAATTTCCCTGACAATGCCATGTAGCGGTATATGTAATATATCACAGTTTACAGGATGCTCTGGCTTTATTGTACGTTTATAGGCTCCTTCTGCTCTAGCAGGACACAGTTTATAGGGCTTTAATGTTGCATCACAAAAGTTTATATAAGTTTACGCAACGGCTGGTTTTTCAGAAACAATGTCCTGCCCCCCCCCCACCCCCCAGCCCCCAGCCTCAGAATATACTGCAGTTTTCTGACACCTTTTCTCCAAAGCACCTTACAGTGGATGGGTTGCATACTGAAGTACTTCACAGCGACTGATCCCTTTATACAGCTGGTGAATTTTTACTGTGAAAAATTATGGGAGGTCATGCCCGTGCTATCTATCTATCTATCTATCTATCTATCTATCTATCTATCTATCTATCTATCTAGCTCAAGTTCAGAGATTGTGTGATGAGTTATGACATAATTCTTGCACAAACAGCAAAAAGAAAAACACAGAATGGCTTCAGTAGCACAAAGATAAAATAAGCAATTACAGGGTAAGTAAATTAGGGTAAGTACCTTGATCAAGCGTGGTACAGCAGGAGCAGGAATTCAAACACATGGACTTTGATTGCAAAGTGATGACTTTAACCACGACGCCACCTAGTCTGCAGAGTTGCTTCCATTCGGTGAATGGAATCATTATAATTGGGAATTCGTGCATTATTATTAAGTATTATTAACAGAAATTAAATAATTATTAAATGTACACATCGTCTGAACTGCTTGTCCCATACGGGGTCGCGGGGAGCCGGAGCCGAACCGGCAACACAGGGCATAAGGCTGGAGGGGGGAGGGGACACACCCAGGATGGGATGCCAGTCCATCGCAAGGCACCCCAAGCGGGACTTGAACTCCAGACCCACTGGAGAGCAGGACGAGGTCCAACCCACTGCCCCACCATGCCCCCCTTATTAAATGTATTTATTTATAATTTTTACTATGTCATCATAATTTTAATATAGTGATGGTATGGTAAAAAAGCCGATATTAAAAGTTTCCATCATTATAATTTGTTAAAACAGCGCAAACATATGTGGAACGAATGCTGTAAATATGGAAACAGTTGAAATGCTCATAGCATGTGGGTCACACTTCCTTTAGGACAAACAAATTGAGGAGCATGACATATGTGTATGTTCACTCGAAGAGCACACATCATGGCAGTCCGGCTTTAGCTGGAGACACGGAGACAGGTAGCGCAGCGTGGCGGGACTTAATGTTTGTACCGCCACTGTAAATATTCACTTCTCTAAAATGACAGTGGCGGGCCTTTATACAGTCCGGAGCTTCTTCTGTCCTCATCATCTCCGCTCATCGGGCCGCTGAGGACACAGCAGGCTGGTTCAAAAAAGGCTGCAGAGTTGTTACAGCTGAAAGTATTAGTAAAGTATTGTTACAGAAAACTGTAAAATTTCCTGAATCACATTCAAGACCTTGGTCATGGCCTACAAATGCATCAGTAGAACTGATCGCAGATATCTACAGGACTTCATCAGCTGCTACACCCCAACCAGACTGCTACACTCTTCTTCTTCCCACTTGGTGGTCGCACGCACGAAAGGTAAAGCACAGAGGTTCTCGGTTCAGGCTCCGTTGTGGTGGAACGACCTCCTCCTCCCACTCAGAACTGCTGAATCTCTGTCCACATTTATAAAGGGTCTTCAAACTCACCTCTTAGAGACTCACTTTGCCCATCATCTCTGAAGTTCATGTAAGGTGTAAATGTTCATGCACCATAACTTTAAGATGATGCCCGAATAAACCTTTACAAAGTTACTCCTGTAATGCAACATAAAGGTTTAAATATATCTCAAAATAAAAAAATTACTAGGAAGGTAATCAGGAATCATGGATATTCTGATAAAATTTTATGCAGCTACTCGTGTGATGAACATTGGTTCATATGGTGGAAAGAAATTAACTGCACTTAAGAATCACATGTCTGTATTTAAGTGTCTTTTCTTGCTAATGTAATGAACATATTGTATTTTCTATGAGATGTACATCACTTTGGAGAAAAGTGTCTGGTAAATGAATAAATGTAAATGTAAGTATAGCACAGGGGGCGCGGTGGCGCAGTGGGTTGGGCCACAGTCCTGCTCTCGGGTGGGTCTGGGGTTCGAGTCCCGCTTGGGGTGCCTTGCGGCGGACTGGCGTCCCGTCCTGGGTGTGTCCCCCTCCCCTTCCGGCCTTACGCCCTGTGTTGCCGGGTAGGCTCCGGTTCCCTGTGACCCCGTATGGGACAAGCGGTTCTGACAGTGTGTGTGTGTGTGTGTGTGTGTGTGTGTGTGTAAGTATAGCGACGGCACAAACCTTTCACACTTTTGCCCGGCAGCGAGGGTCCGAGACGTCAGGAGTATCTCTACTGTCTGCTAAAGAACGCCAACTAGAGGACTATCAGGCCTTCGCTGCCTGTCTGTACGGGTGAAAAAACGAAATCAAGGGGACCTTTGAGCCAGAAAACAAATGACATCTTTAGCATGTTTCATGTGTCCCAGAAGGTTAGGTGCAGGTATGGAGTTGGAAAAATATAATCTGTGTGACACCTTTTCCCAAAGCAGTTTATTGTTACATTTGTAAACTTAGCTACTTACACTTTTACCCATTGATTAATTTTTACTGTATCAGTTCTGGGTAAGTACCTTGATTATGGGTACTACAGCTTGAGCGAGGGTTGTAATCCAGGACCTGCCAATGTTAAGGCAACAGCTCTAAGCACTACGCCCCCTACTGCCCAGTTAGGTCAATGACTTAAGGTAGGATGTTCAATGGTGAGCTGCCGTTGTGCTTTTCAGCCAAATGTGTGACCCCAAGTGCTTTAGTAAATACCTAAATGTACGAATGGGTAGGATGTAGAACATCCAACTATGCATGGAGCCATGAAAGTGCTTACAGGGGAAAGGAATGAAGTGACACAGCTTTGCTCCGCCACAGGAGAGCGCTATGGGTGACCACAACACCAGACGAATCGTGGTCATGATGGCCTCGCTGTTTGTCTATCTGGCTGCTCTGGTCTTCAGCATGCTGGCTGGGTCGGGAGTCATTGACGGTAACTCACCACGGGCTTCGCCATCATCATCTAGTCACAGAATGAAAATATATTTCAGATTCTGTGCTTTGATCTTTATTCTAAGGATGATCAGTGTGTGACAAACTGCCGCTTACACTAAGGCATTAATACACACTTAGGGGTGCGAATGAATTGTGGAACTACAGCACTGTGGGATTGCTGGACATCTGCACACAGATCCATTGTGATAATGGCACAGGGAGAATGCAGGCATTATTCACAGGGGTCTCTCTAAAGCGGCTAAGGAGACACTTGCTGTCTAATGCAGTAGTTTTCAGCACTAGTCCTTATTATTATCTATCTGTCATCTTTGTCCACCTTTGGGAAAAACTTTTCCCATTCTGGTTCTACCATTGTACCTTCAAGCAAAGCGATTCACCTGGATTATTTCATTAGATATTCGGAGGTGTAAGTGAGCTCATGCCTAATGTACCGTCCGACAAGGAATAATGTAGTGTATGGAAATTCAGAGGTGATTTTCACTCGGTACATTTGATGTACCCTTCAGTTCTTTTCCTACAGGGCATAAGGAGAGTGTCTGAGAAATATGACACGGACGTTACCCCGGTCGGCTGGACGTTCTCCATCTGGGGCCTCATTTACTCCTGGCTGTCCTGCGCCATGGTGTACCTGCTGGCCGGCCTGTGCAGAAGGTAGAGTCGAACCCATCTCACCCATGGTGGTCTTACACCCAAAACTCAACATGGAACATACTTTTCACACATCCCTGTGGACCCATTTTTTATGACGAGCAGTTCCCAAGATCCAGACCATGATATGTGTAATTTTCAGCGCTGCTTCACTCCTGTGCTGTAATGTTCTCATTATTCATTCTTCCCAGACATTCTCAATGACGTTGCTTTAAATTTTTGCTCATTTTGAGATAGGCACCTGCAATCTGAACCAAGGTGAACAATCACGTCACATGTGAGTGTATTGACATCACAGGCGCCCATGTACAGGGACACATCCCATCCTACATGGCCATCTAGTACACATAATTAACGGTCGGTGTGAAATTAACAGATGAGTAACATCTAATTAATTATACTGTCAACAATTCCCCCGTTCCATGCATCCCGGGGTCTCAAATTCAAGTTCCTTAGGGTTTCTGTACTCTACTTTACATTCCAACCCATTAATTTGCTTTAACATGCAAGACTATTGGTCAATTATCTGTACTGTTCATCCCTATCAATTTACCCCTCAGCATGCCAATGAAGACAATTTGGGGTTGTTTGTACACATCGTTATAGTTATTGTACAGGCATTCCTCAATTTACAAAATTAATCTGTTCCAGAAAATTATGAGGATATCGAAATTTCAGATTCTGAAAGCCTATTTGCCATCAATTTGAATGGGGAAAAATATTAATGTGTTCCAAGCCCATTCAAAAACCCAAAACAATTTCACAAAATATTGCTAAAATATCGTAAAAGACGCAAATAACTATCAACCTATGATTTCATCGCAATTACTACTCCAGGATATTTCCCACTTTCCCTTTCAGTTGACCAGTTCTCTAGAGGATGAGCAATAAACCAAGCAGGAATCCACTGAACATGTCAGATTTATTGTGAACAACTTTATAAAACTGTGCACTGTTGCCAAAATGTGCATACATACATAAAAAAAAAATTGCTAATTGTTCTGTTGTCTCTGCAATCATTCAATTAAATAACAAACCCAGTACGGCTGACAAAAATTCCATTTAATACACTTAATAATAAAACCATAATACCTCATTGTCTTCAAGCAACACTCTCACATTCCTAACACACCAACAGAAGGAGAGATCTTGATATAGATACGTTGACTGCAGTACATCACTGCACTTCTGTTTCACTCGCACGACGAATGAATTTCACTTTTCTTGGACACGCTTTGGAAAAATTACATCATAATGATTTTTTTTTTGCTCCAGAAATTAAAAAAAAAAAATGGGTATCAAAAACCAAGAGCCATTAAACAAAAAATGTTGATAAAGAGTTCATAAATCAAGGGACTCCTGTACTTTAAAAGTTACTGCATGAATACTGGTCTTGACTGTCTTAATAGTTTAGGTTTCTTATTAATTTTGACTCTTATATTTACATTTAAATTTATGTTTATTTATTTAGCTTAAGATTAAACAGAAGTTCATTTCACCAATAGGAGACAGAAGTGTGCTGCAGAGGACCAGGTGGGATATCACCATATCCTGGACCGGTAGCTGTGTACTTTTATTAGTAACAGGGTAAAAATACAGCCTATATCTTTATGTCTGAAGATGGTGGGAGTGTGAGAGCCATTGCATTAATCATTGTGATGGTGAGAATAAAACACAACAGTGTTCCTACAATCCTAAGGTCTGGTCATTAGGAACCTCAGGTGTTTCAGTGCACACACACACGCTTTCTGAACCGCTTGTCCCATTTGGGGTCACGGGGAACCGGAGCCTAACCCGACAACTGAGGGCGTAAGGCCGGAGGGGGAGGGGACACACCCAGGACGGGACACCAGTCTGACGCAAGCACCCCAAGCGGGACTCGAACCCCAGACCCACCGGAGAGCAGGACACGGTGAAACCCACTGCGCTACCGCGCCCTCCTTCAGTGTATATAAATACCCTCAAATACGGCCATCTGCAAAAAGTGATCCTTTTTTTTGCAGCTGGCTCCATGCCAACCATGTTAAAGCGTTTTAGTTGTCATTCAGCAGTATGTAAGAAGACACATGTTTACATACCCTGTCTGCTGTGTGTGAAACTTGCCAGTTTTCAGAGCCGTGACATCAGTTTGCTGGAGAAATGATCCATCTGACTACCTTGCAGTTTCACGTTGATAAGGACTTGGTTACAGCAGTTTTAGATTCAGTATGAATAGAGAAACTGTTTTCGAATCATGTGAAACAGAGAGAGGCAGAGATTTGTCTGACCAGGTGAGAAAAATTTTACTTCATGAGAGATTTAATTTAAAACCCCAGCTTCAGCTTACAAGTCATTTCTTCACATTTACAAGTACTGATTTTGGATTTCACACCTCCCAACAGGTGAGCAGCACAAGACCAGAACCACCATGAGCTCTTATTCTGGGTTATTGTTCAGATCATGCTGCTTAAAGTTCTCAGCCTCCATTAGTTCTGGTTTGCTAGTTTCATCTGTTATGATCTCCGTGATCACGGCCCCGTTTAGGCTGTCCATACCGTGCCGATTTAGTGAGCGTGAGTTCATTTTCATTCTTTTCATAGTCCTCAGTGCTGAATCCATATGTGAACACCGAGTGTCAAATATTGGTATTTTTTGTTAAGAGCTGAACAAGTGCATTTTGCATGATACACTGATACACACTCATATTTACATTTATTCATTTAGCTGAGGCTTTTCTCCACAACAGCTTACACTGTTAAGGTTCCAGTTATCAGAATCTTACAACTATTTAACCATTCACATACACACCACTTGACCCAAGCACAGCTGCAACAAGCCAGAGCCTAACCCAGCAACACAGGGCATAAGGCTGCAGGGGGAGGGGACACACCTAGGACAGGACACCAGTCCACCACAAGGCACCCCAAGCAGGACTCAAACCCCAGACCCACTGGAGAGCAGGCACAGGCCAAACCCACTGCACCACCACACCTCCTCTAACTGTTTCTAACACTGGGCGGTTTTAGGGTAAGTACATTGCTCAAGGGTACCACCACTGGAGGTGAGGATCAAACCTGTAACCTCTGGAGCCAAAAGGCAGCAGCTATAACCACTATACTACCAGCTTTCCAAACATATTTAGGTGTTTTGTTTATGAGCATTACACAGCCATGTAAATATTATACAGTAATCAGTGAAGGAAAACTACCTTGTTACATTTTGTTGTGATAACTACTGTTAACTACCGAAGGAACTGTGTCCATTTTCATAGCATTTAATGATATTAGAGCATGAAAAGGTGTCAGTTTTGGACCTCGTGAACGCAGAAAATTTGTGAGCATTGAAACTAATGTCAATTCACTGTGCTATTTATGCAACCGACCTTAACAAAAGATTTTTTCAGAAAAGCATTACCTTCTTAAGGCAGGGGAAGATTGCATGTCATATCATCACTGTATGAAGTCGAAGTCTTGAGTCCCAGCTTGAAAAATCTTTTCTGTCATCTCCAAACCAGCATCCAGCAAGTTTTCTGTCTGGTTTTGATCATACCTCAGAGACTTTGTTCAAATACACAACTGAAATGATATCCTGCCATGTTCCCAAGCTGCTCTCTTTCTGTTATTTTATTGTTTCCTCTCTAGAAACGCTTATGGATGGATGTATTCTCACCCTGCTGTCCTCCCATATGGATTCTACTTGTCCTGGATAGCAAACTACATTTTCAACATTACTTGGCTGTTTCTGTTCGATAGAGAGTATGTTAATATTCAGTTTTTTTAGGTGAAACAAACATACAATACACACAGTTGTGTTATATTGTCTATATATTGTCTATAGTGCTACGTTGACTATGTTGCCAAGACACTTATATTGCCCACTCCATCATGAGTTCTGTACATTCGTGTTTTATTGCCGGAACATAAATGAGATATTGCAGTGAAATGTTCTGGAAGCAGTAGGAGTGGTGTTGTGGTTCCGGAAGGTCATATGGTTAAATATTGCTGTGTCTCTGTGCTACCACTGGGGGCGCTGTAGGATCCTGGCTGTGGGAGCTATCTTCTCGGTACTGGTGGCCTCTACAGGCTACCTGGTGATTTTCTTCTCCTGTCATGGGCTAAAGGTGTATGGGGCCTGGCTTTACAGATACCACAGGCTGGATCTCTGGCTCATCCGAGTGCTCGTAAGTATACGTTCACTCCTCCGGGTGCGTATTTAGAAACCGCCAGTGGGTGGTGTAGTGGCTTAAGAAGTATCTGTGGCAGGAAGTAGCATAGTGGTTAACGCAATTACCTTGCAATCAAAGGATCCATCACCTGGTGTCTGACTCCTACCTCCTGATGTGGTACCCTTGATCAAGGCACTTAACTTGAATTGATACTGTAAAAATTATCCTGCTGCAGAAACAGATGAATTAATTAATACTGTAATTTAATGTAGATGTTTACATATATACAGTATATATATATATATATGGGGGGTGCGGTGGCGCAGTGGGTTGGACCGCAGTCCTGCTCTCCGGTGGGTCTGGGGTTCAAGTCCCGCTTGGGGTACCTTGCGACGGACTGGCGTCCCGTCCTGGGTGTGTCCCCTCCCCCTCCGGCCTTACGCCCTCTGTTGCCGGGTAGGCTCCGGTTCCCCGTGACCCCGTAAGGGACAAGCGGTTCTGAAAATGTGTGTGTGTGTGTGTGTGTGTGTGTGTGTATATATATATATATATATATACTAGGATGGTGACTAGGAATCACGGATATTCAGATAAAATTTTATACAGCTACTCCTATGATGAACATCGGTTCATGTGGAGGGACTTAACAAACTAACTGTACTTAAAAATCATACGTCTGCAACTGTCTCTTTCTCCTGATGTAAAGAACACATTGTGTTTCCTAGGAGATGTATGTCACTTTGGAGAAAAGTGTCTGCTAAATGAATGAATGGAAATGTAAATGAATTACTGGAAGTTGCTTAGTGCGCAAACCTAGCACTGTAAGTCGCTTTACAGAAAAGTATCGACTTATCACCTTTTAAAAAAACTCTTAATTTATTCCAGGATGAAATCCTTAGCAGAAAAGTCTTTCTTTTCAAAAACTAAGAGAAAAAAACTCACCTTAACCTCAGGCGTTTCAATGCATATATAGTAAATAACTTCAAATATGGCCATCTGCTAAACAAATCCATAATGCATGATCCGTACATACAGTAATTTATGAGTGACATGTGAAGTAAACCCAGCCTCATTTACATGTTCATTCTTTCCATTCAATGATGTCACCATAAGAGTCTTGCTTTTTTACTTGCTGCCACTTTCGTTTACTCTGAGTTGTACGTCACTTTGGAGAAAAGCATATGCTAAATGAATAATAATAATAATAATAATAATAATAATTTTTTAAGTGCTGCCCACACCACAGGTCCAGAATGGCGTGGCTCTGTATGCCACGTGGACGTCTTCAATCGTGTTCCTGAACTTAGCGGTGGTGCTGGTCCACCAGGTCGGAGTATCCCCATCAGATGCCACGACCTTGTGTCTTGCGCTGCTGATGATTGCGACACTAGCGTGGTAAGATCCCGGTATCCAAAGTCACTTCCACTTCAACGCAGTGAAAATACCCATGGCTCTCGGTACATGGCTTAAGAATGTATGTATATACTTATATATATATATATATATATATATATATATATATATATATATATATACATTTTTTTTTATAGAAATATATTTTGCTTCCTGCAAAGCTTTAAAGGGACAGGATTGTCTGCCAGGCCCGAATTTTACTTTCCAATAAATTCTGAAAGTAGCTGGTAAATCACCATTAATGCAGAAGGCCTGGGGATATGAAGCAAGGCAGTGGAGTATGAAATTATGGTTGTATTTATACATTTTGAAGGAAATCAGTTGCTGACACGGCTACTTTTGTTGAAAGGGCAGCCATCTCTGGTTAGCGATCAATCCGAATAACCGCGTACAACAAAATTTGTGAAATGGTGTGTTTGGCTGTGTGTTGGGAGCATGCATACCTCATTTTTCATAAATTAATTCCGAATTGCTCTGTCTCTAGGTTTGTCCTGGAGAACTTCGTCTATGAAATTCACGTTCGATACATCGTCATCATCTACCCCGTCGTGATCTTTATGCTGTGGGGGATCATTGCCAAAAAATTCAACATTTTAGCAGGTGACACCAACACACAAACATAAACACATACACTAATACAAATGCACTGAGCTAAAGAAATAAGCCATGGAAAGGCTAAAAATTTGCCACCTTTCAACTGTGTGAGGAATGAAATGAGGCTGTTCTTATTATTATACATTATACGATTCTCCCTGAATTCCCATCAATGACTGGTCCAGTGCAGGGTTGCAGCATTTCAGAGTCTATCCTGGAAGTATATACATTCCCTTCCAGAATATACAGAAATACACTGCAGGCAATCTACAGTCACCAGTTTACCCAAGACAGGTATCACTGTACTGCAAGAGGAAACCTGAGCATCTGGAAGAAGCAAATGTAAACTTAGGGAGAACATGCAAACTCCACTCTAAATGAGCTTGATTTGATTCCACATCTTGAGCACTGTGAGGTGGTGTGACCTGTGCCTGCTCTCTGGTGGGTCTGGGGTTCGAGTCCTGCTTGAGGTGCCTTGCAACAGACTGGTCCCCTCCCCATCCAGCCTTATGCCCTGTGTTGCTGGGTTAGGCTCCGGATTGCCGCATCCTGCTTAGCACATGTGTTTTCAGATTGTGCGTGTGTGTGTGTGTGTGTGTGTGTGTGTGTGTGTGCTATACCCTATGATGGCATCCCATCCAGGGTTTACCCCTGTCAACCTTGTGTCCAGGGCTTTGAGAATAGACTCTGTATTACCATGACACTGCTTAGGACATGTGGTTGTTGAAATGGGATGGATTATTATTATTATTATTATTATGTGTCTTTTTTTTCAGCGGTGGACTTGGTGCTGGTCTCCATCTTGCTCGCGGTCCGGATTTCGTTGGTGGTGTGGCGGCACCGGAAACACCCTCTCTACCAAAATGCAGACACCCAGGTAGTGGCATCTCCAATGGATGTTGCTGCAGCACAAAAAATAATTTTCATCTGAATATTTATGTAGATTTTTTTAAAGTTCACAGTTAATATATAGTGCCTAAATGTAAGCTGTGACTTCTTCCTCTGAAATGCGAAGCAAAACAGCAGCAAGCTTGGCTTATGTTGCTCTAACTTTAATTACCTTTAATTCTGCCTTATATACGTATGTGTTGGGTGGCAGTTTATTTTTACAAGGTTAATATTATTTATCTGCCAGATGGTTTCATTTTTTTTCTTTGAAATGGTTTGATAAATTGAGTTGCTATAATTGAATGACATGTTTTTGCTTTGCTAATCTTAGAGAATTGTATAATCCAAAAGACATTGCCCACTTTCGCTAAAGCAGAGCCCAAGGGCATTACATCAGTAGGTGAGATTCAAACCTGTGACTCTTAGATCCAAGCACAACAGTTCTAACCATTATGTTATAAGCTGCACAGCTGTTTTGTAAAAAAGTGTTAGTCTGATCCAGACAGAACTCAAACCTGCACTCCCCAGGCTGACATTGTATCCATTAGGCCACCACCACAGTAGCAGAAGGCCACATAAAGTTCCATTTCCATCAGATCAGAAATGAAGAGGATATCGTAGGCACCCAAAACTCGATGACTGAAGACTAGAAAAATATTGTTGATATAAAAAATTTAGATTTCTGTTGCAACATGATAACAGTAGGGTCAAAATCTGGCATCAGTTGCATGAATCCACAGATCCATCCCCCCCTTTGATCAAAGTACAAGCTAGTGGTGGTGGTGGTGTAATGGTGTGGGGAATGTTTTCTTGGAACAAGGATTCCTAGGCCTTTGAATACATATTGATCATCATTTGAATTCTTTTATGGCCACAGTCAGCTGTTTTTTCAAATGGATACATAGAGCAGGATAATGTGCTATGTCAACGGTCTGCATAATCCCAAGATCTCAACCCAATTGAGAACCTTTGGGATGAGATGGAATGGGAGGTTCACAGCATGAATGTTTGGCTGAAAAATCTGCAGGAACAGTGTGATGCTATCGAGTCAGCATGGACCAATATCCTTCACCCTTTTGAATCCATGCCTCCAAGACTTCTTGCTACAAAAGAGGGATTTACCCGGTCCTAGCGTGTGCATAATATATGCTGCATCTCTGCCTGTAGCATAAATGTGAAAAACAGTATATGTTGCTTTTCGCCGAAAAAAATAACAGATATTCTGAGATTAGTGTAAAAATGTTGCAACATTTCTGACCTGAAGAGATAATGCATGTTCACTGTAACAAAAAACATGTTTGAATCTCCAAATTCCAGTGGAATTAAGTAGGACAGAACTCAAAGTTGCACTCAGAGTTATAGCACACTGAAAAAGACTCTGGGCCAAAACTGGTCCAAGTTATAATCTCACATCTTAATAAATAAATCCACAACTGTGACTGTTGTCCTATTTATACTTTGTTCAGCATGTCTCACCTGCAGTTCATTTTGACGTGTACTGCAAAGTAAGTTTTTTTGTCTTGCTAGTTTCCAGAATGTTTCTGCAAGGATTGTTCTGAAGCAGAGTTGATGTGGTTGTTTACCCTCCTCTGTGATGTCAACAATGTCCAGTGTTGGTAATCAGGGTTATTTTGGATCTCAGCAGCCTTTGCATCACTTTCTGTTACAGTAGAGCTCTCTCTAAATCCCACCCCCACTTGAGAGAAGCAGCTTCGGACAATGTGTGTGTGTAGTTTATAGTATGGCATTTTATGAGAGAACATCACACACACTGTCTACGACCACTTGTCCCGAACGGGGTCGCGGCATGCCGGAGCATAACCTGAGAGCATAGGGCGCAAGGCTGAAGGAGACACACCCTGGACGAGACACCACTCTGCCACAAGGCACCTCCAGCAGGACTCAAACTCCAGACCCACCACGGAGCAAGCCCCAGCTAAACCTGCTGCGCCACACCACCCTCCAGATGAGACAACATGAATTTACTTATTTATTGGCAAGGGAGTTCATTTTTATTAAGTCATTCCTAATTAGTGTTGTCCAGTGCATGGTCGCATTGGGTCACGGTGGTCCGGAGCCTATGCCAGAAGAACAGGGTGCAAGGCAGGGTACACCCTGGATAAGAAACAAGAAGTGGTAACCAGAGCTGGTAGTAAACAAACGTAAATTCCTTAGAAGTGCATGTGCAAAGAAATTCTTCTTCACCAGCACCTAGAAAGAGATATTGTGTTGAGACAGAACTCTGGCAGGTGTGGTAAATAAAAACCATAGTGTTTATTTTTGACCTTCGAGGAAGTCGCTTGATGCCTCAAGCACTCGCACTTCTGTAGGAAAGACTTATCAGAACCGATGACAAACATGGGGCCAAGAACGAGATTGGTGGTCATGTTCAGTATGCATCTGTTATTTATGCCAAGAAAAAGCTTTACTTTTTTCCTTCAATAATCAGAGCTTGCCACTTGTTGAGTATACACTACTTACTGGTTTCAGTGAATATTCTGCTTAAACGTTGAGTAGGAGGTACAACATGAACAATACGAGAGCCGTATGAATACTAATAATACGGGGCACTTCCTCTTTGAACTTTTGCCGTCTGGCCGGCACTACAGAGCACTGAGCACCAGGACAGCCAGGCACAGAAAAAGTTTCTTTCCTCAGGCCATCTACCTCATGAACAGCTAAATGCCCCCCTAGGGAGTAAACTGGTGCAATAAACAATGCTATTAATACTTATATTTATTTTTCTCTTGTTTACTTTCCTTTGCATTGTGTATAACATACCTGTACAAACATATAATGTCTAGTGTCTATTTTGTATATTGTGTACTTTATACTCTATATATTTTTTTATCTTTTATTAGCCCACTCTACTTTTATTATCTGTGTCTTGTCACTGTCATTCTGTCTGTGCTGTAGAAGTTTCTGTCACCAAGACGAATTCCTTGTATATGTAAACATACTTGGCAATGAAGCTCATTCATTCATTCATTCATTCATTCATTCATTCATAATACAATGCCTCCTCAATTTAAGAACTCAGTAACGGCTGTTATTCTGTTTGTAACTCTAGTCGCTTTTACTTCATAACTCACAATGAGTAAAAGTTTAATAATAAAGACCGGTCTCCATTTATTTGCTGATTCACTTCTACTAAAAGAACTTGGATATATCTACGGTAAATAAAAAAATATTCTGCAAGATTATTGGTATATATATATATTTTAACATCAAGCTACATATACACACACACACATTTTCTGAACCGCTTGTCCCCTACGGGGTCACAGGGAACTGGAGCCTACCTGGCAACACAGGGTGTAAGGCCGGAGGGGGAGGGGACACACCCCGGACAGGACACCAGTCCATCGCAAGGCACCGCAAGCGGGACTCGAACCCCAGACCCACCGGAGAGCAAGACCCAGTCCAACCCACTGCGCCACCACACCCCCTGACATTAAGCTGTCTATATTGAAACTGAAACTAATTCAAAATGACTAATTTAAATTGCCCCTCCCAGTCAAAATCAGTGCTGACTTTTAAATATGGGAGATTACGTCGCTGCTCACCCATAATGAATTTCTTGCTGTACACGTGGTGTTTTGTTATCAGTGGTGTTGCATAAGTGGCAAAGCCCAAAGCTTTACTCTGATATCCACTTTCCCGCATGTTTTCCTGCCACTGACAGTGCTGGGGCACATGGGTGGAAACTGGCGAAGAGCAGGGAGTAACAGCAGGCAAACGAGAGGAGTGCAAAGTTCGAAGTCATACAGGGGGGCAGGTATAAAGGTAGGTGAACTGTGAGCTATGGCAGATTACACACTGAATATGGAGGTGAGTCCTGCATGGGTTCACAGTGTCTTCATCGTCCTGGCCGTGTTGAGCCAGATCCTCTCTGAATTCTTCACCACAACCTTCATCAGCGGTGAGTCGCAAGCGGGGGGGAGGGGGGGAATGTGTGAGTTGTCTCATATACACACCTGTCAAGAAAGGACAAATGTAGACCTGTGAACATCTGAGATACAAACTCTCTGAGATACAAACAAGAAGCTGTGAAAATGCACATATTTCATAGGGCTGGTTGTTCTGCTCTAGTAGATAAGGTGAGTGATAGCACCTTGATCATCCAGGAGTTGTAAAGACATTTAAGTCGCAGTCTCATATACTTGCTCTGATCTTTAGCAGCCATATCTTACTGAGTGTTTCCTCCTACTCATCTTGAAGCGTCACAGTACCCTAGTGTTTGTTTGTCTTACCTTCATCTGCCGCGACACTGGGAATCCTACCTGGAAATGCCCCAGCTTTTAGGGATCTTTCAACCAGCACAACTTTCTGGGTATAAACAGCCTAGTATAAGTCCTGTTCATAATGTATGAGGACTGATGTATGTATCAGCCTGTATTGAATTCCAATGTACAATTGATACATGTATCAATTTTAACAACAGGTTAAAAACAACCTAATACAGGTGACTCTATATGTCATAATATAAATGCATTTGAAATGCTTGTTATTGTTGTTATCATGGTTTGTGCAATGTGTACGTATATAGAGAATAGTGATGACTGGTGTGCCTTGGAGTCAAAGTCAATTCATAACGACAACTCGCGTGGTTTCCATGGCAAAAGTGAAAGCAGAAGTGGTTTGCCATCAAATTAAAAGAAGAGAGGTTCCCAGTCACACGACATCAGTCTTCAAAGCACATTACTACACATATCACAAGGCCAGTCTATGAATACATCTGAACAGTGTAAACAAAATATAACTTTCAGTTAGAACAAAGTTAATGTGATCTAACTTCAAAAAGGAAAAAAAAATTGCTTTTACAAAGCACTGATGATGGCGTATTGAGTACGGTGTGTGTGTGTGTGTGTGTGTGTGTGTGTGTGTGTGTGTGTGTGTGTGTGTATCTGACGGAATTAGTGTGAGTGTGTGACTGCTCAACTTTGGACTGGTGTGACATCCAGCATGTATCCTGCTTCTCACCGTATGTTTCCAGGATAGACCCTGGACCACTGCAACTCAGCAGTGGAAAAGCACTTATTGATAATGAATGATAATTTTTTCAGACATTTTTCTAAAATTTTAATTTTATCTTTTATGTTATTATATAAGGGGGGTGTGGTGGTGCAGTGGGTTGGACCGGGTCCTGTTCTCCAGTGGGTCTGGGGTTCAAGTCCCGCTTGGGGTGCCTTGCGACGGACTGGCGTCCCGTCCTGGGTGTGTCCCCTCCCCCTCCGGCCTTACGCCCTGTGTTGCCGGATTAGGCTCCGGTTCCCCGCGACCCCGTATGGGACAAGCGGTTCAGGAAATGTGTGTGTGTGTGTGTGTGTGTGTGTGTGTGTGTGTGTGTGTGTGTGTGTGTGTGTGTGTGTATTATATTCCACATTTCCAGGCTTGAGGCATACCTTTCCAGTATTTCGCCTGTGCTGCACCCTCTATTGCTAGGACAGGTCTCTCTCTAGCTCTCTCGCCATGACTTCGCGAATGAAGATTAGGAAGGATAGGATCCACGTCTGCTGCAGGCACGCCGGTGGCTGATGAGGCCAATGCGAGACAGGCAGGGTCTGCCACAGCAGCTGCATGTGAGGGACTGGTTCATGGTTGCAGCTGTGGGGATAGGGTTCTTTCACTTTCTACTCTTCACCTCCATGCTGGCCCTGCGGTTTATCTCAAACTGTGCAGTAGCCTGCTGGACTATCAGCTGCCAGAAGTCTCTGTCGGTGACCTGGGATGTCCACTGACAGTGATCTATACCACAGAAGGAGGGACTTTTTCAGAGTGTTCTTGCATCGCTTCCATGGTGCCCCTTGGTCGCAATAACCTGTGGACCATTCGCCATAGAGTAGGATCTTGGGCAGGCGATGGTCATCTATCCTGGAGACATACCCTGCTCAGCGCAGCTGTATCCTGAGGAACATGGCTTTCATGCTAGTGCAGTCTGCTCTTTGAAGGACTTCGATGTCGGTGACATGATCCATCCAAAGGATGTTGAAAATGGTGCAGAGATAGTGTTGATGAAAGCACTCAAGAAGTCCTAGGTGGTGATGATAGGTGACCCGAGACTCAGCACTGTACAATAGGGTGGTCAGAACGATGGCTTTGTACACCCTGACTTTTGTGTCTGCTTTGAAGTTTTTGTTGTTCCAGACACGTCTGGAGAGTCTGCCAAAAGCACTATTGGCTTTGGCCAGTCTGTTGTTCACCTCTTGTTGATTTTTGCATCAGAGGATATCACACACCCCAGGTAGCAGAACTGTTGGGCTGATTTTAGCTCTGTCTGTCCGATGAAGATGCTGGACAGGTAGTGAGTCACATAAATATAACAAATAAGCGAACATCCCCTCCACCCCCTGCCCCCCGCCACCAATATTCATGCAAGCCTGTATTGAATTCCAATAGTAAGTATTACAGCTAATATTTTTTGGCACCCCCAGTACCTGGCAAGTTGTCACGCTGGTGTACAGTCAACATTCGTAAACACTCCAAAGAGTGTTGACCTGCCCTGGACCTGCCGATAGGACAGTGTCCTCCATTCACCCTTCCAGAAGCTTGCACAAACACCAAACTAAGAATAAACCACTGTATAAAAGGGCTTGTTTGTTTATCGGATGGGGCGTGGTGGTGCAGTGGGTTGGACCACAGTCCTACTCTCCAGTGAGTCTGGGGTTCGAGTCCTGCTTGGAGTGCCTTGCGACAGACTGGCGTCCCATCCTGGGTGTGTCCCCTCCCCCTCCGGCCTTACGCCCTGTGTTGCCGGATTAGGCTCCGGTTCCCCGCGACCCCGTATGGGACGAGCGGTTCTGAAAATGCGTGTGTGTGTGTGTGTGTGTGTGTTTATTGGACACCCCTGTCCATGTGGTCCTGCAGCTGTATCCTGTTGCACGGTGTTGTGGATGGATTAGGCAACCGATTCATTACCAACCAGTTAGCACTTAATTAGCATAAGTTAACCAACATGCTAACTTAGGTTAGCATAAGCATTTCATTTTTACAGCATTCAGAATGATGTACAGTATTGCAAGAACCCTAATACAATATCAGAATGTGTTCATTGTACCGTGGAGGGCTTCACCCCTCAGAACTTCAAACTTAAGTTCCCCTGAAAGAATCGTTCTGCATCTGTGATATTCAAAGCATGTGGTTTCTACGAACAGAGGATTTTAACGTCACGTCAGTTTTTTTGCTAAACTTTCCCGACCGGTGTTTTTCGCCTCCTTCCCAATAGTACTTTTTAACTTTGTCAGTGTTTATAAGAGTGTACGGTCTTTTATTTGTTTTTTACTGTGATGCAGGATGCTAAGCTTGCTGTGATCTGCGGAAAAGTGCAGATTTTGAATGATTGTGGAGGATGAACATGAAGCTGTGAGGCCGACGTGCTCTTCTGAATCATTTGTTTTGAGGCTAAACCTCAGCCGTAGTTCAGCATCGCAGAGCAGCTGCTGCAGGGGAGTTAGCAGCAGTTAGCTACCAGCTAGCACTAGCTAACATACACATGCTAACTAGCTAATAGACACGCGCTGCACCCTAAAGCTAAAGGTAATTTAAGATCCAGGGACAGTGAGCAGACAAATGCATATGGGATCACTTGCAAGACGTTCCCAGGCCTGTTCAGAGAATGAGCCCATGATGTGGGCTGTAGGAAACACAAGGAGAGCTCGCTGAACAACTCTGGAGCCTTTGCACTTAGATGGGCAACAGGAGCTACATGGTGTTCCTCCTCCCATAGATTTTCTTTCCTCCGTTTTATTGTAGAAAATCACCATTGTTATGTTCAGTACTTTTTTTTGTTTCTCCAAAGGTACATACAGTGTTAAGCTACTTACAGTGATTTACTCCTTTACACAGCTGGCTGATTTTTACTGCATCAGTATAGAGTATGTACCTTAATCAATGGTGGCACAGCAGGCAAAGCTGATGCCTCAGAGCTCCTGAGCTGCTGAGAAGGTGTGGATTTGAGTCCAGCTCAGGGTGTGTGGACTTTGTAGGTTCTCCATGTGTTTAGACCCCCATGTAGACATGCATGTAAGAAGACAGTAGCAAACAACCTCCATTCACGCAAGTGGTTTCCAAGAGTCGGATTCAACAAGTTGACACTTCCACACCCGCCTTGATCAAGGCTATGACAACTGGGATTCTCACCTATTTCATTTGAATGCAAGGTGATGGTTCTGACCATTGCACCACATACTGATTTGGTATCAACAACTAAGACTTGTTGCAGGACATCTGTTGATATACCTTTCTTAACTGACCCCAAGAACAGCTGGATGTCTTAACTGAATTAATTTGGGTGCCAGTTTAACAGCAGCTGGTGGCGTAGTGGTTGGATCCTCTCAAAGGATCCAAGTTTGAATCCCTCCTCTTGGTCTAGTGCTCTTGATCGTGGTACTTACCCTGAGTTGGTACAGCAAAAATTACCCTGCTGTATAAGTGGGTAAATCATTGTAAGAAGCTTAATATTGTGTGTTGCTTTGAAGAGAAAGTGTTTCCTAAAGAAATGGTTACAACAGTAGTGTTGTTTCTCGTTATCTGGCACAGGGTCTTTTTGAATGAAAATTTCAATGACACCCTGAGTGGGATGACCTAAAATAGGTTGTGGGTTGTTATTATCAGTCTGGTTTGGGTTTGCATGAACTGTTGGTTTCTGACAAGTTGTGAGCCTCACAGTTCTCTAGCTTTTACTGTTGAATGCAATAAGCAGCATAGCAATATGACTGAAAAGTGGGAATCCAAAAGCCTACAGGTTTGGACCTTGAGTTAGAGATAGTGGGAAATGAGCATTGTGGCATCTGATAAATAATCACTACCTTTGACCCGAACATACACTTGTGTCACTGCTCAGTACAACTGTGGTGAAAGCAAATTATTTACCGTGGCATTTCATGAAAAGTGCTTTATGAAACAGCTGGAAGTGTAAATAAGTTCTTTAGAAGGCTAAATAAACAGATTTGTTTTCAGACCAAATAGGCACATTGGCCAGTGATTTATACACGTAACATATGAATAATACAAATAAAAAATGAAAAATCAGCATTAAAAATAGAGAAAATTTCCTGATTCTTCCCAGAAATAAACTTTTACTTGAATTAATATAAAGTGATCAGTGTTTTGCTCTTCAGAGGTCTGCATCACATATAACATAAAAATTTTATTCATTCTTGGAGCAACCAAGAAGGTTGTAAAATGAAATTTTGTCAAACAAATTTCATAGGTGTCTCACTGGAACTCTTCTACATAGTCAGAAATGTTATCATATTAATATTTCAACAGCATTGTTTTCTTTTTTTTTACTGGAGTAACTGAGATCATGTAACTTTCTATAGAGTACAACAGAAGAATCCCTCCCTGGACAAGACCCAACAACCTTTTTTTGACCTTAGCCGCTGTGTTTTCCTGCAGGTGTGTACCACAGCTCCAGTGATAATGTCTCTTACAGCTGCTCCATTGATGCCTCCCTGGATGCCTGGGCCAGTTCCATGTGGATCATGCTCAGTGTGTGGAATTTGGTTTGGCTCATATACGCTTTCTCCACAGTACTTCGCAGGTATGAACACCTTTTTTTTTAACTTGCTCTTCGGTGTTGTTGTTTGCTGTTCAGTTCTGGGTCAGATTCCACAGCTTTTGATCTATACACCTATGACCCAGTGACAACTCCTGGAAGCGATACTCCTAATTCCACATTCGTGACACGGCTTTGGAACAACGCACTAAGTGGTAGTGGAATATAAATGAAAAAACTGAACAACCAGAATGTTGCAGGTTCTGATCCATGGAGTAGAATAATGACACTGTGCTCTTGAGCAGGATTCACTACTTATTGTGCTAAATCCTGTGGAATATCTTCAGTAAATTACAGAGCTCTACTGCAAAATTGCTTTAGATAAATCTGTCTCCTGATCAATAACATTACCGGTAAAATGTTATGGGGGTAATTTAAAGTCCAATTTCAGGTGGTGCACCTACAAAACCCAGTGATGTTATAAAACGTACCAGAAATATGTGTATGTGTGTGTGTATATACGTAAATATACATACATATGTATGTATGTGTGTGTGTATATATAAATGTATGTATGTATACATATAGTATTTCATTTTTTTATTTCTATGTGTATAAATCATTAAACGAATAATAATTAAATGAATAATATTATTATTCATTATTATTATAATGAATAATATTAAATAATTCTATTCTATTCTATTCTATAATGCTATTTCATTTTTCCGGTTTTACATGGAAGCTGCATTAGCCTATTTGCATCCGAGTGAAAATGTGGCCACAGGTTTGGACACAAGAAAGGCTTTTACTGGCTTTTCCTAGAGAGAGTGGATTGTTTTGCAGTTCTGCTTTATTTATTAGGCTGCGGAAATATATTCAAGGCTTTCAAAATCTCATTTAAAGATTCAACTTAGAGCTTCAGCTGAAGGCAAATGAGTAAATAGCAAAAGGTGTATTTTTAGAACTTGGCACGTTAGTCTGTGACCATTCTTTATCGTGTTCAACAGGAACGTTCTCGGCCCAGTGTGCTGTAATCCTGAAGTACACCCACCTCTCTTCTACATGACCTGGATTTTCATCGGTTTTGTGAGGGTTGCCTTGTGGTTTCTCGGGAATGATCCGTGAGTGACTTAAAAATCGATTTACCCTCTCTAATTATATGATGTGCAGATTCAAACAGCGTTGGCAAAATATTTGATTTGCTGCAGTTGGCTTTTTTACTGGCCGCTCGTTATTGACCACATCGACACATTTTTAGAACGCTGTATTAAACTGACAGTTATGTAGCAGTGCATTAAATTTGAGAAATGTTCGATATAGTAAACAAAAATATTGACAGGATAATGTAACATATTGTCGGTGATAAATTTGATACTTTGACTGCAAAATAAGGAGCCATTATGAACCATTTCATCTTACGTGTCAACAGGTGTTTGGTCAGAACCTTTGCCCTGAAGATGCTCATTCCAGTGTCAGCCAACGTGATGCTCGGCATTTCCTACAGCAACCTCCATCAGCATCAGTCCTGGCTGGCCGCCCACAGCCCAAACGACTACTGGTTTATTTGCTTTCTTGTGAGCTTTTGTGCTTTTTGTCTGTCTGCAGTTTTAGGGAATTATGTCAACATTATTATTATTATTATTTTTATTATTATTATTATTATTATTGTTGTTGTTGTTGTTGTTGTTATGTTTTTGTTCTTGTTTAGGACTAGTTGCCAGGATTAAACCAATCAAATTTACAAAGTGGGACATGAACCAACACAATTGTTATTTTCAATTTTTTTTTCGCTGAAAGGGATTTTTTGAAAGAGTTGGATTTTTTTACATTGTGCTGAACTTTAGTCCTTTTCCTGAACAAGCTGCTTACTATGCAATAAAAAATGTGCTGACATTCAGAACATTCATTATGAACCCCCTACAGCCATTGTTGAGTTCGGGGATTTACATATTTATCTGCTGCCTTTGTACAAAGTGACTTACAGGGTTAGATTTGCACACTGAGCTGCTTACGCTGATTTACTCATTCACACAGCTGGGTAATTTTTACAGTGTCAGCTCAGTGTAAATACTTTGATAGGGGCTACAGCAGAAGCGGGGAGGCAAATTCAGGATCGATGGGGAGTCAAATTCGGCTTTTGATTGCAAACACCCTCTAACCATTACGCCACCTGCTGCCTTTTTGTGGAGCGACCTCACTCACAATGTTTCAATAAATCTTCAGTCTGGTTTATGTCGGTCATACAGAACTGCATATGCACTATTATATAACTGGCAGTGTTGCTGCCTGTCAGCACAGATAAGGTCTGTTGGGAGGGATGATCTTCTTTCCAGTGGTCACATGAAGCTCACATTTTGTTCTGCTTTGAAAACCTCTTTGGTTTATGAGATTAAGCTGCTGTATTTGTTGGCTTTCTGTCCAGACCCAGAATGGACTGGCCATGTTCGCGACCTGGACGTACCTGGAAGCCATGGTGACCCTGGGTACTGTGCTCAATTACAACACTAGTCTTCAGGATCCCCTCGTCAGCACTGTCGTCCTCACGTTGCTCTTGATGGGCTTGGTTATATGGTGAGTTCAAATCCCAGAATGAACGGCCATCCCAGTTGGGCGCCCCAGATTGATAGCGTACAGGTTCACATCTCAGGAATGAAACTGCCATTGTACTATTGAACCATCATAGACAGGGCCAGCAGGTGGCACTGTGGTTAAAGCCATTCAGGATCAAATCCCACCTCCTGCTGTAGTACCCTTGACCGGGTACCAGAATTGGTAAAGTAGAAATGACCGAGTAGTATGAATAGGATGGAAGTCACTCTGAGGATAATTACCATCACAATGTGGACTTCATTTGTCTTTTAGAGGCAGTCTAAAGTGTGGTGAAGCTCGGCTTTGAAGGTCATAGGTTCGAATCCAGCCTATTGGTGTGGTACCCTTCATTAAGACACTTGCCCTGAGTTGCTCCAGTAAAATTTACCAGTTTGTACAAATGGGTGAATAACAGTATGTAGCTTAACAACACAAGCTGTGTCTAATAAGTGTAAACTTTTACTCCATTACATCTTGCTTGTTGCCTTCCCTTGTCCTTGGTGACTTCTCAATTCAGTCTGCCATGGAAATTTCCAGAATACCAGGCTTCCCTCTTCAGGAGGCCTTACACATTCTGTTTTGTGGGCGCGAGCAGATAAGGGAAAAGGGAGTCTACAAGGCAAGTGGGCAGCTGCAGGTGCAGCCAAACACGATGGGTAACATCCGGTGAGAATGGCACCAGACTGTAACATACCTTTTCTCAGCCTGCTGTGCCTCATTATTGAGACTCCAAAGAATCTCCAGTTGCCTGAAGATAACCAGTCCCAACACTCCAATATAAAATCTAGCGTTTCATCATAATTCTCATGCATTGCGGAAGATGTAAGCACCTTTTAGAACTTCTTTGACGGAGCTACATGGCCACTTCCGCTAAATACTATATAACCATATGTCGATTTGTGAGCTAAGTGCAACATAGCTGTTTTCCTCTTTTCTGCCCAGGTTCACTTTTGAAAGCTTCATCTTTGAGAAGCTCATGCGATACACGTTCACTGTGTATCCCACAATGATCCTGGGCCTGGGGTCTATCTTCACCAGAAGCTATCACTTTGATGACATCGCACCCAACACCGTTTACTGCGGTAAGGCTGTTTGGAGAAGGCAGAGATAGCAGCATTAGCCTGGCATGATCAAGAGGGCATGACAGGATTGCCATCCTGGAGGCAGTGGCAAGGATGACCGGAATTAGCTGGAATTACACCACGTGTAGGCCATGTGTCGTACCTTTGAGAAAGGTGCTGAACCTCAGGATTTTTAGTAATAATTTAACATACATGCAGATGAAACTGTACGAGTGTTATCTATATCTATATATTCATGCAAAGATACCTTCTAGTCAGAATGAATAAAGGCAACAGAAAGGGAGTCCCTGGAATACCAATGGCAGCCTCTTAAGTGACAAGTAAAGTCCCACATGTTATGGAGTTCAGCAGCATCCATGGGAGTCTTATTATTTTTGAGTTTATGTGACACCTTTCTTCAGGATGACCTACATTTTTTTGGCTTTTACTCTAAGCTACTGATAAGGATTTACCCCTTTACACAGCTGGGTAATTTTTCACTGTATCATACAGGATAAAGTACTACAGCAGGAAAATAATTCAAGCAATAAGCGGAATATTCAGTTTTTTATATAATAAGGGGGAATTTTAGCATAACAAGGCCGTGGTCATAACGGTTTTGTCCAACCCACCCCACTCAGGAGTTCTGATGCTCTTTGCCACGCTCCTGAACATCATCCGGTTGATTGCCGTTTGCTGCTACAAAGACAGGAAGCCCTCATTTCTCTCTCAAGACCGGGCTCCCCGGGAAGACGTCTGTGAAACGGTGGCTCAGGAGAAAGACCGTCAAGATGCCGAAGACGGCAACTGGGGCATTGTCAACAGCCAGTTTTCCAATGACTGAGGCCCTGCTGGATGGAAAAGCGTCATGCATCTCGGGCACATGATTGTGGGGAAGCTGAAGGTTAAAAATTCAGTTCCTCTAAGATACTTTGCTGCTACGTAATGAAAGAAAAATTATTGAAATTGGACCAAAAATATACCAACAGATCAATATGTAAAACAGAGTGCAAAAACGCTTTGATGCTTTCAATTTGCTTTAACAAGCTACCAAAGGAAGTACTGCTTTGGCTTCAAAATGCTGCAAGAACCGTAAATGAAAAGAAATACATGGCAATTTACAATTTCATTGTTTTTTTTAAATCATAAGGGAAATGTTAGATGTAACCACCTGATTTCATTGTTTCAGTACACATAAAATTTATTTGAAAATGATATGTACAACATACAATTTGTGAGGAAAGCATGATCTTGCAAAAGTCCGAAAATCTGTGGGGGAAAAAGGGTAAATTCTGTTATGTAAATACCATATGATCCATACCTTTGGCTTTTTATTATTATTTCCTGTGCAATACTTTGCTACGTTCCTTTAATCCACATACACTTTAAAAACTGTCCTGTCTTAGTAATGTAAATCTACGCCCTGAAAATCAAACATAGGCTGATTTAACTTATTTTAAACACGTATGAATTCTTCAGAATTGTCCAGAAATTTGTTGTGAAATAATAAAAAATGACCTTAGGCCTCAATAAAGTATCAGTTTGTAAACTGTGGGAGGTCACATGGCTCATACCACAGTGCCACGCCCACACCATCGGCATAACCGGACACACCTGGGACCCGGCAGGATATAAGGCAGAAGCAAACGTAGAAGAACGCGGAACCTTATTCGCTGACAGCTCACTCGTCCTGAGTCAGCCTACCTATCGCTTCTGCTCCTTGTTCCCTGTTCCTAGTTCCACCTCCCGAGTCCGTCTCCCTAAACCCCTTCCCATCCTGTGATCTGATCGGTTTTCTCGTGTTTGACCTGCTGCCTGTGTTCACCGACCACGATTCTGGATTTTCTGGTATACGACATTTGCAGTCCGAAGACCCAAGCCTGTCCCTGACTACGGTTCCTGTCCAGCCCCTGAATAAACTCCTGTGCACTCCGCAACTGAGTCCGCCTTCTCCTTCCTAGACGAAACCACGGCACACAGAAAGTATTAATAAATGTTGTGCAACCCACATTACTGCTGTCTGACGCTGCAACCATTACACCGTTTGCACTAAATGCTTATTAAAAATAGGATCAACTACACATTACATGAGCTCATACATACATCCATCCATCCATCCATTGTTAACAACCACTTGTCCCGAGAGGAATCGCGGAAAGTCCATGGGTGATCAATGCTCACCTGCTTGGAAAACCACCAGTGTCCTCCTGGTTCATGGCAGCACGACCACTGCTATATAAAAGAACATACAAAATTAATAATTAATATCAGGTATAAAATTTTACCCAGCAGTGTAATCTTTGAAGAACCTTGCTGAGAAATATATTTCAGATCAGAAGAGTTTTAGTTGTTCAAGTGACACGTCCATTGTGATGAATTGTTACAGTCCATATGACAGCCTTCTTCATAAGAAATGAGTAATCCATGAATTATTAAACTTTTTTCTTAATTTTCTTTAAGCATTCTTCAGAGGCAGGGCTCCAGTTGTGTAGAGCTTGTCCTGAAACACAGAACGTGAGCCAGGGTATGCCTTGAGTGGAACACCAGTCCATCAGAGGAGAATGTCACACACACTTATTCACTCACACATACACACACACTATGGGCAAATTAGTGTCACCAGTTCACCTGAAACTTGCCACTGGACAGTGGGAGGAAACCAGAGCACCCAGGGGAAACACACAAAGATGGGAAGAACATGCAACCTCCAGGCAGAATAAGAAGGTAGCAGACATGAAGTCCAGTTTCTGTCTGGTTATAAAATCAAACTTCAAAGCTGTGAACTCCAGATTTGAGCCCTCAGTCTAATATTTTTTTTAGTCATCTAGCTGACACTTCTTCCAGATCAGTTTACAGTGTTAAGTTACCTACCCATGTGGTTAATTGTTACTGGAGAAATTTCACAGAGTAAGCACCTTGCACAAGAGAACTATAGCAGTAGGTGAGATTCAAACCAGCAACCTACTGAGCCAAGGATGGAAGTTCTCACCATGACACTAGCAGGTGCACCTGTGCATCCCCTCTGCCCAAAAAAAGTAAATAAATTGTAAAATTAATACACTGGCTATTCCCTGCAATTTTTCATTGAATAAAGCAGTTATTCAGTAGCTTTAATGTCACACCTACAACATATCGCATGAATATAGTTCATGAATGTTACAAGGCCACTTCTGTTAAGCTTTGTTAATAAGTACTTCTCAGGAGGAGGACGGAGGGTACTCCTATGAAGCGAGAAAAGAGAGAGAGGAACCACATCTCTCTAAGAGATAAAACATCAAGACCGTTCACATGCAAATTAAGAGGAGAAAACAAACCGAATAGCCACTGTCTTTTCACAGCTTTTTTGCCAGAAAAGGATTTGCATTGATTGATCGTATCATAACCTTTTGTCAATAGTTCACTGTTTTGGGTATAAAGCATTTGAAGAGGAAAGCTGTACTATCAAGACTGCCTGCAGTTCCAGTACAACACGGTAAGTCTGCTCACAGATGTTTCCTTCCTGTGAAAGTACCTTGGGTGTATGAATATCCAAATATGGTCATCTTAAATTTTTCAATGTAGAAATAAGAGTAAATAGTTCAAAAGCTTTATGAACTTTCAAAAAGCAGGGAAAAAACTATATGTTTTGCTATATTAAGAATAGGTGAAACCTGCAAAACCAAGGATGCATGTTCATTCATTGTGACATTAAGTTCATGTTATTTTTCAGAACTCGTATCAAAGAAAGCAGAGTTCCAAATTAAAACTTCCTAGAAAATAATAAAGAGTGAATATTATTTTATGTTTTGCAATATATTCACCTGTGTTTTGGTAAATGTTCAGACAGGATCATTTGAGACAAATATTTCCTATTTACTTCCTATAAAGTCTGCACTTATAAAATTGTCTTTTGATGCATTAATAATGCTGTTGGAACTCTTCATTATTGACTGGCATCTTACATTCACATTTATTCATTTAGCAAGATGCTTTTCTCTTAGGCGGACATCTATGTAACTGTGACTTATAAATAACTATTGGGTTTCTACCAGCTGTGTTTGAGGATGTTTAGCCCATTGTCTAGGACACCTGTTGCGGATCTTGGGTTTAAAAAGAACAAAGTAACCTCTATATAAGGTAAGCTGAATAGTGAATATTCACAGAACTTGACTCGACAGGGTACGCCACAGGTTCTGAACCACAGACTAGAGGAAGTGGTAGAAATAGGTTTCAAAAAACCAACACAGCTCCTATTTGTTCAACAATAAAAAGGCAATGGAAAGGTCGTTCCTCTTTCCAGTTAAAATACCCACCTGAATCTTGCAGGACATCCATGGGTTCCTCAGAACAAACCATAGCAGTGTCTCAGAGGGCAGGTTTTTGCTTCCCATAATTAAACGTGAATCTCCTTTCGTTCCATTCTGCACACGCAATGAACTCCTCTTCTCCTTTCTCCAGCAGACAGAACGTTCCCATGATGCTCAACAGCAGTGGCGAGCAGCAGGTCAACTGGAACATCAAGGAGTCCCACCTGGAAAACATCTTCTTTGCCTGTTTCTATGTTGCACTTCTCGTCATTGGTGTGCCGGCCAACACCCTGGCCCTGTGGGTCTTTAGCCAGCAGAAGAAAAACTCCCCTTCCAAGGTGTTTATCACAAACCTGGCTGTGGCGGACCTCTTCTACGTGATGATCTTGCCCATGCGCGTGGCCTACCACGTCATGGATGGATTCTGGCCATTTGGAGAGATACTGTGCCGCTTGGTTGGATATCTCTTTTACCTCAATATGTACTGCAGCCTTTACTTCATGGCCTGCATCAGCCTTGACCGCTTCCTGGCCCTGGTCCTGCCAGTCCAGTCTTTGGCACTGCGGCAGAAGTCTGTCATCAGCCGCGTGATAAGTGTGCTCCTGTGGCTCTTCCTGGGGATCAGCATGATGCCACTGCTCATTACCCATCAAACCGTGAAGGTCAACAACTCAACTTGGACCGTGTGTCTCCAGCTCTACAGGGAGAAGCCGTCAAGCCAGGCGCTCGTGTCCCTCGCAGTGGCTTTTTCAGTGCCATCTGTTGTCATGGTGACCTCCTACACGCTAATCCTGCACAAACTGCGCAGCCTCAGGCAGTCGGAAAGGAGCCCCATGGTCAGGAAGGCCATCAGAACGGTCACACTGACATTGCTCATCTACATTGTGGCTTTCGTGCCCTACCACGTGAACCGCTTCATCTACATTGCATCGTTCGCACACCAAAACATCACTGCTGGTGAAGCAGCTTCCCTTTGGCTCACCAACCGCATCGCTTCCTCTCTCACTTGCGTTAGTGGAGTTTTGGATCCAGTCTTGTACTTCTTTCTGATTTCAAACTACCGAAAATCCGTGGTTCGGCTTTTTTGCCGAACCCAAGAGAGAGACCGGCAAAGTACAACTTGAGTAAAAGAAGTAATTATTAATTCGTTGCTTAGCAGAAAATTACTCAGATGCCTTCCAGAGGTGCATCAGTGTCCAACGAAAGTTTGAGACAGGTTTCTGAATCGGTCTGAATCTCGAAAACTGTGGAACCAGCAGGTGACAAAAATAAACACATAATCAAATAAATAAACTTTGTTAGCAATAATTCCATGGGTTCTTACTAAGTGGATTTTTATATTGTAAATCGTTTTACTGCTTATGTGTTGAACAAGATGCTTGAATGAATTGAAATACAAGGGCTAAATTTAAGGAAGGATAAATTTGGCGAGAGCCTTCAGATTTGCTTTGGAATTTGTGCACCAGACTACTGTAAATTGTGTACTATTTGGCAAGGTACTGGTTGCTGGTATTTGAATGTCAGTTTTCATGAAATACGGAAGCGGAGGATTTCGCACCCACAACCCACACACTGTGTAATTCATAGCTCTGTGTCACCATGCAGCTTGAAAGGTCTTATTATGCTTGTCCGGTTTTCCATTAACCCACATTTGCTGGCGATTAAATGAATTAACCTTTTACAACTTGAGCTGAGAACTGCTGTGTCTGACAGAGGTTCAAACTCTTCACGTGTTGTGTGTACATGCAGATTTTCTGCTGTACTGCCATGTTTCCTTACATTTGACATTATAACTGCTCATGGAAATTTCATCTTGGCCTAAATGTCCTACCAGAACATTTCTACTCCTTTTTCATTCTGTAGCTCAAGGTTTAGATGTAAGCTCACGCTGCAGTTTTGAAACATTTTAAAGTTACTTTATAAGACCATCCAGAAATGAGCAATTTTTAATGTTCATATGGACTGTGCATAACTATTTTAAATGTCGCGGAGGTCTCTGGTCTCTTTCCTCATTCTACTACATTTTAATTATTAAAATAAAAACTAAAGAGATGTGTTTGCTCTGAGTTTATGTGTTGTAATGCATATAAATAAAATGTTATTACACTCTGACAGTGTATCCTGGACAAGATTTATTGAATCTAGAAAACAAGCTGTAAAGTACAGATTCAAGTCTCCTTTTTTCGACCGTTTTAGACTGGTTTGTCCTCAGTGCGGATCCGTACGCGGAAGTGAAGGACCGTTACCGGGGCAACGTGGAAGCCCGACGAGACGGTTCTGCTGCGGGCCTCGCCCTGGTCCCGCGAAATCCTTGCTTAGCTAGGCTTCTCTGAGAACCCCTAGCCGGAAGTATACATTCGTTGCCGGGGCAACAGGGAAGTCCAAGGAGCAGGGGATGTGGGACGTTTTAGGAAATTCCATATTCACATTCCCGTTCAAGACACCATGATAACTGGTCCAAAAAAACTAAGTTTGTACAATTTATGTGTCGAATGCTAGTCGGTACAGTGCGAACGTGTGACGTTAAACGCTGAAGTGGCTTTAAACTTGAAAGTTGATAACGGTCGGGACTGTGGTGTGTGTGTTATCCGGACAGAGTTTTATTCACCCGTTATTCGCCACGTCCCACGGTACGTTTTCAAAACTGAAAGAACGAACCATTCATGTCCACATTTATTTTTTGTTTTATTCCTACTGTTGGTTTTTGGGTGAAAGAATCTCCCAGCAGCAGCAGGCTTGGATGTTAAGAAATTAGGCGAGGAGAGCCTTCCCATCATCCCTTGCCGTTCAGGAATTTCACGGATGTTATTCGTATTTCAGGATTATTTCAATGTTCTGCGTCGAGGTGAGTGTGCGTTGGTTGATGCATTAATGGGAGTTACTGAGGTGACTTGTTTTGAAAGTCTTCAGTTATGCTTTCTTACCCACCATGAATGTGATTATCATGATGGGTACAATTTCTACTAGAAAGGTGAGGGAGGAAGTGGGCAAATTGGTAATTTTTCTTTATTAATCAATAAGGCTTTTATCTTCTTACAAAAAAAGAGTTATTATTCTTAGATAACTTACCTAAGACTTAGTTTGTACAGAAAAAGAACTGCTTTATTGATTAATTTGTTCACGGGTGCCTATTCCCTCATTTTATTGCATCAATATTTGGTGTACGAACCATTTAGCATTTAAGGTTAATTTTTGTTAGGAGTGATGGTCCTGTGGTGCTGTTTTTTTTTTTTTTTTTTTAAAAATTAGTCCAGTGATGATAATTAGCACTAATGGGAGGAGTAGTGGTAGTATCCTTCTTGAATATCGAGTTGTTTCTCCAAGGTGATGTCAGTGCCACACATCTGGGCAGGTGATTCTCAAATTCACAACTGCTTTACTACATCCTTTTTGCACCGACACTCCTAAGATACACAATACCAAAATGCTTTGCCTGTAAAAGTCAGACTTTGATTTTTAAATTTTATTCTTCTCCTTAATCATCGGGGGGGGATGTGGCAGTGTAGCGGATTTAGCTCGTGCCTGCTCTCTGGTGGGTCTGGGGTTCAAGTCCTGCTTGGGGTGCCTTTCACAGACTGGCGTCCCATCCTAGGTGTGTCCCCTCCCCCCCAGCCCTGTGCCCCGTGTTGCTGGGTTAGGCTTCGACTTGCCGCGACCCTGGTTGGGATGAGTGGTTTCAGTCTGTGTGTGTGTTCTTAATGAGCCTTGTGAATGCACCTTGGTCAGGTGTGCAGAATTCACTCCACCTAAGAACTCTGTGTTTTGGTTTATAGCCTTGCCTCGCCCAACCTCTTCTGCTGCTGTGCTCATTGGGGGTCAGAACGTGACCCGGGTAACGTGTGTAGAAGAGTGGAGCCGGAATGGGCACGGCCTCATCCCTGGTGAGCCCCGGGGAGGTCATCGAGGATGCCTACGGGGGAGGGGGTGGGGAGGCCTGCGAGATCCCTGTGGAAGTGAAGCCCAAGGCCCGCCTCGTGCGCAGTTCCTTCCGGCGCGGCCCACGTGTCATCGGCGCTAGCTTCAAGTCTACCGGTTCGGTGGACCTGGAGTGCGCTGCTGAGCTGGAGCGCCTTCGCAAGGACTACGAGATCCTGCGTGTGAGCAAGAGCAATGAAGTTGCTGCCATGCTGAAGAAAGAGGCCAAGCTGGATGAGGAGAATAAGAGGCTGCGTGCCGAGCTGCAGGTGGGGTTTGAAAAAGGTTGTTGGTTTTATGTCCATGTCCAGACTGGGATGCAGTTACATCTTTATTTAATTGCTACAAGATTCTTTCATATTAGTGACTTAATCAGGTCAAAATTGACAGAGTAGTGGTTAGAGCCATGTTTTGTGCTTGAAGGAACTCCATTCCAGTAGCACTCCTGCTGTAGTACCCTTGGTCAAGGTATTTACCCTGAGTTGATACAGTAAGAATTATTCAGCTGCACGAATGGATAAATCAGTATAAGGAGTTGCTTAATATTGAGCATCACATTAGAGAAAAGTATTCATTAAAAAAATTAATAATTAAAGTGTTTAATCCTTCATATTTTACCCATGTTTGCAGGTGGGTAGGATAGGGTAACTGGCCTTGAGTCACAGTGGACTTGACAACCACATGCATGTTTCCATACGGACAAGAATTTTTTTTCCACTGCCTTCTTGCATATGTGTCTTTGGACTGTGGGGGGAAACCCAATCATACACGAGGAGAACATTCAAACTCCACACAGGCAGAGCTGGGTTCAAATGCAGATCGAAAGCCAAGCGTTGCCCCCTGCTCCACCAAGTACAGAGCTGAATATGCTACAGATAAAATTTTCATGTAATACAACAGGAGATGCTGATCTGGTGACCATTTGGGGTCTCCATGTATGGGAGAGGAAGGTAAAATGTGGAAGCTAGTATACTTGAGGTACTGCTTTTGTCCCAGATGGATGTGTTCTCACATTCTTCTCTATCTGGTATCGATGCTACTTGACTGATGAGGTGAATTCATGTTGGGTTCCACATGTGTAACCACTGGCCTGCTTCTAGCAGGCTGTTCCTGACCTTTGGTGGGTGTGACATGTCTGTTTTGATCCTGTCACTAAATGGTCTGTCCTCCCCTTTCTATCCCCTTTGCTTTGCATCCCCTTTGCTGGTGGTATCTGCCCTGTCCTCCTTTTTCTTTGTTCCCTTGATGTTCTCCTCAGTTGGACTTTTTTTGCTGTAGGTGGAAGAGAGCTCCCAGCGGAGTTAGAGATAAGTCTGAAAACCAACGGTAATAGGTCTGTGAGAGGGGGTGCAAGTGGGAGTTGGCAGCAAGGCATTGGCACTCTGTGATAGCCTTTCTGACCTAGCTTTTATCCTCTGCAGGCCCTGCAGAAGACCTACCAGAAGGTCTTGAGGGAAAGAGAGAGTGCTCTGGAGGCCAAATACCAGGCCATGGAGAGAGCCGCTACTTTCGAGCACGACCGTGATAAGGTCAAGCGCCAGTTCAAGGTGAGCAGCCGTAGCCACCTGTGGTTGACCGTGCGGTCTGTCATCAGCTGTCATGACCGTAGCTGTTCACCCATCCATCCTCTCTTGTTCTCGATGCTCAGATCTTCCGCGAGACAAAAGAGAAGGAGATTCAGGACCTGCTGAGAGCCAAACGAGAGTTGGAGGCCAAACTTCAGCAGCTGCAGGCGCAGGGGGTTCAGGTGTACGACCCCGCCGACTCTGACTCGGATGACAACCACACGAGAGTGGAGGGTACGGCCTCATGGGACCTTAGATCTCAACACAGACTGAGCGCCAGCGGGTGGTATAGTGGTTAGAGCCAGGCTCCAGTCCAGGTGCTTAGCTCAGGGGTCAAAGTACTTACCCTGAGGTGGTGCTGTAAAAATTACCCTGCTGTAAAAGTGGGTAAAACGGTATTTTAGTGTACAAACCTAACTTTGTAAGTTGCTTGTCAAAGTGTCAGATAAATGAGTAAACCGCAACAGTGCTGAGAAGAAAACCAAAGTACAGGAAGTGATGTTCCACACCCGCTGAATGCACATTGCTACATATTAAAAACAAAAATAAAAATGTCCCATCTTTAATTTTAGCTGTTTGGAGTGACATGATGTGGAGGCACTGTTTTGCTTCTTGTTTTTCTGCTGCCCTGAGCGATGCCACGGAGATGTATTTCTAAGGCCGATGTCGGTGCTCAAACCGGAAGTAGAGTTCTACGTGTGTGTTTTATTTTTGTTTAAGAAAAAAAAAAGGTGCGATTTCCTCCTCTTTGTTCTGAAGCTCCTGGGGCTCAGTGTGAGTACTGGAGTGGCCCTGTTTTGGGCAGCGAACCCTCTATGGGCAGCATGATGCAACTGCAGCAGACGTTCAGAGGCCCCGAGTTCGCCCACAGCCTGATCGACGTGGAGGGCCCCTTTGCCAACGTTAGCAGAGGTCAGAACCCTTACTTGGAGCGTATGTTGATCACTCGGTCAGTTACTGATGCCTTTCTGGCGCTGAAACTGAGCACTGTTTACGTGTGTCGGTGTGTTTGTTTCAGATGACTGGGACTCAGCGGTGGCCAGCTTGCTGCAGGTCTCACCACATGTGTCCCAGGTGTTGTGGAGCAACACAGTACGCTGCTATCTCATGCACACCTCGGAGACCCAGACTGAGGTGGACATCTTTGTCAGGGTGGGCATCCTCGATAGTATTTATACCTTACATCTCTAACTCTCAACTCCCACCGTAACCATGGATTATATTTGCACATTATATAATCCGTAACCATAACCCGGAATGATACTTAAGCATTATATCCTCTTCCTGTTATGCAAATTTATGTACATGAGACAGCCCCCATTGGTTGAAATCAGTGCTGCTGTGTTTCTGTTGATGCCAGTAAATCTGAGTATTTTGTCCTGCAGACTCTGTCCATTGGAGTGTGCTGTTTTGTGAGCTCATCTCCTTCTCTGTGCGAACCAGAGTTACTCAGCCAGGCTCCGGAAGCTGTGCGAGGGCCTGGGCCATTTCTACGTGACCGCCAGCTTCCCTGCGGAGAGCGCAGGTAGCTATGTGGCAGAGCGTCGGCAGGAGATCGAGCGCAGCTCCGTGTGCGTGCTGCTGCTCAGATCCTCCGTGACAAGGTACCGGTCGCTCTTATACGTATTTTTACACTCCTTAAAAACATCAAGTGCAAGGTTTATTGTCATAAGTACAAGTACCGTGTGCAAAGTACTGTGAAATTCTTGCTTGAATGCTTATCCACAGACTATAGACAACACAATAGATAGTACTATGCACAAAATAAGCAACAAATAATGCCAATAACAATAAATAGCCAGACTAATTAAAAGTTACAATACAAGTTATGTGCTTGGAGGGATCAGATTTGCAAAAAATGGCAGCGTAAAGTCCAATATCATAGTTGATACTGTACATTAGTGTGTGTTGAACACTCTTACAGCATTTAACCACCTTCTGCAGGGCTTTCCTGTCCTGCGTGGAGCAGCTGCCACACCAGGATCACACTGTTAAAACGAGTAAAATGTAAACTTTGCAGCTGTGTGACTCACCTTGGAAAAAGGCAGACGCTAAGGAGCTTAACAGCAGACAATATTTTTAAATGATATTTATGGGAAGAGGAGGGACATTGAACGAAGGAAATCTCTGCTGCCCCCTTGCTGCTAGAGGTCTCATGACAGTGCTGTGTTCAGTCCCAAATCCCAGCTTCTTCTCCCCTGTCCCTGTCCCTGTCCAGCTCACTGGTGGAAGATGCTGAGGAGGCTTTTGTGAAGAACCCCGAAGCTCGTCCCCTGCTGCTGTACCTCCGCGGTGGGGAGAGCGTCTCCCTGTCTGCTCCGGCCAGGGAGTTGGTCGAGAGGGTGACTGCGGCAGACAAGGCCGTCAAAGTCAAGGTGTGCCTCCATGTGGCACTGGGGGTTATGTCATTGTCATTTTCATTTCATGCCCTTATTACCATGGTTTTGAACCTGGGCAGCATCTGGAGTTTAGCATTATGGGTGAATACATACTATGTACATACATAACAAACGACTGATACGTAGTGTAATGAACTACTTGAAAAGATTGGAACTGGGTTGAGTGTGTCTCACATATTTGCTGCAGGTGATAGAGAACAGTGGGGACTCCGAAGAGGGAGCATCTCTCATCCATGCTCAGTTGGAGAAGGTTATCAAACAGGTATGGGGCTGGTGGAGTCAGTATTGGAGCAAATTTGAAAGTGGTGATTGGTGGAAAGGGTAATAAAGCTGGTATTTCATTGGTGGAGGGGGAAACGAAGCTGGTATGGGGTTGGTGTTGGTAATCATACATACAAAAGGGTCTCGTGAAGAAGATACGGGTGGAGTCATAAAGACAGGTGATAGCGTAATGGTTATAGTTGCTGCATTTGCATCCAAAGGTTGCTGGTTCAAATATCACCTGCTGTCATAGTACCCTTGAGCAAGGTACTTACCCTTGGTTTCTCCATTAAAATTACCCCGCTGTATAAGTGGGTAAATATTTGTAGATAGCTTATCATTACAAGTTGCTTCGAGAAAAGCATCTGCTAAATATGTAAATTTACAAACAAATGAAGTTATGAACAGACTTGTGCTCATGTTGGTGAACTGAGTAGGCAGGTTGCTCCAAAAGTCCTGCCTTAGAGCTCAGGCTGTAGGAGTGTGTGAAGGGATACAGAACTGAATCTTCTCATGTAAATTTTATTGGCCAGCTGGTAGCGTAGTGGTTAGAGGTATTGCCCTTGGACCCAAAGGTTGCAGGTTCAAATACCACCTCTAGCTGTAGTACCCTTGAGCAAGATGCCTGCTGTAAATTGCTCCGGTAAAATTACCCGGCTGTATAAATGGGTAAATAAGTGAAATAACCCTTTTCCACTAAGCTGTGGGAAGCACTGTTGTCATTTTGGAACTTATTGTTCCCTGCTCTCCGCCAGGAGCTCTTGGGCCAGGAGATGGCCGATGGAGAGAGCGCCGTCTCTTGCTTGGCCGAAGGGGAGGGGGGCGAGGAGGACGACTTTGGCGACGTGCCGTGGGATCTGCACGACGAACAGGAGCAAGCCGAGGCCTTCCAGCAGGCCGCAGCGCTGCCCACCCCAACGGGCTGCCAGAAGGTGGCGCTGCTGCCCGTGTCTGGCCACAGTAACAGATCACGAGTATTGTTTGGTTGTTTAATGAATGCCGTCACCTGCACCTTTAGACAGCTCGAAACAACACTTTTTACCTTCAACATAAGTTCAGGTTAAAACTTCAGTGTATGGCTACTTTGAGTGATATATTGATTTGTGTATTTATACATGTATATAGGTGTACATGTGGGGACAGCTGGTAGCGTAGTGGTTAGAGCTGTGACCTTTGGACACAAAGGTTGCAGGTTTGAATGTCCAGTAGCAGTAAGCATGGTACTTACCCTAAATTGCTCCGGTAAAATTTCTCAGCTGTATAAATGGGTAAATAATTGTAGGTAGATTAACATTATAAGTTGCTTTGGAGAAGGACATCATCTAAATGAATAGATGTTGCTGTATCTATGTATATATTTGCTGTAATTAACAGCAGACTCCTTGCATTGGAACCTCTTGCCCATAATGCACCCTGTGCTCCACCTGCAGTACATGGAGCGTCTGAACGACATGGTGGCCGCGCCCCCACCCATCCCCCCTCTTCTCATCTCGGGGGGGCCGGGCTCAGGGAAGACCCTCCTCCTTTCAAAATGGTAAACCTAAACCTGAGTACCTCTCCCTCCCATCAGTTTACCTCTGTACACCATCCAGCCCTGGTCTTCATTACATCGTATAATTTTGTGAAGCCTGAGCTTCCTGGAAATTTTGTAAGCAGATCCTCTTATCGAGTCCACTTGTCCGAAGGATCGAGTTCCAGCAGAAGCACTCTCCGGACACGCTGATCCTGTACCACTTTGTGGGACGCCCTCTGTCCAACAGTGCGGAGCCGGTGCTCCTGATCAAACGGCTCACGGTCAAGGTGAGGACCGTCTCGTCCAGCTCTTAGAGGCGAAATCAGAGTTTCGTTTATTCGTCAAGACGTTTCAAATAAAATCAGAACAGGCTTCTACATGTTTTAATCAGTGTGCAAGTCCCAATTTGATAATGTTACCACATAATATTTCTTGCATAATGTTTTTCCTAGAATCCTCCTTGATTGATTTCATCAGGATGTAATCTTGGAATAATTTTTCTTTTTTTTCCCCAGCAAACTTTTTGTATTATTTCTTCTGTGAAATTAGCTGTTGTGGCAGTTTCACTGTCCTTAGCCCAAGTAAAAGATGGTTTTATTAATTTCTCAGATTGGACACATTTTCAGGATTTCTAGAAGGTTGTCTAAGCCCCAACCCCAATGATGTGGTGACATTGAAGGGCATAGAATGTCCTCTACATGATGCTTTAGGACTCAGCACTGTAGAGTTTGGGAAGTACGCGTGAAATCAAAAGTCCTCTAGAGGGCTCAGAAATAAATAGCTAGGTCTCAGGAGGATATAAATTGTTCTATAGTGAAATCGAACCCAGGTTCTAATCCCCCCCATGGAGTAATTCCATTGAACAAGGGACTCACACTGATAATAGAGAGAAAACACCAAGCTTTCTAAATTGTCAAATCATTACAAGTAGTTGTACACTGTAAGTCACTTAGGAGAAAAGTATCAGCTAATTGAAAATATGTGAATTGAATCATTCAAACTTCTATTGATTGATTGATTGAATGATCGAAGGGGCAGATGTGTAAAATGTGTCCTCCTGTCTTGCCCCAGCTCCTGCAGCACTTCTGGTCCATCTCAGGCCTATCAATGGACCCCTGTAAGATCCTGGAGGAGTTCCCGCGCTGGCTGGAGAGGTTGTCTGCACGTCACCACGGCAACATCATCGTCATCATCGACTCCATCGACCAGATTCAGGTGCTGCATCTCATTTTGGAGGACCTGTGACGTCAGCAATGGGAGGAGTTTCTCTGTGGACCAGGGATGTTCACACCTGTTTTAGATTTTCACCTTCCCGGTCATCTTTTTTTTTTTTTAAACAGTTCCAGAACCGTCTTTAAAGTAATAACTAACAATGGGCATTTTTAAAATGTTGGGGTGGTGACAGGTGGTAGTACCCATGTTTACGGTAATTTCCATTTCATAAGACACCTCCTTCAGACTCACCCCTGTCTCCATGTCTCCTGGCAGCATGCAGAGAGGCACATGAAGTGGTTGATCGATCCACTGCCAGTGAACGTGCGGGCGGTGGTGTCGGTCAACGTCGAGACCTGCCCCCAGGCGTGGAGGTGCGTGCTGCGGAACAAAAGAGGAAGCGATGCATGCAGCTCCTTTACTTCCTGTACAGGTTCATATTGCAGAGCAGCTGCAGTTGGGCCTGCTGAGGAGCACTCCTGGCAGACATTGCCTTTGTCAGGTGTCGTTGTGTGGTGTGCCAACAGACAAGCTGAACCTGCAACACTCAAATCCAGCTCATTAACTAATGTGCCGTCATGGCACGACTAAAACGTATTGGCTATGGACTGATCGCATGACCTTTAAATTCATGTCACTCAAGTCCAAGGCTTGCTGTGGCGCTGTGCAGTTAATCTAACTCGGACTCCTCCTCTGCCTGGCGTAGACTGTGGCCCACGCTCCACCTGGACCCCCTGAACCCCAAGGACGTGAAGGCTCTGATCGCTGCCGAGTGCCAGGGGGCACAGGTCAAACTCAGTCGCGAGCAGGTGTGACACCACCGCCATCCGGGCTGCGGCTGGATAGTTCTCGGTTTCGCTGTAGTATCCTTTGGTCGATATGATCATTTGTATTGGCACACGAGTCTGATCTGATTGGTCAGTGTCTCTCATGCTAGCTCTGCTCTGATTGGCCCTGGTCTAATTTGGCTCTGATCTCATTCGTCCATGTTTACATTACATTACATTACATTACATTAATTCATTTAGCTGACTCTTCTTCAAAGCGACTTAACTGTAAACGGCTTAGCGCTCTATTTTCCCATACGACTGGGCAATTTTACTGGAGCAGCTTAGGGTAAAGGCTGAAACACTATACAGTATCCATTGGAAGTCGCTTTGGAGAAAAGCATCTGCTAAATAAATTAATGTAACTGTAAATGTAGGATAAGTATCTTGCTCAAGGGTACTACAGCTGGAGGTGGGATGTGAACCTGCAAATTTCCAAACGCAGCATCTCTAAACACTAACCAGCTGCCCATATCCTTCCCAGGTCTGAGTTGATTGGTCCATGTCTGACCTTATTCTGATTTTATCGGTTCATCTCTGATCCGATTGGTCCGTGTCTGTCTGCCGGTTCTGATCTGACAGGAGAAGAAGCTAGAACGTCACTGCCGATCAGCATCCACCTGCAGCGCACTCTATGTCACTGTCCTGGCCAAAATGATCTCAGAGTGAGTGAGTCTGTGCTTGACGCTTCTCCCCTTAAAGTAGGGAATATTCTGTGGTGGCACGGTGGCACAGCGAGTAGCACTGCTGTCTCACAGCGCCTGGGTGGTGCGAGAGGACGTGGGTTCGATCTCTGCTTAGTCTGTGTGGAGTTTGCATGTTGTCTGCGTGGGTTTCCTCTGGGTGCTCTGGTTTCCTCCCACAGTCTAAAGACATGCTGTTCAGTTTCCCCCATAGTGTGTATGTGACAGAGAGAGAGTGTGTGTTCCACTGATGTATGGATGAGTGACCCATTGTAAGGAGTGTATCTTGCAGTGTAAGTCACTGCGATGAATAAGATGTGTGGGCTGGTAACACTACACAGAGTTCATTGGAAGTTGCTTTGGACAAAAGTGTCTGATAAATAAATAAAGGTAAAAATATCTTTGTAAGGCTTTCAGTTAATTTTTCTACCATTTTCATAATTTCTAACTGTATTAAAACTAAATGACTAAATACAAATACCTTGTCTTCACAAATACGAATTTATTGATCAGTTCATCAATAGCCATTTTCTCGTAACTTTTGTTTCTATAGCAACAGTTCACCTTTTCATATTGGCAGTATTAGAATTACAAACGCTCAGGAACACCAGACCTGGGCTGTAAACAATGTGGAAGTGAGTTGAATTAAGGCAGTTCCACACTCCTGTCCTGTTGCTCTTTACTGTCATTTATTACATCAGTGCATAAACACATTTATTCATTTAGTTGACGCTTTAACCCGTAGCATACAATGTTCAGCTACTTACAATTATTCACCTGTTTATACAGCAGGGTAATTTTGCTGCAGTAATTTAGGGTAAGTACCTTGCTCAAGGGTACTGCAGCTGAAGGTGGGATTTGATCCTGCGACCTTAGAGTCCAAAGGTAGACGTTCTTTCCACAACCATCTGCCCCCACATGCAGGAAACACAGGTTTCCTTTCGCTACACATTGAAATTTCTAAAATAGATAAAGGAAGAAAACGCCTTTGCTAAAATACATTTGTATCTTCTAAAACTTCCAGCCGTTTGGATTGTTCGTAATGTGAGAATCCTGTGAATCAAGTGTCTCTTTGACTGTATTCACACACACCCACAGGTCCCGTGTGCTGGATCGTACCCTGGAGCAGTGCGTGCAGTGCCAGGACACGGTGTCTCTGTACAGACTAGGGCTCCGGGTCATCATGGACACACTGAGCACCGACAGGGAGAAACTTATCATGAAGGAGGTAAATGATAATAATATTCGAGATCTATATCTACTGAGTATCTTTCATTTGAAAAATTGCAGCCAAACAATGAATTCGGTTAAAACTGCTATACCTGGGACTAGGATTGGAATCCTTTGATGGGATGGCATGTAGTGTCAGTTGTTATTGCCTTTCAATAACCATTTGAGTAATCTCAGGTCGCCACATTAGGATGCCCTGGAGGGGTGAGCTGCCACTGGTACTTGGGGCCCGCTGAGTTTTATTTGTCCTTTGCTGTGGGAGCTTTTTTTTTTTTTTTCCTCTCCTCAACTGCCAATTGACATTTACTAATAGTGAATTTTAAACGTCACCACGTTTATCACAATAATTTACGAGTGGCATGGTGGCACTGCGAATAGCTCTGCTGTCTCACGGCACCTGGATGGTGCAAGAGGACGTGGATTCGATCCCCGCTCAGTCTGTATGGAGTTTGCATGTTCTCCGTGTGTCTGTTTGGGTTTCCTCTCGGTGCTCTGGTTTCCTCCCACAGTCCAAAGACATGCTGTTCAGGTTCACCCATGTGTGTGAGTGACAGAGAGACTGTGTGTGTTCCACTGATGTATGGATGAGTGACCCAGAGTAAGTAGTGTATCTAGCAGTGTAAGTCACTGCCGTGAATTAGGTGTGTGGGCTGATAACACTGCATAGAGTTAATTCCAAATCCCTTTGGAGAAAACTGTCTGATAAATATATATTTGTAAATCAGAACAGCAGGGAGTTGGTTGAGAGGAGGTGCTGGGAAAGACCCAGTGTGTCTTCTGCAGGTGGTGTGTCTGATCTGTGTCAGCCACAATGGTGTAAGCGAGTCTGAGCTGCTGGAGCTCTTCCCCGACCTCGCCTGGCCCGTCTTGACCTCGCTGCTGCACCGGCTGCAAAGACTGCGCATCGTGGCCTTCGGCTGCGGCCTCCTCAAGTTCCAGCACCTGCAGGTGGGTCCCAGTACCCGGGCTATTATTTTTTGGGTAAATGGGGGTGATGATTCCAGAGCCTCGCATTGTGCGGAATATTAACATTTATTTACAGGACTCTTTTGTTCACGGTGACGTACAGGGTTACATCGACAACTTTTATGATGATTTACGCGGTTCATACTGCAGGGTAACTTTACCGTATCGATTGAAGGTAAGTAGTTTGATCAAGGGCGCTACAGCAGGATTGGGATTTGAACCCGTGACCTTCGGATTACAAGTCTATGGCCGTGAGACCCGTGCTTTGTTATCTATTGAATATGAGTTTGTGCTGATGTGTCGGGCAGGTTTTAGACTTTCTGCTTCCCAGGTGCTTTTGAGGGAATAGAAAGAAATGATTATTGCGAACATAAGGATGGAAGCAACTCCCCCCACCTCCCACCCCACATTGCCCTTCCAAGGAGCCATCATTGAAGGAGCATGTGCTCAGTATCCATCCTGCCTGTAGATCACTGCTGTGGACCAAGAGCTCAGTAACAGTGTGACGCCAACATCCTCCTCTGGGCCTCTTTGTATGAGCTGTGATCCCGGGAGTCTCAAACCCCCTAGAGGGAAGATGGGATCATAGAAGAAGAAAGAGGCGAATAAATGCGTGGCTTTCCAGTGGGACGTGTGTGGTTTCTGGGGAGGAACATAGCTTCTGAAGAGTGAGTCCGTGCCCTTGTTCCCCTCCAGGCCGGGGAGGCGGTACGACTGGAGTACATGGACACGGAGACCAGTACATCAGTGTGCAGAGAGAGGCTTATCCAGTACTTCAGTCGCCAACTCAGGTTTGCTTCTTATTGCTGTGCACTCCATATACACAATGTGGGTTTTAAATACACCCTCAGCACTCCTTGTGCGGGTAATTAGTTTCTAAAAGTCCCTTTGTGGGGTGAATAGTCATAAATCAAAGACATACTGTTAGTTTCAATTGTAAATTTTCTTATGTGTTCTTGAGCCCCAAAGTAGGCCATTTACACCTAAAATATCACCAAATCCCATTGAAATGGACACAGTTGTTTCAGTAGTTAACATCATATCATAAATCAGTATAACAAGGCAGCCGCCATTCACTAATTACTCTAATATTGGATGACTGTGCACCTGCGCTCATTCGGCTCTATAATAACTATTATGTACAGTACACTTGACAAAAGCTTAGAAAGAAAACATAAAACGCTGTACTCTTTTCATACATTGATTGAACATTTAGTGGGGAAAAAACAAGGATAAAGGCAACAGAAATCAATGAAAATGAATCGACGCACAGCGGACAAGTGGACATGGTTTGGACAGTCCAAACGGGGACATGATCACTGAGATTATAACAGGTGAAACTAGCAAACAAAGAGGATGAGATTGAGAAGAAGACCCCCCCATGGTCGCTCTGGTCTCGCACCACAAGGCTGTTGGGAAAACTCCAAATTCAGTCCTCGTAAATGCAAAGAAATACGTCGTAGGACGAAATCCGGGTATTGAATGAAACTCGTCATAAAATCGAATTCTCGGAACCCGAAGCGAATCTCTACGCGGATATCGTCACTTCCCGGGTAATTCGTGGAGGCGTCCGACGGTCCGTTCGGAAATTGAGCGTTTACTAGATGAACTGAGGTCTGAACAGACTGGTCTGCATCTTGTTACCCATCATCCACTGCGGCGGCACAGGGAGGACAGGGTTACGTGGCGGGTGGCGGACGAGCTGCCGTGGCTCTTCCTGCAACAGGAGGACAAAGCCAAGCTTCAGCACAGCCTGCTCAACCTCTTCGTATCCCAGAACCTCTACAAAAGGTCAGGAGACGTTTGTTTGTCGGTTTATGTCTATGTGACTTTTACTTGAGTTTGTTCATATCTTTTGCCTTTTTGCGTTCGTTTGTGTCTGTTTTCTGTAGTTGCCTTAGTATAGGGGTGGGCAACCAGTTTTTTTCTTTTCATAATTACATTTCAGAACTCTGATACACAAAGTCACATACAGACACCCCTCGACTTACACAAATAGACCGTTCTTCAGCCCCTTACGTAGGTCAACAGTTACGTATGTCGGATTCCTCCTCCTCCCCCACCATTCAACATAATAATTTTTCGTTAATAATGTTTCTTCGTTATTAATGTAGTTTTCATGCTAGCGGTTCCTTTTACTGCGCCTTTATACGTGCAGCATCCTTCACTATCATATTTCTAGTCGATACTGCTAAACCTTGGCTTGTTCCCCTTCTTATAGACAATAATCTTTGTCCTCCTCCATACTTTCTTACTGTTTTCAGTTTCATCTCCAAATCGATTGCCGTACATTTGCATTGCGAATAATGAAATGGGTAAAAAAATATGGGAAAAAAGCACTACACTAACGATAGGAGATGTGGTCAAGGCTCAAAACACGCGGGGACTGGGAAGATGCGGCTTCCCGCCTCGTCTGGTTACGCCGACTTGAGCTTAACGTGTTTCAGATGTTTTGCGTAAAATAAAAGCGCTACCCGTAAGTAATGTGTGTGGAGGGAATTTTTTACGTAAATCCGCGTTTACGTAAGTCGAATTTACGTAAGTAGAGAGGTGTCTGTATATACAAAACGTCCGCATTTGATTGGACGCACTTTTTTTTTTCTAGATGAATTTATTTTGTTTAGATTTGACTGGTGTGGCTCAAAATTCGAACACAACACAGTTCTCAGTTCAGCTGCTTGATGGAGATCGTCTTCATAGGCGACATCGGTTCAGAAATTGTTGGGAATATTTATGACATTACTTGATTATCATTAATCATTTTTACGAAGTCGCCCTGGGGTCGCCCACCGCTGTCTTAGTAGCCATTGACACTTTGTCCCTGTGACTCCCCGCGTCGTGCGCCACTCCCAGGGGCCATTTCTCGGAGCTGCTGTCCTACTGGCAGTACGTGGGCAGGGACAAGGGCTCCATGGCTGCCGAGTACTTTGACTCGCTGAAGCAGTACGAGAAGAGCTGCGAGGGCGAGGACAGCATGACCCGCCTGGCCAACCTCTACGAGACGCTGGGACGCTTCCTCAAGGACCTGGGCCTGCTCAGCCAGGTACATGCCCCTTAGCCCCGCCTTAGCCCTGTATTAGCTCCGCCTTATTTCTGCTTTAGCTCCGCCTTGGCCCCACCTTAGCTCCACCCCGAGAGACCTCATCTTTGTCCAACCACTGTTGTAGTCTTACTCATACAAGAAACCATAGTTGTGGTGCCTGAACTGCTTGAAAAGATGTCTGTAAGTATCAAAGTAGCTTTTATTATTATTATTATTATTATTATACGTACAATGTTCAAAGGAGCATGCTGTATAGTTTTGTTTTCTTTATGTTTTGGAGCTTTGGAGAGAACCATTTGCCAAATTAATACATGTAAATGTATTTTTTTCATTTATTTAAGATACACAAGACATGATTTTATTATCGTTTGTTGCAGTTGGTATTATTTTGTCACTTGCGAATCCGTATTCTTTTAACCACTGCACTACCTGCTGTTCAGTATGACCTGATAGGCCTGCAGTGAGTATAATGGTGTGTGTTTCTCTCTCTGTTTCTATGTAATGTATTATGCTTTATTGCCTTGACACAATGGGGGCGCGGTGGTGCAGTGGGTTGGACCACAGTCCTGCTCTCCGGTGGGTCTGGGGTTCGAGTCCCGCTTGGGGTGCCTTGCGACGGACTGGCGTCCCGTTCTGGGTGTGTCCCCTCCCCCTCCGGCCTTACGCCCTGTGTTACCGGGTAGGCTCCGGTTCCCTGTGACCCCGTATGGCACAAGCGGTTCTGAAAATGTGTGTGTGTGTGTGTGTGTGTGTGCCTTGACACATTTTTACCCTAGTATTGTCCAAGCCATGGTTGAGCAATTTTATGGACAACAGAATTTTGTAATAAAAACAAATAATCAGTTGATTAAAATGTGTACAGTAGAGATAATTAAAGCAGCCTAACAAACTCATACCTCAAATTACTGTCCGTCTTTCTCTCTCTCGCTCTCTCTCGGTCTGTCTGTCTCTGTATGTCTGTGTCTCTCTGCTGGCGCAGGCCGTGGCTCCCCTGCAGAGGTCTCTGGAGATCCGGGAGACGGCGCTGGACCCGGACCACCCAAGCGTGGCGCGCTCCCTCCACCAGCTCGCCGGGGTCTATGTGCAGTGGCGCAAGTTGGGCAACGCCGAGCAGCTGTACAAGCAGGCGCTGGAGATCGGAGAGAACGCTTATGGCTCCGAACACACCAGCGTCGCTCGCGAGCTCGACTCCCTCGCCCTGCTCTACCAGAAGCAGAACAAGTGTGTGTCTGCTTCTCTACGTGCGTGCGCGTGTGCGTTTTCCAGGCCGTGCTATCCAAACGCTGATCACACACTCCCTCCGCAGGTACGAGCAGGCTGACAAGCTCAGGAAGAGGGCTCTGAAAATCCGCCAGAAGGCTGCCCGCCAGAAGGGGAACATGGTACGACAGACGGGTTTTGGAGTGTTCCTGCTAGAAAACACTCCTCTGCTCACCGTTGCTGCGTGCAGCGTTTTCTGGACAGGTTCTGGCAGAGGAGTCTCAGAACAGATCACTTTGAGACCCACTTCTCTCCTGATCTGCTCCATAAACTTGCCTTTAGTTATTTGTTGTATATAAAATCAGTAAATGTGGTTAAACGCTGGCATTGGTGGTACTCTTTTAATCACATACCTGCATCTACATCTCTATTAATGAAATGCAGTTTTGTTTTTTTGTTAACAATGAATCAATGTAAATTATGAGTTGGTGGCATGCCCCCCCCACAGTACGGTTTCACCTTGCTGCGCCGGCGAGCGCTCCAGCTGGAGGAGCTCACCCTAGGCAAGGATTCGGCCGACTGCTCCAGGACCCTTAATGAGCTCGGAGTGCTTTACTACCTGCAGAACAACCTGGAGTGAGTCTGGCGCCCCTTGCTGGTACTGTGTACTGGGGACAGTGACAGCGTTTCTCTCACCGTCCTTTTATTAATTAATATCATTTAATTTCATTCTCAATTAGACATTAACACTTATGCAAGGTGACTCTCCATTTTGTCCAGCGTGTAAACGTAATACAGGTTCCTCACGGTACGAACGCTGGAGTTACAAACATTCAAGATGTAGTCATTTTTCCAGTTTCCAGTTCAGTTATTTATTTTTTGGTATATTTTCTTCACCGGTCAAATATTTTCTAGAATTTGAGCCCAGTTGTGGAGCATCATCAGCCTGCATTTATGCACCTGACCACTAGTTGGCAGTAAAGCTCACCCGAACACAATGGGAGCGTGAGACCGCATTAATTCAACTCACCTCAACAGTGTTTACAGCTCACACTCCATTTCCCTGAGTGTTGGTGATGAATAACACAGATGAGGAATGTTGGATGTTCGCGGGACAAATCAAACACACACACACACACACACACACACACACACACACACACACACACACATTTTCAGAACCGCTTGTCCCATACGGGGTCGCGGGGAACCGGAGCCTACCCGGCAACACAGGGCAGAAGGCCAGAAGGGGAGGGGGACACACCCAGGACGGGACGCCAGTCCGCCGCAAGGCACCCCAAGCGGGACTCGAACCCCAGACCCACCGGAAAGCAGGACTGCGGTCCAACCCACTGCGCCACCGCACCCCCCACTACAAATCAAACAGCAATCGGCAAAAAAATCTATATAATTTTTTGTTATGTTGTGTAAAACATTTGATTTCTGCAGCTTTTATCAACTTAGTGGGAAGAGAGCTTGAATTTATTTAAGAAATGTATAGTTATGACGAGACTGTTTCCCCTCGCGTTTAAAAGGCGAGGAGACTGTGTGTAAGGTGTGGAGGCCTTTTTCCCCCCTCTAGGGGTGTGAACCTACAACCTTCTGGTCACCAGTATGGTTTTGTTCCACTCTGGATGCTGTAGCGCAGCCAAGGTGTTCCTCACACGCTCTCTGGAGATGCGGCGCCGAGTCCTGGGTCCCGACCACCCGGACTGCGCTCAGTCGCTCAACAACCTGGCGGCGCTGCACTGCGAGCGGCGGGAGTACGAGCGCGCCGAGGAGCTCTACGAGAGCGCGCTGGACATCCGGCGCCGCGCCCTGGCTCCAGACCACCCATCGCTGGCCTACACTGTCAAGCACCTGGCCATGCTTTACAAGCGCAGGGTGAGTAGGCGGGGCTCTGAGTGGGCAGGGCTCCTGGTACTGCCTCATTTTTGCCTTCCACATTTAGAATTATTACACAGTTTAACAATTTTTTTTCCATTCAGTTTTGTTAGATTAATCACGCTTTTCAATTTTCTTGAAATTAGCAAATTTTTGTGAATTTTGGCACCATTTTCCAGAATATTCCGGTATGTTTTAGGATCTGGTGCTTTCTAGAACTTTCCAACGGCTGTAAAGTACCAAACTAAAACTGACACTCTAGAAGAACTGGTGGTATTTTTGTAATCAGTAAACTTATAACTAACTGTCATCAATGCAAACATCGACATAGAACTAAGATCTTTGAAAAGTCTTGCTACATTGTGTTATCAACGATCATTCATCTTACTATTAATTATTTTTTGATCTGTTTTGTTTTATTCTGTGGTACCGACCCTAACCGTGGCCGTTGTTCTCGTACAGGGGAAGCTGGAGAAGGCGGTGCCCCTCTATGAGCTGGCGCTGGAGATCAGGGAGAAATCGTTTGGACCCAAACACCCCAGTGTGGCCACAGCACTGGTCAACCTGGCTGTGCTCTACTGCCAGCTGGTGGGTTGGCCTCTGATTCACCACGATCCCACTCGGGACAAGCGGTTGTTGAGATTGGTTGGTTGGTTGGTTGGTTGGCTCACATGACTCAGCGTCTGGTACCACATTATTCCCATCTTATTGTCGGTTGTCCTCAGAGAAAAGCGTTCATGCACAGTGAGGTACTAATAGTCCTGGGGCCGCATGTCTGTTTTTAACACATTTTACTCATGACTCCAGTCACTTTTACCCCCACTACAGTCAAAGATGAGAAACTGACACTTTGGGTCCAAAGGTGACAGGTTTGAATCCCACCTCCTACTGTAATACTCTTGAGCAACGTATTTACCCTAAGCTGATCCAGTAAAATTACCCAGTTGTATGGGTGAATGATTGTAAGTAGCTTTGGAAACCAGCATCAGATAAATGAAAAGTGAGTAAAATATAACGTACCCCCCCCCCCCCGTATCTTCCCTGGCAGAAGCACCACGGTGAAGCCCTGCCACTGTATGAACAGGCCCTGAAGATCTACGAGGACAGTCTGGGCCGCTCGCACCCGCGCGTGGGAGAGACACTCAAAAACCTGGCTGTACTGAGGTGGCCGTGGGGGGAAAAACCCAGAATTTTACCCATTGTTACTTGATCTGTTTTCCACCATTCATATTTATTTAGCAGAGTTCTCTGCTTGCTTGGACTGTACGGTCCAGCGTGGTGTTTTACACGGTGTCTTTCGTGTTTCCCCACAGCTACGAGGAGGGGGACTTCGAAAAGGCAGCCGAGCTCTACAAGCGCGCCATGGAGATCAAGGAGGCGGAGCCATCGCTGGTGGGCGGGAAGGCCCCGTCCCGCCACTCCTCCGGTGGGGACACCTTTAGCCTACGAAGCCCTGCCCTGCACCCCAACGCCAGCCTGCAGCTGGGGAACAGGTGACCTATCCGAAGGCCTCCAGGCGGTTGGCTGTTCCCAGCATGCTCCGCAGCGCACCCAAATACTAAAGCGCCTGTTTTGATGACAGATACCAAGCAACTATGACTCCCGCGTCAGCCTTGAGCTCCTAGGCACGTGCAGCAGGGGTGGAGAGTGCTCGTCTATGAACAGAGCCTGAGAATGTGCCGGAATTAGTCGAGACGATCTCGCTGCTTTTTTAACTTGGATCTACAGCTGTGAGGAAACAGGAGCGGTGTGAAAACTTTGCCATGACAACAGTCAGGAGTTATTCAATAACACTCCCACATCCCCCGTAGAGAACCTGACTTATTTTTCTAGTTTTATGCTAGCTGTGTTTTCTTTCATAAAGTTTTACACTACATTTTTACTTTACCTTGGTCCAAGCAGTGTTCCCCTCCCCTTAAGTGGTGCACTTTGTTTACATGTACAAACATTAAGAGGTGCAGTTATAATTCCAACGCGTCAGTCCCACCCTTGCTGATTTACCACCCCGCTGTATGGACAGTTGCAGAGACAGCGTCCCTGGAGAGCTGATACTCAGTTCCTGCATGTGGAAAAACACACGGTGGCTCCACTGCTGTATGCTGCAGTCCATATAATAAATATTTTATTGGTACTTCAGTATGCAGGTCAATGTTTTCCAGACAAATTCCAGGAGACAGTTGACAATTTCTAGTTGCTACAACCTGTCCAACAGTAAAATATTAAACTCCAGCCTTTAACAGCAATATATGCACAAAGAGGAAAGTGGCTGCTAATAGATTGTTACTATCGATATGACTGCTAATAACGATCATTAAGTACAATCAGTGCTCATCGTTGGCTGTAATGGAAACAAATGTATGATTGACACCGAGCTATTACTCAGGTACCAGCAAGGCTATTTTTATTAAAAGGCATTATTTTAATATCTCCCAGGTCCCTCATACACTCCAGACAGACAGCACACACTTGTGTCTTACTGATCTTATACGTGAGTTACTTTTTACCGTCTCTCATGGTCTCATTAACAAGGGATGTTTAGAGAGTTTAGTTCACCACACAACTGTCTTGGTCTTCAGTATCAGTGAAAAAGCTACACCCTGTCACCATGGTTACATCCTGCTCATCTGGGCCATGAGCTCTTCCAGGCTCTGCTCGCTGTCCTCAACGACGGCGCCGTCAGACGCCGCGTGTCCCTTCTGAGAGAGAACAGGGAGACTTGAACCGAGTGAGAGCCTGAAAAGCCCAGACAGAGATAGACAGAGGGCGAAAACGAACCTCCTCAGGAATGGTGTAGGCCACTGTGATGCCCTCAGGGAGGTCAGGAACAGGGCCAGAGGCAGCTTGAAGCTCCGCCTCTGTTACCTCGGAGACCAGCTCGATGCCTGATGGGAACCCGGAAGACATGAACCGCGGTATCAGTGTTACTGCAGTATCTACTTAGATTTATTCATTAGTATGACACGTCTCCAAAACGAGCTACAGCGTTAAGGTACTTACACTGATTTACCCATTTACAGTATACAGATGCTATTTACCTTTGTCAGAGATGCAGAAAAAATGAAATGAAGCCCTGCTGAAATCTCATCTTTGCGGTGGACAGTAGCGGTCCGAAACACTCAACTCACCCCACTCGTTGTCCTCATGGATCACCTGCTGCTCCTCCATGTCCAGCACCTCGTCCTGTTTGGGCCGCTCAGCCTCCCTTTTCTGCGGGGACATGGTTGGAGCGTTCGGTCAAGGGAAGGAGGGGTACAGCGCTGGCCAGAGGAGGTAGAATTGGGATGCTTGTTGTCACTCACCTGGAACTCCTCCTGTCGCAAACGGCAGTAGCGGTCATCACACTGTGGGTTTGCCTTCATGGACATGCTGGGGAAGAAGTCCTGCATCGCATTGTAGCCCAGGTAGCGACTGACCGTCCCGAAATTCAAGAGATATCTGGAAAAAGACAGCCATTCTCACGTGGGCATCTGCCATCAAGCCCTAGAGCTACTCCACAACAAGGGTCCAGCTGCTGTAGATCCAAAGTCATTTGTAACTGATAAAAGCTGCATAATACACTGTCCCTCAATCCATTCAAAGGTTGTGTAGCCGAAATTACTAAAACGTTAACTTCAGGATACATTAGAAGTAATTTTTTTTTTTTAAATAAATTTAGTCTCCACAAACCCCTCTTCAATTCTGACAGCCTGCAGATTCATCCCACAAACACAACTTTCCTCGTCTCGATACTCATTACCGACACTCAGGAACACCAGACACGAACGGTAAACACTGTGGGAGCAAGCTGAACTAGTCCAGTCCTACACTCCTCTTCTGTGCGCTTTACTGACACCTACGGGCTGGATATGGAAGTGCAGGTCGCTTTTGCTCCACAGCAGAATGTCAGATAGAATGGTGAAAATAGTTTATTTTTAACTATAAACTGCTTGTGTCTGAAAATTTGTAACTAATGTTTATAACGCAAGTGCATACATGGTATCAGAAACTGTTCCAGAGTTACTTGAATACACAGCAAGTTAATACATATTGACCTACTGTAATAAGAGTACCTGTTACCAAATACCTTTAGACATAACTAGTTAACTATAAAATCCCATTAAATTAGTTGTAATTTAGGGGGGTGCAGTAGCGCAGTGGGTTGGACTGGGTCCTACTCTCCGGTGGGTCTGGGGTTCAAGTTCCGCTTGGGGTGCCTTGCGACGCACTGGCGTCCCGTCCTGGGTGTGTCCCCTCCCCCTCCAGCCTTATGCCCTGTGTTACCAGGTTAGGCTCCGGCTCCCCGCGACCCCGTATGGGACGGGCGGTTCAGATGATGTGTGTGGTTGCAAGTGTGTATATATAAATATATATATATATTTTTTAAAAGTCACCTTACAGGATGACTGTAAATGCCAGTGAGTCTGAAGGAACCTTTAGAGCTTTTCTTACTTGAGGACATTCTGCACCAGCAGTCCAGCCACGACCCCCATGGTGGTGGGCAGACTGGCAGCACAAACCCCCTCCCTCTTCAGGGTCTTCTCATCGATGTTGGCTGCCACCACGAGCGGCGGGGCGCACTGCCGGGAAAAGACGAAGACGTGCAAAGTTACTGCGGTACACTGGAGCGGAACAAACTACTGAGGTCTGTGGGGCAGGGCTATGCTGTGCTACACTGACAGGTGTAAATCAGTCTTACCCTAAATTGCTCCAGTAAAATTACCCAGCTGTATAAACGGGTAACTAATTGTAAGTAGCATCGGAGGTAAATTAAAAGATGTAAATCATGTATTACATCTCAAGTTGGGTTAAGTAAAAACAGAAAGCGTGACGCTGCTAGTCAGTGTGAGTAACTGATACACACACCACAGCAGAGTGTGTGACACGTTGAGGACGTACCGCAAAGCAGGCCGTTTCCCCCGGTATGATGAGCTGTATATGTCCGGATACAGCATTCTCACTCACTCCAGACTCCATCCAGATCTGGCCCAGCTCATTACATGCCTGAGAGTGTACATACACACACACATACACACACCAAAGATGACAGCCAGCTTAGGACTGACCTCAGAGCTACAACCAAAACCCAGAAAACATAAACCCGTGTTACATCCCTCACAATGTGCAGTGCTGAATTTACTGGGTGATAACAGGGCACCGGGGGGCATAGCGGTTAGAGCTGTCGCTGCGCAATCTGATAATCCCAGTTCAAATTCCATTCTTTCTGTAGTACCCTTTACCAAGGTACTCACCCTGAACTAATACAGTAAATAATTACCCTTCTGTTTAAATGGGTTAGTAAGCGTAAGTAGATTAATGTACAAAACTAACATTTTAGCATAAATAAATGAATATTTCCAGTGATTTTTCACACGTGTGTGTGTATGTAGACTTGCTACTCACTGTATTAATGGCCATCCGGGCTTCAAAGTTGTCGACACAACTCAGGACGAGGTCTACCGGCGCTCCCTCCTGCAGCCCACCATGACTGCAGTAAAAACAGGAGACACCTTCAATTCACCACCTACAGTCAAAACAGTTAAGGGCATAACCATTGAACCAGAAGGTTGCTGAGACGATCCCAAACCGAAATAACCCAAAGAGGACATGCACCTGATGCGGTCCATGAAGCGTGTGAAATTGTCCACCGTTGTGATGTTGTAGTTATGGGTTTCAAACACCACGTCTGGGTTTATATTCCTGCAAAGAGAAGGAAATGAGACAGAAGTCAAACTAAGCTGGACACATGGCGTTGGCTGCAGGTACCTCTATGATTAGAGCTGGGTTTGAATCCCTGCTCCATCTGTAGTACCGTGATCAATCCACCTACCCTCAATGGATACACTACAGTACGTACCTTTATAAATGTGTAAATCACTCAATAAATCAATAACAAACTCAATCTTTTAGTTATAGACACAATAGAGACCAGAATTCTACTCATAACTCTGTCTGTTCATAACTACAAAGTCACTTAAGCTACAATCAATAAAAGCTACATGCAAATTTCCCTTATATTATTGCCCTAGTAGGTTCTGTGAAAAATACTGAATGCAGCTACAGTATAATAAAGATAGTTTGAAATACTTCATTTTTAATATGTCTGTTACCAGCAGACCACGTTACAATTAAAACTCGTTTTCACTGAGTGGAAATTAATCAATAATCAGTCCTGGGTTGGCGGAGAGGACGTTCATCACGCAACCGTATCGACCACAAATGCTGAAGACCCCCCCGCCACAAGCTGTAAACACTAATGAAGTGAGACGAATCACTGCGGTGCAACACTTCTCTTCCACTTGACAGCATTTTAAAATCAACCTTCTGAACAAGCAACCTTCTGCAAACTGCGAGGACTTGCTGAGCAGCAAAATGAGGGCAGGAGGGTGGGTGCGTGCAAGCGTCCCGCGGGACGGCGGCCGCGCTCCTCGAACCTCAGCGTGCGTTCGGCCGCCTCCACTTTGCTGAGCCCGGCCTGGTGCGGCTGGAAGAAGAGCCGGTTCATGTTGGCCAGTTCCACCTTGTCGTAGTCGAAGAGGAGCAGCTGCAGGGGGGATAGAGAGAGGGAGAGAGAGAGGGAGGGACTGCAGGGGGCCGCCGAGCAGCACACTGATTGAAACTGAGGTGTGTGTGTGTGTGTGTGTGAGAGAGGGAGAGAAACATAGAAAGCAGAAGACGTAAAAGGGTCCATTACCTTACCAATGCCACATCTCGTGAGCATCTCGGCCGTGACGCTGCCGACCCCTCCGACTCCCACCACGGCTACAGAAAAGGTGCGGATTCTCTAAGTAAATAAACAAACAAACGAGTAAAACAAAGAAAAAACAAACAAGGCGCAACCAGGTTCGCTCTGCTCACGCTGCCCAGCTGGAACGGTGCTGAAGATGAGCTGCTCCTCCTCACCTCGTAGTCGTCCACGATGCCCATCCGCTTCAAAGCCATGAGTCGACTGAAGTGAAGGACAAGAGCACGTTTACTGCTTTCTTACTTATATATGACACATTTAACAACTGACGTTATTATTTTACCCCTTTACACAGCTCGGTTGTTTACTCTGCATCACTTCAGAGCGAGCGCCTTAATCGAGGGTACTAGCAGAAGATGGGGTTCGAACCAACAACATTATGGTTGTGCGGCCATGATGATGTCGTCAACCACTACGCCCCCTGTCGGCCCAGGATTGTAAAATAATGATATAAAGAGCACGCGGCTCCCTCTATGGTTTTTTCATAAAGGAAACTATGAACCCGAACGACAGCCTCACCTGTACGGGTTCGAGTCCACCACCTCGGCGCTCATCTTGTCGATGCGCGGCCTGCGATGAGCGCCGCCACCAGCGGCAGCAGCGTCTCCCTCCCCCGCGCATCTCTTCTGTCTGCACTTGATGAGCTCGTTCTCGAGCTCTCGGACCCGCAGCTTGAGCTCCTCCACCGTGCTCATGGCGGACGGGAACCTTAAAGTCCTTCGAACCCGCAACCGATCAGATCCCCGCACGAGAGGCGCCTCCCCGCTCTTGTTTTCGCCGCTCTTTGGACACGTCCGCACTAAAGGTACCGCAGTCCGGCTTGGAGTTCCACTATCAATCGTCCGACTAGAAACAGTAACGCGAGTTCTGGAGTTCCGAAAGTCCGACTTCAACGTGTTCCACCTGATATTTCACTCTCGCTTTATCGGACCGCCGTGTAAAGTTTAAATTACACTAAATTATTCCACCCTCGGGGGTGCGGTGGTGCAGTGGGTTGGACCGGGTCCTGTTCTCCAGTGGGTCTGGGGTTCGAGTCCCGCTTGGGGTGCCTTGCGACGGACTGGCGTCCCGTCCTGGGTGTGTTCCCTCCCCCGCAGCCCTGCACCTTGTGTTACCGGGTTAGGCTCCGGTTCCCCGTGACCCCAAATGGGACAAGCGGTTCAGAAAATGTGTGTGTATTCCACCCTCATATATTTCCATATTCATTTCACATTCATATATTGTGACGCGTCCACGCTCAAGACGACGCTGCCTTGTGGGGAGTTCCCTCATAACTTGTCCTACGAGCAACAGGATCTTTGCAACTTCGCCACACTAACTAACTTCATTTTTATTCCATTGTGTTCAAACACACTTCTCTCCAGACGACCAAACTGGTTGTGCAATACATGAACTGGAGCAAATCGACACTTTTCTCGTACGTTCCGGAGCCCATGACACGTTCGCACTGAACACCAGCGTCTGTTCGAGAGTTCCTCCATATGTGGCCCGACCGGAAACAGAACTTTTTTCAAGGCCCCACGTCAAATACAGACCGATTTTCGTGCGCTCCAACAAACATTTAACTTAAAATTAGCTGACAGCTTGTGTAAAGTCCAAACCGTAACACACAACTTTTCTTACGGAGTCTCGCGGCAATGTTATTTGGAGTTCCTACATAAATCGTACGGTTAGTCCGGAAATGTCGTCTTTCCCAAATTCCCACAACACTATATTTCGATTGCATTGCGTTCCTGCGATTATTTTATTCTAACTTATCGGGGGCGGGATGTGGGGGTGCAACGCTTATACTGAAACGACTCGACTCTTCCCCCATACTGTTTCACACTCTTCTGACATAGATATTGGCACTAAACACGGCTGTCTCGTTTGGTGCTCCTCCATAAGTTTTCCGACTGGAAACAGATCCTTTCACATTTTTCGTACTAACTGTGGGGCGATTAGAGAGGGCGCAGCGGGCTTGGCCGAGTCTTGCTCTTTGGTGGGTCTGGGGTTCGAGTCCTGCTTAGGGTGCACTGGGGAGAACTGGCGTCCCGTCCTGGGTACGTCCCCTCCCCCTCCAGCCTCACGCCCTGTGTGTGTGTGTTGCCGCGTTAGCTCCCGTTCGCCGCGACCCCCCTCGGGACAAACGGTTTCTACCAGCCCGTGTAGCTCCATTTCAGCGTGTCACATCACATTAACCGACAAGTCACGTGACATTTAAAGCACCGCAAACTGACACGTTATTCCTCACTTTGCTCCACTGCCGGCTGCGTCCGCACGTAAATACTTATGAGGTGTTCCGTCATAAATCGTCCGACCTACAACAAGGTTAACGGGGAACCCTGATATAAAGTAGTTGTCTTCCAGCAAATACTTAAAGCTAAACCTGAGCGCTTGTCGCAGTAAATATTTACACCTGCGAGCTTAGCGCTTATTTTAAGAAAAAATGTGCTGTAACATCGCGGCGCATAATTAGTATCGGGGAGTTATTACATAAAAGCTGCTGCCCGAACTTTCCCGACTGTCTCGCGCCGCGGACTTTGATCAGTTCCACGCGTCGAAGAAGTTGCACAAACGCGGTTCCTGCTGCTGCTGCTGCTGCTGCTGCTGCTGCTGCTGCTGCTGCTGCTGCTGCTGCTGCTGTCGTCGTCGCGTATAAATAAAAGTTGTTGTAAAAATGGAAGACGAAATAACTCCTGTCCGGGAGCAACACAAGTTCAACGTGGCGAACTTGCAGCGGTATCTGTCGGGTAAAATAAGGGCCATTTCGCAGGAGGACGAGTTTACTGTGCAGCAGTTCGGGTAAAAAGCGAAAACGCGGTCAACTTAAGTTAATCAATGCTTGCGGATGGATGACTGACTGATCATTGATCACTGATCATATTGTGGATATGATCGCGTTTCGGTGCTCTGTGTCACACAGGAGGGGACAATCGAACCCGACCTTCCTTCTGCGGAACCACAGAGGCTCCTGGGTTCTCCGAAAGAAACCGCCCGGAGACCTGCTTCTGAGGGCGCACCAGGTTATTAGTAATAATATATAATGATAATAATGACGCAGGTGACGAACCCCTAGATGCTAGTAAATGTATCCTCTGTAGCGCTCACATCTTTTACAGAGGGATTGCCATGGCTGCTGCATATTATTATTAATAATATACTCTACGGTTATATAATTTAATTATATTGTTTTGTTACACGTGATGATGTCTGTTCATTGGGGAGAACAGCTGGAATTGTGACTTTTTTTTTTTTTTTTTTTCCCCCCCCCTTTAAACTTGTCGCAGTTACACAAATCTCCACAAGGGGGAGACAAAGACAAAGAAAAGAGACAGTCAGGCTGGACGAGATGGGACATTTTTTCATTTAATTGTTATTGTGATGAGATTTATTTAAACTTCAGTGCCTAATGGGAAACATGCACTTTAAAAGTGTCACACTCCATGGGCAAAAAAAAAAAAAAGACAATACTGCTTAAAACAAACTGGACACTTCAAAGACTACCAGTGTTACGCATCTCAGTTCACATAAAACCCCAAATTAAATACACGCACATTGTTTTGTCTGAATTTGCTTGTCCCATATGGGGTCGCGGGGAGCCGGAGCTTAGCCCAGCAACACCCGGTGACACATAATAATCAGTCGTCAGCATTGTCCTGAATCAACTAACAAGAAAGCAAGAAAACCCACAGTGCTGTAAAATTACTGTAAAACATCACCAAATAATAAAATAGCTTTGAATTCATCAGTCAGTTTGTAAAGTTTCCTAAAGGTTGTTGCGCTGTGCCAGTGTCTCCTGTGCTCTTTTGTGTCCTGTCTCATTCACACACTGTGCGTCCAGGTGGACAGAGAGTTCCGTGTCCAGGAGGCCCTGTTCCGTATCGGATTTCCCGTCCCCGAACCCCTGCTGTACTGCACCGACGTCTCGGTCATCGGGACCGAATTCTACATCATGGAGCACGTGCAGGTGATATTCTCCTAGAGGGCTCTGAACGTTTCAGCCCTTTTTACGTTACTGACCCCCCTTCCAAGCTGATGTACGATGAGCTGAAAATGATTAAAACTTTAATTTCACTTTAATTTGTACAGTACGGATGTGTTTCGGAGAGATTCCTTTCAGCATGTAGACCATGTGGCAGGTGATGATGTCACTGCACCGATGCTGAGAGCAACAGTGAACCAGTAGTGAACCAGTAACCGTACCCCTAGGGCAGTGTGAGTCATTTAAGGGTTAAAATGACATGAATGTCATCAGACGAATTTTTGGAGCAAGATAAAGACAAAGGTTCAAAAGTGACACCGTAAAAATAAAACAGGTTCTGATATGAATATTAATCCCCTTTTGCTGATTTATTCGTTGATACAGCTGGACCATTTTTACTGTGTCAATTCAGGGTAAGTACCTGGATCAAGGGAACTGAAACCTACAACCTACAGATCTAGAGGAGGCATCACTGACTGCTCTGCTACTTTCTGGCAAACCGTTATCCTTGTGTTTTCTGATATGAAGCAGTCATTGGAGCGGTTATGTTTCTGTGGTTAAGTACCTCGTTTCCATAGCGACCTTCGCGTCACCCCCCCCCCCCCCCCCCCCGTCGGCCCCACACGCTCCGAGTGAGGCTGAATGTTGCGTGTTGCACGAGGACGGTTGAGCATCGGTGCCACCGGGCTGCCTCACGCCCTCTCCTTTCCGTCGCCGCAGGGCCGCATCTTCCGGGACCTTCGGCTGCCAGGGGCGAGCGCGACGGAGCGGGCCGCGCTGTACGTGGCGGCGATTGAGGTCCTGGCGAAGCTGCACCGCGTGGACGTGACGGCCGTGGGGCTGGACGGCTTCGGGAAAGGGCCCGGGTACTGCAGGAGGCAGGTAGGGGGTGCGTGGAGCCACGTGGGGTCTTAAGGTGCTTGGCGGGTCAAGGACACACTGCTCAGGTGGGGGCCTGAGGTTCGAGGGAGGTGTGTAAACCTCAGCGGTGTGTTCAGTGGACCGGTGGGGTGTCACACAGCGAGCGTCTTGCTGGGCTGGGAATGAACACCTTGTCCCTTATTGGTGTTAATATAGCCTTATACTCAGAGAAATGGATACAAGTAAATGTACGTTTTTTCATTGATCTCATGGTTTTATATGTATTTATCTAGCAGATGCTTTTCTCCAAAGAAACTTCCAATGAACTGTATGTAGTGTTATGAGCCCACACACCTCATTCACCATGGTGACTTACACTGTTACATACACTACTTACACTGGGTCACTCATCCACACATCAGTGGAACACACGCACTATGGGGGGACCTGAACAGCATGTCTTTGGAGTGTGGGCGGAAACCAGAGCACCCGGAGGAAACCCACTCAGACACAGGGAGAACATGCAAACTCCACCCCGACTGAGCGGGGACAGGCGCTGGGAGACAGCAGCACTACTCGCTATGCCAATGTGCCGCCCCCTTTTCTCCAAAGTGATGTACAGCTCTCAGGTACTTACAGTTATTACCTTTTTATACAGGTGAGTAAATTGTACTGGGGTAATTAGAGTGAGTTCCTTGCTCAAGGGTGCAACAGATGGAGGGGGATTCAAACCTGCAACCATTGGGTCCAAAGGCAACAGCTCTAGGTACTATGCTCACACACATACACACACACACACACACACCAGGTCCGTCCCATGAAGTGTAAACGAGAGCAGGTGAGAAAATCCTCTTACAGTAATTAGCACTTTTGATCATCAGGGTTTCAACCTTAATAATCTACCGAAACTTTCTGTGCCGTCATCTTTGCCTCTTTAATGTGTTTCACGACGATTATTTCAAATTACTTCATTTTTCCCTTCTTAAGATTTCCAATAAGATGCTGTTGCAGTAATGAGAACCAGGGCTGTTCTAGGAGTTCCGGGGGGAAAAAAAAAGATGTTTTCAAGGTCTGAAAAACAAAATTCGTGGGGACTCGGTTATTCTTCGCTTCTTGGAAGCGTCGTGGAAGAATCGGACGTGACTTGAACCGTTTGCAGCAAAGACAGACAGACAAACAGCGGAAATGGGAAACGTGTTTGGATGGCATAATTTTAATGGAAATTAACAAGATTTTATCTGTTTTGCTGTAAAAAAAAAACAAAAAAAGTTATTAAATTTTCACTCAATTGTACATATCTTAAATGCAGACACATTATAATAATGATATTTTTATGAAAAAAGGGGGTTTTCAATTATATATATATATATAAATAAATTTTTCCTATGTATTTATACACACACACGCAGTCTGAGGCCATTTGTCCCATTTGGGGTCGCGGTGAGCCGGAGCCTATCCCGGCAACCCAGGGCGCAAGGCTGGAGAGGGAGGGAACGCACCCAGGAGGGGACGCCAGTCCGACGCAGGGCACCCCAAGCGGGACTCGAACCCGAGACCTGTATGTTTATACTATATATATAGGTATATACGTATATATTGGGGGCACGGTGGCGCAGTGGGTTGGACCACGGTCCTGCTCTCCAGTGGGTCTGGGGTTCGAGTCCCGCTTGGGGTGCCTTGCGACGGACTGGCGTCCCGTCCTGGGTGTGTCCCCTCCCCCTCTGGCCTTACGCCCTGTGTTGCCGGGTAGGCTCCGGTTCCCCCGTGACCCCGTATGGGACAACCGGTTCTGAAAGTGTGTGTGTGTGTGTGTGTGTGTGTGTGTGTATACGTATATATTTCCTTTCCTTTTTTCCTGTATATTTTAAAATAAGAAATACTTATATAAAACAAAATATCCCTTTTCTCTATATACTGTATATACACACACTTTTTTTATTTTTAATGTGTGTCTCTAATATGATCGCTCACAGCATAAATACTCTTTTCTCGATGCCGTCGAGCGCTGGTAGCTGCTTTAATGCTCAGCGACTGAAATGAAGCGCGGACCCCGCTCGCCGCCGCTCCGCGAGATCGACCCAGATGTGGCGGGCTGCGACCCAAACTCCGACGCGTCCGGGGAACAAATGCGTGCTCTGCCTCTGCCGGCTCATCGAGATGTGTGAATACGGGAGCTTTCCTCCAATGCGGTCGACCTGTGGGTTCATCTCCCTGCGACGCGTTCGCGCCCCGTGCTACGGTGTTTTACACAGGAATGCGTTGAGGGGGGTACAGCAGGGATGGTTTGGAAACATACCTTAGAAATGCAGTCCGTTTGGCACGAGGGGTAAAAATCTGGGCCGTCGCTGCTCCTTGATCACGGAACCGATTTTGCGCGGAGTCGGCACGTTCCCCCTGCGTTCGCACGTGTGTCCGCCAGATGCTCTGGTTTCCTCCCACAGTTCAATGCATGAAGCTGATGGCTCTAATTTGCCCTTTGTGTGTGTTTGCCCTGCGATGGACTTGTCGCACCCTACACTTCCAGGACAGACTCCGGATCACCCTGACCTGCACTGGACAAGTGAGCGAGTGGTTAGTGACACTTATTGCGGTTATGATTCCGCACATCATGACGGTTACGCTGCTGCCGCTGTTGCTGCCGATACTAGTTCAGGGTCATTTTGTTGGTCTTTGATGATAATCTGTTTATTTATTGAATATTTTCCCTAAATATCGTTAATAGATTTGCTCCTCCTGTGCCTTGCGAATAGAAGTGTGTACAGTTGTCATGCCAACAAAGTGCTCTAAACTGTCAAAAAACTGACAAAGGATGCATGGATGGATGGATGCACGGATGGATGGATGGGACTTGATCCACTAGTCCTCGGCGCACGCTCACATGTGTTCGAGCCTCATGCTGCTGGCTTTTCCAGGTGACCCAAAGGGCGCAAACTCCCCGCTGCTGGACCGTCCTTCACCGCAGCTGCTTCGGCGATACTCCGAAGCACGTCGTTTATGGTATGTTGTGTCTGGCGCGATGCAGGTGTCCACCTGGACGAAACAGTACAAAGCCACCGCCCACAGGGACATCCCGGCCGTGGATCGGCTCTCCGATTGGCTGACGAACAACCTGCCGGCCGACGACACCGAGACGACGCTCGTCCACGGAGACTTTCGAGTCGACAACCTGATTTTCCATCCCACCGAGGTACCGGCCGAGACGCGGGTTTCTCTCGCCGACGGATGCCGGCGATCGAAACCGTTGCGTTTGTCCCTCCGGGAAACTCCCAGAGCGTCCAGATGAATGAAATCGAGCGTACGCGTGTCCGCCCTTCCTTGTGTCCTCCAGGCGCGCGTCCTGGCGGTGCTCGACTGGGAGCTCTCCACCGCCGGCCAGCCCGTCGCGGACCTCGCCTACTTCCTCTTGCCCTTCTACTGGCCCGGTACCTTCAGCATCGCTGACTCCATGGGGGGGCTCGGGGGGGCGGAAGGTGCGTCTTCCCCGCACGAGCCGCCCGTCCGCTTTGCGGTCTCCTCCGAAGCCTTTCCATTTCCTGCCGTCTGCTCTTCTCCTTCGACAGGTAGCCCCGCCCCCGATGACCTGCTCGCCATCTACTGCCGCTGCAGACGAATCCCTCCCGTCGTGCCCCGGTGGAACTTCTTCCTCGCTCTCTCCGCGTTTAAGCTGGCAGGAATAGCTCAGGTCATTAGACGTGTCTGCTGGCTTTGCGTTTACTTTCTTTTTCTAGCTCTGTTTCTTGGGGTGCCTTGCAATGGACTGGCGTCCCGTCCAGGGCGTTTCCCCTCCCCCGTCAGCCTTGGGCCCCGTGTTCCCGGGATAGGCTCCGGCTCGGGACAAGCGGTCGTTGACGTCGGTCGGTTCACGTCGCCGTCTGTTTGTATGCCTGTGTGTCAGGGGATCTACGCTCGACACCTCCTGGGAAACGCCAGCGCCCCAGATGCCCACAAGTTCGGTGACAGTGTGGAGCCGCTAGCAGAAGTGGGTCTGCAGGTCGCGAAGAGGTTCGTCCTCAGAGCACTTTGGCTCTCCTCTCTACCTGAGGGTGTCGTGGAAAATTACCCATGAGCCTCGGGCCCTTTGGAAAAGGGGGTATCTCATCACCTTACTGTGGTACGGTTACGATAAGGGCCGTTTCCTTGGCGACAGCGTCAAACCCGGTGGCTCCCGGCCGCCCGCGGCGGACCCCCGGCTGTTCCAGCAGACCCCCAAGGGCCGGGAGATGCTTCAGAAGGTCAGGGAGTTCATGAGGCTCCACGTGTTTCCTGCGGAACAGGTTAGTGTGTGTCGGGAACCCGCATCCACACTGCGAGGGGCTGTGCGCTTCACGTGTTGCGACACGTCGTGATGTTCTGATAAAGAGAGGGTAACATCTAAAAAAAAAAAAAAAAAAAGTTAATTGCACGTGTTTGAAAAAAGTCAACACATACTTTGTATCCGATTCATTGTATGGGATGGTGTTTGTAGATATTTTCTGGAATACGCTGATTTCACACACACGCGCACACGTTGGCTGAAGCCGATGATTTGCGTTTTCAAAAATACAATTTCAAGTTCGTTTATTTTTAATGTGATTTTCTTCATTTATATAGGTCTTAAAATTCGTAGCTGAGCAAGTCTGACTTGCGTTTACCCTCCGAGCAGACAGGTGGCAGTAAAGAGCATCCAGAAAGAAGTAGGAATGCAGATCCACCTTAATCAAACTCGCATCCTCAGTGTTTACAGCTCATACCTGGTGTTCCAGGCTGCCAGCGATCACTGTAACAAGGAGACAAACACTACACATGTCTATCAAATGACTCGCTCGACATCTTTGAACGGAGAACATATTTTAATTTTCAAAGTTTAGAAAAAGGTGTTTTTACTTGTTACGTGAGATTTTTGCTGACTAATTTAACAAATAAACGAAGGGGTGGCGGTTATCTGGCTTTTATTGATTGTGACTAAGTGCTAATTTTAGATTGATGAGTAAACATGTTAGGGAGGCACGGTGGCGCAGCGGGTGTGGCCAGGTCCTGCTCTCTGGTGGGTTGGGGGTTCGAGTCCTGCTTGGGGCGCCTTGCAATGGGCTGGCATCCCGTCCTGGGGGCGTCCCCTCCCCCTCCAGCCTTGTGCCCTGTGTTGCCGGGTTAGGCTCCGGCTCCCCGCAACCCCGCTTGAGACAAGCGGCTTCAGCAAATGCGTGTGTGTGTGAGTAAATCAAATTATGCACGGTCTTCCTGTCTTGATAATTTGCAAGTTGAGGATCCGCTGAATATTGAGACATTCTTTTTAAATGTTCAAGAGGAATTTGAATATTATACAGTTTGTTTTCTTACTGCGGGTTTTGCAGTCTGTCGCAAATTCAGCAGTAATGATACATTCAGTTTTCTTACGTGCCTGCGCTTGTTTTTTCGCAGCGCTGTCCCTTTAAGACGGCAGGTAAAAACTCAAGGACTTACCTGCATTTCCTTTATTTTTTACACCCTGTTCCGGTGAGAATCGTCCGGCTGCGAGTTTCCGTCCAAAAATACATCCTCTTTGGCATTGTAACACGTTTCCTATTGCTTCATGCAAAGGAGCACAATGAAGACTGTAACTTGATACATTGCTGACACTTTATTTACCTCCATCTCAATGGACCGGGACCATCCCTCTGGGGGGTGGGGGGGTTTGGGTGACCGATGAGCATATTGTCTTTCCTTTTCACGAGAAAAGGCTTTCAAGGCAGTGCGCCTACAGAAACTGCTGGGATTTAGTGTGTATTGTGAGACAGGAAGGGCGCCTCTCGCACCTTGGGTTTCGGGCGGCACCTCGGATTCACAGAGAGGAACTGCCTGTGTTTTCAAACCCTTACAGCTCATCTTGATTTTTCTCACAGCTATCCGGTGGCGCACTGCTGCTTTTTCTCCCCCAGGGTAGAAATGGGTCTGAAAATGATGGATTTGAAACCCTTCTTGAATGCTGGAAGGGATTCAGCAGCTCTGAGGAACGGAGGGATTTCTTTCCGCGACACTGGGTTCGAAACCAAGTACCGGTGAAGCGCAGCGCTCTCGCTGGTGCGCCGGGATTGATCCGGACCCGTGGGGGTATTGATCCCGTAGCCGTCTTGTACGCCGTAACCGGAGACGTAAACTTGATACGGATCGTTAGCCACCTTCCAGTTTGGTAAAGTCTGTTGGAAAAATACCCAAAAGCCGCTGTTCGTTAAACGGGGTTTCTCTTTCCGAAACGTCAGTGTTTGAGAGAGAAAATTTCACTTGTGCGCCACACTTGGCATTTCAGTGCTAAACGTCTTGGATCGAGGTCCCCAGAGCGTGAGTGTATGTGGGTGGGGTCGGGGGGGAGGGCACTTCTGGTGTCTAATCGTCGAAAACGGGGCTCTCGGAACGAACGGGGAACATCAGGCTTTGAGGAAATACGTACGGACCTGTACGCGCACACGCACAAGTTCGCCCGCACGTGCAAATTTGCTTTCTGAAATAGCGGTGGCCAAGGCCTCGAGCCCCCCCCCCCTTCAGATACCGTAATGTCATTGTTTCAACTCTGGGTTTGAGCCTCTACGCCTACAGTTTCTGCCCCCCCCCCCCCCCGGATCTACACGGCTCCCTCCCCGTAACACCGACGCCCCCCCCGTAAGATCGACCTCCTCGCTCTCGGCCCCCGTCGGTAGCATTCAAGCATTCGCGTGGCCTCCTCATTTATCGCGTAATATTGACACCCCCTTCCCCGTAGCATCGACGTATGAACGTGGCCTCCTCCGTCTCTCCGTAACGTCGACCCCGTGACATCGGCACAGCCTCCTCTTTCTCTGTAACGTTGAAATGACCCCCCCCAAGTGTCAACATGACCTCCTCTCAATCTGTAACATTGACTTGGCCCCCCTTCTCCATCCAGCATGAGCATGGCCTCCAGACCTTCTTTCAGAATCACTGACATGGTCTCTCCTCTCCCTCTGACACCAGAATGGACTTCTGTCCTCCTCTGCTCTCAGTGCATCGTGGGTAATTTTCCATGACGCACATTGACATGCACCCCCCCCCCCGTAATGAATGTCTCTTAACATGGTCCCTTTCCTCCCGAGGCGGTGGCGGAGTACTACGTGAAGAATGCGGGCTCCCCGCTGAGATGGAGCACGCCTCCCGTCGTGGAGGAGCTGAAGGTGAGGACGCCGGGGGTGGGGGTTGGGGCGCGACCCCACTGGAATCTGGCGCAGTCTGATAAGTTGAGGTCCGGAGCAGCTCAGCTTGAAGCTAAGAATTTAAATTGGGGCCTCAAGTGTTTCTAATAAGTCTCAATTATTTATTTATTTAATTTTTTTTTTAAATTTATTTAATAAATCCGACGACGGGAAACTTATTTGACTCGACTGTTTCTGGGGCGAACGCTATAAACTCATACCCTTACGTGCAGAATTGCATCACTGTATGGACGAGCGCGAGGAGCTCATAGCAGGCGGCCTTACCGCGTTTTCGCCCTCGAGGCGCGGTATTCCACTCCGTTGTGGCGCGGCGATGCGGTCGTGCGTTTGCGCGTTCGGCGAAACGGGCGCTCAAGTGCGATTGAACACGACGTTTCTTTACCAGGCGAGTTGCCGTGATGAAGAACCTGCTGTGAAATCGTCCTCTTCTGCAGATTTTCTCGACCTTAGCCTTTTTTTTTTTTTTTTAAAAAACACACTAAATGAGGTAAAGGTAAGGTAACGAGAGGGACTTCGGACAGCGCTGGTAAAAGTATACCCTCAAAGAGCAGTCCTGTCAGGAGAAATCTGTGCTCAGAGAAACGCATAAGTTGCAGTGCAAGTATAGTGTCAGTCAAAAGTTTGAGTACGCCTGCTTGGAACCGAAGCCTTTTTTACATGGTTTTGCACAACTGTATAACTATATATCTATATGTGTAGTAGGGGCAGCTGGCAGTGTAGCGGTTAGAGCTGTTGCGTTTGGATCCAAAGGTCACGGGTTCGATCCCCACCTTCGGCTGCTGTACCCTTGAGGAAGGTACTTTCCCTGAATTGTTCCGGTAAGAATTACCCGGGTGTACAAATGGGTAAATAATTGTAACCTTAACGATGTAAGTGGCTTTGGAGAAAAGTGTCAGATAAATGTATGATTGCGTGTCAAAATATTTTTTGTATAAATTTAAGAATCATGTACATTTCAATTAAATGCCCCCCCGATGTGCACTAGCATTCAAAATTTTGGAATCGTGGGGAAATTTTCATGTTTCAAAACATATGGATTATATTTAAAATATAGTTTCCAGCAAAGGAAGTGAAAGACTGGAATTTTATGTCGTCGAAGTGTTTCCCTGCGGGGATTTGAACCTGGCGGAGGCCCTTTTTGGGGTGTCTGAGAGCCGGTCTTGACTGATGTAGAGGGAGAGTGCCCGCTGGTTTGTGGGATTGAGACCCAGCTTTGAACTCGCCAGCACACTGGCAACAGGGTGTGGGACTGAGTCCCTGTCTGCGTGTGTGTGGGTGTGTGACCCATCTCCCATCAGGCCAAGGCTCGAGCCGCTGGGCTCTGGAACCTCTTCCTGCCCGCCGTCAGCGGCCTCAGCCAGTTGGACTACGCCCACATCGCCGAGGAGACTGGCCGATGCTTCTTCGCTCCGGAGCTCTTCAACTGCCAGGCTCCAGGTCAGGGTCGTGTGCCGGTGTCCTGCCGGTGACTTTGTTGCCTCCTTTCTACATGTGCTAGACATTACATTGTGTAAGGAGATGTTTCAAAGTTCTTAGCGATGTGGATTTTTGCGTTAATGATGATGATGATGATTAGTTATAAGCTTACTAATTACAAAAATACCGCTAGTTCTTCTAGAGCGTCAGTTTAAGTTTGCTATTTCAAAGCCGCCGGAACATTCTAGAAAGTACGGAAACATTCCGGAAAGCATCAGATCCTAAAACATATTGGAATGTTCAGTGCTTGGATCCCGGTGCCAAAATTCAAAACTGACATATAGTACAAACTAAAAATAAAAAAAAATTGACGTAATAAAATTTTTGTTGCATTGTGTCGTTTTTGCCACATTTCTACCAGCTGACATTATTTTCTCATACAGTCACAGCTCTAAGATTTTACTACTCCCTGCTACCTGCTGTTACCCTTTTAAATTTTTACGGGGCATCGGAGCATCTCCGGTATTGTTATCACTTTCCACGTACTGGTTTAGTGAACTGGTTTGTTGGACTGGTGAAAATTCTTCGACATAAAGACACACGTTAACAGAAACCGCTTGTCCCAAGTGGGGGTCGCGGGGAGCCGGAGCCTAACCCGGCACCACGGGGCGCAAGGCTGGAGGGGGAGGGGATACGCCCAGGACGGGACGCCACTCCATCGCAAGGCACCCCTAGCGGGACTCGAACCCCAGACCCGCCAGAGAGCAGGCACGGTGAGCCAGAACCTAGCCTGGCAACACAGGGTGCAGGGACACACCCAGGACGGGACGCCGGTCCATCGCGAGACACCCCAAGCGGGACTCGAACCCCAGACCCGCCAGAGAACAGGACCCGGCCAAACCCGCTGCGCCACCGCACCCCTTTCTGACATAAAGACATTTAAATTTATTTTAAGTCATAGCAAAGGAGAAGTCCTATGACGTTTACGTTTAATGTGGAATCTGATAACGTATGTAAATCCCGTCGTACTGCGTGACGTTGCTCCCGCAGCCCCACTCCAGAATCCCCGTGGGGGAAACGTGGCGATTAGATGTGCGGACGGTGATCTCCGTTTTCCTAACTCGATTTGTCGGGATAGCAGGCAGTACAAGGCCGCGGATCCAGCCGGGCTGATTTAACGATAAGAGCATTAGAGTGGGGTGGTAAAAAAAAAAAAAAAAAAACGATCCAACACAGCTCCGTCAAACCAGAGCAGATGGTGGCAGAACGTGCCGGAAGCACGTGCCTAAGAAGCCTCCTTGTTCCCGCAGACACTGGAAACATGGAGGTGCTCCACATGTTCGGCAGCGAGGAGCAGAAGCGGCGATGGCTGGAGCCCCTGCTTCGAGGAGAGATCCGCTCCTGCTTCTGTATGACAGGTGAGCGGGGTGACGCGCTGCGGGGTCACGGGGTCGCGTTCCAGGAGAAGGGCCGCTGTTGGGCCGGCAGGGGGCGCAGTGCTTAAAACTGCAGCCTTTTGAACCCCGAGGTTCGATCCTCACCTCCATCTGTAATACCCTTGAGATCCTTACCCTGGATTGCTCCAGTAAAAAAAAATACCTTGTTATTTCAATGGGTAAACTGTTGTAAGCAGCTTAATTATTTAGAAGCACCTGTTAAATGTGAAAAAATTAAATGAACGTAAATGTACTTTTCAGAAGCTGTAAGTCAAAAGTAACTAAGCTGTTCAGCCTGTTTACAGTGATTTACCATCCATACAGCAGTGTAATTTTTACTGTATCAACTCATGGTACGCACCTTCATCAAAGGTATTACAGCAGGCAGGGGGTTTACACACATTTACACACGTTCGCTAACACATCCGCACATTAAGGGCCGTTTAGAGAGTCATCGATTCACCTAAAACACAGACGTTCGGTTTTGTGAGAGGAAACCAGAGCGCCCGGACGAAACGCACGCAGAAACTGGGAGAACAGGCAAACTCCACACTAACCGAGGCAGGTTCGAACCCGCATCTGAACCCGCAGCCCCGATGAGCCGTCTACGGAGGGACGGTGCTCCGGTTAGCCCGCGACAGATGGTTCCCCACCAGAACGGCATACCGGCGAGAAGTTCCTCCCATTGCGGCCCATATTGCGTGCGGTTGTGTTCCAGCTGATTAAACACTCTTCGTTCGGCGAAGGGACAAAAAGAATCGATGGAATAAGCGGAGCAATTGTCCCGGCGCCAAAAAGAACAGCGTGGAAAAAGCGCAGATTCTTCCTTGACACGTTGCGACCATATGTGGAACGTGTCGAGCGCTTCCAGAGCCACGCCGGGCAAGGAACCTATTTGGATGCGGGCGACCCGGCAGGTGACGCTCTCCAGAGAGCGGCACGTCAAGCGTCCGTTTCAGCTGCGCTCCTCGGGTTTGTTTGCGCAGCTGCGTGCCTCTTCCACGTGGGACGGTTTTGAATCCCAGATGTTTTTGGACGCGGGTCAAGTTTGTCTAAAACCGCTTCGGCATGACGGGTCCCGCATCGTTTCCTGGGAAGGCTCTCCCGTTGTTTTCTCGAGGCCTCGGTAACACCCGACCCTTCTGCTTTCTACGTTTCGTAAAAGCAAGAGCGTGGGTTCCAATCCGGGCGCTCTAGTTTCCTCCCATTTGCAAGGACATGTGTTTCCGGTGACTCTGAACACCCTTTCGTGTGCGATTGTGCTGTGATGGACTGGCGTACTGTCCGGGGTGAACCCTGCCTCATGCCCTATGCTGCTGGGATAGGCTCTGGACCACTGTCACCCAGCATTGGACAAGTAGTTTTTGGGAATGTATTATTAATGAATAAAAAGATTTATTATTTTTTTTTAAAACCCTGATTTTATTTTGTTGGGTCACCGTCAGTAAAAATGATGTAGAAGCCCTGCTGTAAACGATCGGAAGATATAATGTAAATCACTCGTCTCTGAAGACCAAATGACTGCAGCTATTAAGCTCTCACCATGTGGACCGCAGTCCCACCAAGGTTTTACCCTGGTTTACCATATCCCACACGGGGCTGCGCTTTGATTTTCACTTTTTCTGAACTCTTTGACACATGCATGCTGGGAGCTGCTTTGCCCGCTGTTCTTCAGACCTATTTTTTTGAAGTTTTGTCAGCGCTTGCATCTCTTTCATGTGTGCGGAGCCTCCTTGCGCTGCTGCGCTTTCTAAAACATCTCGTTGTGTCCCGGGGAGACGGTCAGAGAGACTTCCAGGGAGAGACGATGTCTACGCGCTGCTTGTGTGTCTAGTGTCTCAACCTGTCCGTGTGGTCCTTCTCTCTCCCCGTTGGTCTTAATCCCTCTCTGATCCCCCAGAACCGGACGTGGCGTCTAGTGATGCCACCAACATGGAATGCTCGCTGCGGAAGGACGGCGACCAGTACGTCATCAACGGGAAGAAATGGTGGAGCAGCGGTGAGTCCAGGCCACGCGGGCAGTCGGGGCTCAACGGCGCAACATCTCACCCACTTTCTCGCCCGCCTCGGTCCACACCTCCTCCCGTATCTTCTCCTCTAGCTTCTCACGCACCTTCTCACAAGACATCTCCTCCATTGTCTTCAACGCACCTTCCCCTCCAACTTCTCACATACCTTCTCACAAGACGTCTCCTCCGTTGTCTTCAACGCACCTTCCCCTCCAACTTCTCACATACCTTCTCACAAGACGTCTCCTCCGTTGTCTTCAACGCACCTTCCCCTCCAACTTCTCACACACCTTCTCACAAGACGTCTCCTCCGTTGTCTTCAACGCACCTTCCCCTCCAACTTCTCACACACCTTCTCACAAGACGTCTCCTCCATTGTCTTCAACGCACCTTCACCTCCAACTTCTCACACACCTTCTCACAAGACGTCTCCTCCGTTGTCTTCAACGCACCTTCCCCTCCAACTTCTCACATACCTTCTCACAAGACATCTCCTCCGTTGTCTTCAACGCACCTTCCCCTCCAACTTCTCACATACCTTCTCACAAGACGTCTCCTCCGTTGTCTTCAACGCACCTTCCCCTCCAACTTCTCACACACCTTCTCACAAGACGTCTCCTCCGTTGTCTTCAACGCACCTTCCCCTCCAACTTCTCACACACCTTCTCACAAGACGTCTCCTCCATTGTCTTCAAGGCACCTTCACCTCCAACTTCTCACACACCTTCTCACAAGACGTCTCCTCCATTGTCTTCAACGCACCTTCCCCTCCAACTTCTCACACACCTTCTCACAAGACGTCTCCTCCATTGTCTTCAAGGCACCTTCACCTCCAACTTCTCACACACCTTCTCACAAGACGTCTCCTCCATTGTCTTCAACGCACCTTCCCCTGTACCCTCTCCTGCCCTCTATGTTCTTCTCCACCATATAACTTCAGTTTTATCAAGCAACATTCATGAAGCCCATATTGTTAGTGTCGTCTAGGCTACTTGTTCTTAAGTCTGCACGACTTTACAGTATATGATGTAGAATAAATATCATGAGGTTGCAATGCATCCCTCTACAAGTGTCTGAGAGGGTCAGGTGGTGCATAGAACTTGCCAAAAGTGTCAGAGCACTTGCTGGAAACCTTTTTTTTTTTTTTTTTTTTTTTTTTTTGGTTCAGTTTGAGACACCATGTCCAGCTCTTTTGCAGCAGGTCCCAGAGCTGCGGGACACTTGTGTGCCGTTTGGCTTTCAGTCTTCTGTCCAGTTCCCCTTGTAAAGGTGTCACCCAGATGTTGCCCAGATGTGCTCACACTTCCCACTGGTACTGTAGGTGCAAAGGCCATCCCGCTTAGCACCCATATGTCCGTGTCTTATGTGTTTTAGCCGTTTAAACGTGTTGTCCAACCGTGGACTGATCCGTTGTCTTTTTTTTGGGTGCATCCAAAAGGCCCTTGTTGGTTTCCAAACAGCTTCTGAATTATTTTAGCATTTCCTGCTTCTTTGTCTGGGTGTCCAAGTCAATTCCAGTGTGAGTAACCATAAAATATGCGGGGGAAGGGGGGGGTTTCCTCCGTGACAAAGAACACAGACACTTGTTTTCATAGAATTTTTATTTTTTTTACACTTCATTCAAGACACGCTTTCAAGTCCCACAGGAAATACAAAAAGCAGATTTAGGAGCCGCCCAGCTGAATACGTGACCCAGGAGAAGAGTGTGTTCATTGTAACGTGAATGAGTCACACTGTGATCTAATCCCGGGGTGTTTCTTACCGCGTCGGCATCGTAGATCAGCCGGAATTCACCCCAGTGCATCCAGTGGACGGCTGGTGTCGTAGTCATAACGGTTAGCGCTGCTCCCTTTGGACCTAAAGGTCGCAGGTTCGAATTTTGGCTCTTGCTGTAGTACCTTTGAACAAGGTACTTAAAAAATCCGTTGCTTGCGATGGGCCGCCGTTCCATCTACGGCGAACCCTGCTCAGCCCGGCGCCCTGTGTTTCCGGGATGGGCTCTGTATAAATAATTCTAGGTAGACTAACATTATAAGTCACTTTGAAGAAAAGCGTCAGCTGAATGAATAAATGAAAATACAGCAAATTTTTATCGCTGGTAAAATTTCAAACAGAAGCTGATCTTTATTTAAATATTGCATTTATGGTCAATGCAAACACAAGAGTTTGCATTGACCATAAATGCAATATTTAAATAAATATCGTGAAAATAATGCAAATATCTTTATTTATCAGACACTTTCCTCAAAGCAACTTATGTGTTGAGTTGTTATCCCAATTGTACAGCTGTGAATTCCCCACCCCCCGGAGCAACTTGGGGTAAGTACCTTGCTCAAGGGTACTACAGCCATCGGTGGGATTCAACCCTGCAACCTTTGGATCCAAAGGCAGTAGCTCAAACAGCACATTGCCAACTGCCCTTTTGCACAGCGCTGAGTTTATTGGTTAGAAAAGCAAACGATTTGTTCAGATTCCCGGTTGGAGCCGAACTATGAACTCCTGACCTTGTACTCGCTCATATTTCATGTCATATTTCACGTCAGTCTCTTTGTCACTCATTGTACTGTCCTGTTGACTCTTCTCTAGGGGGAGTGTTCCTACGGCAGGTCTCTTGATATCTCGGCGCACTTTCGCCACAGCTCTCCTTGAGGAAACGGTTGTTTATGTCCTGAGCAATAAGGAAATAGTGGCTAAATGATGGTCGGAACGCCAGTGAAAAATAAGATGCGGAGACGCCCTTATCCAGACCGTGTCGTTATCACCGTGCCGCTCTACGGACCCTTTCTGCTGCTCTGTGAAATAAGTCCTCGCGTGCGTGTCCAAGTCACACATGTGTAGCTGTTCAAGTTTTTTTTTTTTTTTGACTCATAGCCTCCAGTGGAACTTTCCAGATGTTCATACTGTTAGATATTGTGGTTTAGGGACTTCCAGAAGTAAACATTCTTAGATGTGGGAGTCTCTGGGATCTATGCCTACCGTCCCTGCTGGGAGCTCGCTCCGCATCCGGCCTGTGGGACGATACTCCTGCAGCGCGGCGCTCCCGAACCCTCCCTCCGTGAGCACGCTCTCTGTCGAAGGCGTCTCGTACTGCCTGACTCTTGTTTGCGGTCTTCCGGATTAAGGTAAAAACGGAGGGATTTGGACTTTGCGAGTGGGACCGCAACAAAGTTAAAGTCAGCGAAAAAAAATAAAAAATCTGTTGCTTGCAATGAGCTGCCATTCCGTCTACGGCGAACCCTGCTCAGCCCAGCGCCCTGTGTTTCCGGGATGGGCTCTGGACCTCCGTGACCCTACGTTGGGATAAACGGTTATTGATGATGAGCGAATGAAAAAATCTGCTGCTGTGGACTACAGATTGTCATCTCATGCATGTAGGGTTCAAGGTGAAGGTTCCTGAGCCTCATGTGTGGACCCCCATTGGCGGTGAAACACCGAACGTAGACCAAACACAGTTCAGAGAGTGTGTTTAGCCCTCGCAGTAGGGCTGTAGTGCAAAGTTGCTGTTTCAAGCAAAGCTTCCACTTTTGCTGTATCGCTTTTGATGAAGGTACTTATCGTGGACTGATAGCCATTGATACATCTGGGTATTTTTACTCTATCAGGTGTAAGTTGCTTAAAATAAGGGCATCATCTGAATTACGAATTAATAAAAATGATTCTAGTACCGTGTTCGTATTCCGCATCCCATGGATGTGTTGAGTGCTCAAAGCCGCCTTGGGTCGACTTTTAAACCCAGGGGATCCTCGGTGCTTTGAAGTCCCCCACAGACAGGATTAGAGTTTTTTTTTTTTCTACCACAACGTTGTGCCGTTTGCCATTGCTGTGTGGTGATGTCAACTGGAACCATCTATAGGTCCATGGAACCATCTTCGACAGATCACTTCTTTGCCCGTCATCAAAAAGGTCATGTCCTTGACGCTCATCTCACTCATGGTTCGACTTACGATTTTTTTCGACTTTACAGTGGTGAGCTGGCAATAGACATTCGGTAAAAACTGTACTTTGAATTTCGATTGTTTTCCCGGGCAAGCGATATGCGGAGCGATGCTCTCTCATGATGCTGGGCAGCGGCAGCAATCCGCATCTCCCAGTCTGTCACGCAGTTGTGTTTTGTGCATCCGTAATATTTACGAAATGCCCATCTGTGTCTCCTGCTACTTGCAAAAAGAAGAAGAAGAAGAGGAAGACAATTACTCTTCAGGAGAAACTCAAGATAATTGCTCTACACTGTAGGCCTATGGAACCACCCGTAATGGCCATCGCGGGTTTGCTAGGCTATGATGTTCGGTAGGTTAGGTGCGTTAAATGCATCTTCGACCTATGATATTTTCGACTTATCATGGGTTTCGTGGAACGTAACCCAGTCGAAAATCGGGGACCACCTGTATGCGTATGTAAATAAAGATATCTGAACAAGGGATAATGGCATAATAACCACGTATTGCTTAAAAGCTGCTTCCTCGGAAGGCTGAGCTGTGGTAATTACTGGAAAGGGCTTTCCCATATTTGGCACCTTTTGGTTCATACCCATGTAAAACCTAGCACTGGGTACTGTCTGCACCTTGTGGTAATGACAGCTGCAAGCGTCAGCATGAGGTGGGAGTGATGTTTATTGTTCCGTCTTTATTTTGGACTTTTTTTTTTTTTTTTTGGATCGTGATTGCATCAGCAACCCGCATCACTTGGCTTTCCATTAGCCTTGTGACGTTCACCTGAATTTCAGTTGGTTGGATGCCAGGGCCTGGTGTGGGAGCCGTTCTCTGGAAGTCAGATGGTGACAACAGGCATTGTGTGCACTGGTGTGTTATTAATGATATTATGTTGGGTACGTTTAGTTACATCCCATTATGAAAGCGAGCGGTACGTGTTTTCCTGTGTCATACACAAACAGTTCATATCTACCCCAGAATTAATTTAAACAAGGAAAGCTGTGATTCATCATTATGGCCAATTTCCCTGTGTGAGGTGTGCCGAAAATTGAAAATGTGCTCGGTGTTTATGCAAATATTCCATCTTCAAAACTATCTAATATGGGCCAGTTTCGCTGGATGAAAGTGCCTTCTGCACAACTTGATGACATATTTCCCATCCTTGTGTGGCTCTTTGACTCATCTTTTTGAAATTTATACTGTACATGCTTTCATCAGTTGTCTGTGTAGCGACATTGAGTCTTTACTTACCTTCTCTATGTTTGAAAATGGGATACGGGAGACTAAGTGGGTCAGAGGGGCTGCTGTTGGAGCAGCCAAAAATAACAAGCGGGTCTCTTTGGAGAAATTCCATGGACTCGGTGAACCGGGAGAAGATCTGAAGTCATGCAAGGAAGATGGGATGATTCCACATTCCGGAGGGAAAGCCTTGTCGGAGGTTGTTGAGAACCGACTGGAGCGCCGCCTTCGACCAGATGCGGGTTAAAATACCTTCAGCGTCTCTAAGACCTTCCGTTGGCTTCAACCGCAGCTCAGAGATGCTTAAGTTACCTTGAACAAAGCTCGCTGGGCATCCTCTGTGATCAAGCTCAAAGAATGCTAGGATATCAGAGGCTCTTTTACATTTGATCCCTGTTTAATACCATCCCGCTGTCAAGCAAGTATTGCGTGCAACAGTGGAGACAATTAAAATGTGCTTCCTCAGCGGAATTGTTGGAAAGAGCTGAAGTGCTGAATGTTTTCTCATTCAATGTACAAGCCAAGAAAGGCTTCACTCGTGTCTTGGATCAACCATCCATTAAGCTCCTGAAATATGCATCTGCAGCCTGCCCTTTCCAAGTCCTTTGTGGTTCCTGCAACCTTCCGGCAGCTTTGTGAAGCCCAGAGCTCATAAGCAATGCTTGGTTTCATCACGTCTTCGTCTGTTCAATATTTCGCCGAAGGAATTTCTGGGAGAGTCAGTCTTGTGTTTCCGCTATTAGTCAGGCAGTAACTGAAACATGTCTAAGTAAAAGGTCAAGGCTTTGAGGACCACAGCTGAGCGATGAACCTTTACAGTACCAGTCAGAAGATAACCTGAGAAATACCTATGAGAAGAACTGGAGAGGAGAGTGAGAGCAAAGCAACACACGAGCGCCCTGCATCTCTGGGAACTGCTGGACGAGAGCTGAGAAGACAAGGTGCCTCATTTCCTCATCGAAGTTGTTGACCAGATGCCTCTTAGAAGCTAATTTTCAGCAAATGGACTCAAACTTTTGACTGCTTCCGCAAGCGTTTCGTCCTTCTGGAGCTTCGAGTGCAGAGGGTAGTTAGCGTGTGTCCGTTCTTCGCTTCTGCTTCAATTGTTGGACCTCCCACACGGAGCACATCGAAGTTGAGGCCAAGCCGCCAAACGTCTGCTGAAGGCCTTCTGTCTCAGTTTATCAGCTTTCTGCCATCGTTTTTCCTGGCAGCATATGTCCCAAATGGCCCCAATTGCCGTTTCTGTTCCCCCCCAAGAGCCGCACCGCACTTACAAACGCGAATCGCATGTTCCTTTGATTGGCGCTTTTGCGGGGATTAGAAACATGTTGCAGAAGAAAAGAACTTCGATCCTGCAATCAGTGAGACGGAGGCAAGAATAACACAGAAACATCTGAGGGTCCGTGGCAATTCCCTCCGTCCGCTGGTTCTCCTTCGACGAGCTACGCAAATGTACTTTATTTTGTTTAACGTGTGCAATGTCACAAGGAGCAAATAGCTTTTTTTTATTTTAAAGAAATTGCCGACATACAAAATTCCAATATCCATTTTCAGATTTGATATACAGACATATAAAAATATACAAACTCAAGGTCTCAATGATACAAGGTGTGTAATAAATGGGTGCGAAGAAGTCGTCGTCGACGTCTGCTTGGTGAAGGTTACCTCGCTCGCGTACGAACGTTGGGTTTCTCCTCGCCCAAAAGCCTCTCGTTCATATGGTGAAGTGGCTGGTCTCCTCGGAGGGCGTGTGGGAGTCGAGCGAGATCTCGACCTCCGTCTGCTGTTCCTGCTGGGGCCGCCCCCTCCGCCGCTGGCCGAAGGTCTTGAGGAGTTTGAGGAGATGCTGTCGGAAGGAAGAGCCAAGGAAGGCGTAGAGCACGGGGTTGAGGCAGCTGTGGCTTAATGCCAGGCTCTCCGCCACCTGCATGGCCCGGTCGAGGCCCTTGCTGAGCTCGCAGTGGGTCACCAGGGCGTAAATGACATCCATGGCGCGGCAGAATTTGATGACGTTGTAGGGCAGCTGAGTGACCACAAAGACACCCACCACGGCCACCAGTACCCGGAAAGCCTGCTGCTTCTTCCCCCGCCTGGCCTCCGGGAGACGGTGGAGGGCTCGAGCCAGCCGGGTGTAGCAGAACACCATGACCAGGAAGGGTAGGAGGAAGCTCAGCACCACATCCAAGATCTCCAAGGCGGCCTTGGTGGGGGCAGCCATTCTGTTTGAGTAGACGGCCATGCAGGCCTTCCTGTTTGCGGCGATTTGCCTCACTGTGGAGAAAACGATGTCGGGGATGCCCAGCACAAGGGCGGTGGCCCAGACAGCCATGCACACCGCGGTACGCTGTCCCCGCCGCAGCCCGCGGCCCCGTCCGGCCCCCAGCACGGCCAGATAGCGGTCGACGCTGATGCAGGCCAGGAAGAGCATCCCGCAGCCGAAGTTGATGGCGTACATGGCTGAGGTGAGCTTGCACATGGCCTCGCCCAGCTCCCAGCCGTGCACGGCGTCCGCCGCCCAAAAGGGAAGCGTGAGGAGGAGCAGCAGGTCGGCCGCCGCCAGGTTGAGGATGTGCACGTCCGTCATGGTCCTCAACTTCTTGTAGTGCACGTAGACGGCCACCACCAGGGAGTTTCCCGCCAAGCCCACTACCAGCGCCAAGGCGTAGATGGCGGGCAGGAAGACCCTGGCGAAGGAGCGCACGTCCTCCTTGTCGCACACCGTGGGGTAGTCCTCGTAGAAGCCGTCGTAGGTGCTGTAGTTCTCGTGGTCGCCGTAGTCGAAATCCTCCTCCTCTCCGTCTGCCATTGGCGAAACTGCGACGTACGGAACAGATCAGCAGTGGTGAGGGTGAGGAGCACGGCGGTAACTGAAAGGCGATTGTGCCCAATAAAGGGGTAAATCATTAAGTAGCTTAATGTCATTAAGTCACTTTGGAGAAATGCCATATGACACAATGTAACAAAATTGAACAAGTTCATAGTTTTGACGATTTCTGCGTTTGATTATGATCAGTTAAAGTTTACCGATTACAAAAATACCACTAGTTCTTCTAGAATGTCAGTTTTAGTTTGATCCTTTACAGCTATTGGAAGATTCTAGAAGGCACCAGAGTGTTCTATGAAGCACTAAAATATTGTAAAAAGCATCAGATCCCAAAAGGTACCGGAATATTCGGCGCTTGGAACCTGATGCCAAAATTCACCTAAATTTGCCAATTTCAAGAATGCGGAATATTTTTCAAAAAACTCACATATAGTACAAACTAACACCAAATGTCTCATTAATCTAACAGAACTGAATGGAAAATGCAAAAAAAAAAAAAAGACAAAACAAATTTTTGATACATCACTTAATGCAACAACGAAATAAATGTAAAGAAGAGGGACAAGCAGAAGTTATTAAAACTGACAAAGCTGTGAACGTTGGAGATGCTCCCTTTGGAGTGGCGCCTCGTTGTATCATTACTTATTCACTTATCTCACACTTTTCTCAATAGAGTATCAGTTTGCAGTTTCAGGCTTGTGCATGATGATACACTGATTTACCTATTTAGGCAACGAGGTAATTTTTTACTGCATCAGTTCGGGGTAAGCACCTCGATTAAGAGTACTACAGCAAGAGCAGTGCTTTTATTTGAACCAGGGACCTAATTTACCTTTCAAGACGATGATTCTCAACCGTCTTTATCTCAGTTTGGAACACGCAGAAGTTTTTTTTCTAACGTTTGCCTTCGCTATTTCACCGCCTCGAAACCTTAAAGTAATAAAAGCTTTAATTTCTTAACAAAGGTCCTGTTACTAGTCGATAAATTCGGTACAGGAAGGACAAAATTGCATATTTTTAATTAATTATGTTATTAAATACTGCGGTATGGTCACACAGCAAGTAGCCCTGGGTCCTCACAGCTCCCCGCCTGTGGCTTTGGACGTGGGTCGGAATCCAGCTCAGTCTCTGGGGAGTTTGCATGTTCTCCCGTGTCCGCATGGGTTCCGTTCATTTGCTCTGGTTTCCTCCCACAGTCCCAACACACACGTAGGTGGCTCTGAATTCTACGTGTGGTTGTCCGGAGCCGGACTCGTTCTGCATCCTAATGCTTCCGGGATGGGCTCCAGAGCACCGCAACCCTGACTTGGGCGAAACGCTTTTAACAATGGAAGTGAAATAATTTGGTAATAAAATGTAGACGTAGAATATGGAAGCCGGGCAGTTTGAGTGGAGAGAAGGATGGGAAGAGGGTCCCTGTACTCGGAGTAAAATCGGCGTGGCGGATGGGCAGAGTCGGTGGGGTTTGTGCGTGTCGGGAGAGGATTAAGTCTCCAGCCGTAGATAACGATGAGGGTTAGAGAGCGCTCTCGGCAAATTGGATCCACCTTTGCTTTGCTCCGTGAATTACAGGATATCCCATTAGAAGAAATTGGCTTTCGGTTTGCGAGTTCCCCCACGAGCAGTTTTTTTGTTCTTTCCCTCTTTGTGTGTCTTTTTTTTTTTTAATTACAGTAACCGCATTCGATCAGATCTCATTTTCTCTGTCATTTTTTAGAGCGCCGAGGGCAGAGGCCCGGTCTCACTGTCTGTGTGTCGGCGGAATCGCTCGTGGCTTCGGGGCGGGAAGGATCGTACCGCGGGGGTTGGGCCTCCCTCCGCTTTCCCCGTGCGCCTCTTTACCCAGTTTCTTTCAACCTAATCTTTCGCTTCCCCGCTGGCGTCACGCGCTTCCTTTCTGGTGAATTCACAGCTTTGGAAGAGTGCGGTCGAGGCCGAGGAGCGGGGAACTTTGGGTTTTGCCTGTTGGCCTTGGCTCGGGGAGGTGCCCGTTTCCGTCCCTCGATGTCCTCCGGAGTGGACGTGGTATGATGCCGAGACCCGTTTTGCCGGAGACGGAGCCATATGTTTGGCAGGCAACCCAAAAGGCTCCGTGCGCACGACGGGACTATTAGAGGTGTAGCTGTTCGCACGCTGGCCTTCGATCAAACTTGGTGCCCACGGTGGTCTTTTCAGAAAATTACAGAAAGTTGTAGAAATAATGCGAAATCTGAGACGCAGCTGTGCTTTTAATTTAATTTTAAGCCTGTCGGTTCTCAGTTTTCACGCCGGTGTGGTGGAATGAACGTCCTCTGCCCCTCAGAGCTGCTGAATCCCTTCCAGCATCCGGTAAGGGTCTCTAGCCCATCTCTTTCAGATCCATTTGCCCCCGACAGCTCCATAAACGAGTCCAACGCCATCTGCTACGATTATCCATGTATTTGTTATTTGAATAGCAACTCCTCTATAGGCAGCCGCTTGAGGGATGCGAACCAGCAACATGGCGGAATCAGACAGACAATGTGTCCGTCGATAATTCCGCCTCTGTGTCTGAAGCTCTTCTTCTGTTGTCGATGCACTTTTGTTTACCGAGTTATAAATCGCTTTAGAGAAAAGCACCTGGTAAGCAAATGAAATCAATATATGCGACAATGTATATGGCAGTTTTGGAAATGTATCTGCCCTATATTACCATACCATTTATAAAATATAAACAAAATATATGTACATGAGGGTAAGTCAAAGTATCTAAGGAATCACAAACGAATACGTATTATGAGTACATTGTTTTGGACATTATTTTTGATATGCGTTCAAAATATAGAGGTCACTGTACTTAATTTTTTGCATATGTTGCATATATACATACTGTATGCATACTTCAAAAAGTGTCTGCGAGGAGATTCAAATCACTGCAGGCTTACATGTGTATATTTACGTGTGTGTTTGTGCGTAAGAACTACTGCAAGTGTAAAATCTGTGCATGGTTTAATAACAGTGGTACCGGCGGTATAATAATGGTATAATAACCCGAAAGAAATTTAGTTTTTGTCATTAATTTTTCATTCTTGTTATTGTGGTTTATTACGAATATTTGTGACTGTAAGTGCATGAATTTTTTTTTGTCCCTTTGACACTTTTTAAAGGTTTAATTTTTTCTTTGTGTAGTGAATTTTGGGAGAAAACGTTCACTTAAATTTACATTCTAATGATATTGTCCTGTGCTCGTGTGACGATAAATTAGTGATATTTTTCCACTGTTACCTCCTTTTCGTGAACGCAGAAGTCGACTCAAGGCCGACCAGATTTGCAGTAGGCGTTTGCGTGAAAGCAAACAAGGAATCTGACCACCACTTCAATGACATTGCTCCCATTTCCCAGGATTTAGGCACATTTCAAGTGGGGGAAAAAAAATTTAAAAGAAAAAGAATATATATATATATTTTTTTTTTTTTTTTTTCTATATATACTTTTATAATATACATATTATAAATAGGCCAAACTGCGTTCTGGGAAATGTGCCACAAATCTGAATAGCATTACACATACAGTATATATTTTTTTCCCTGCTGTGAAATTTACATCAAAAATTGTTCCTTTTTTATATACGAACAGAGGACACTTTGACCAGACTAAAAGTTGTTATTATAAAGTTATTATTGTTTATAAGGTGTTATCATACGGTTATTGTTATTTATAAGGTGTTGTCATATATGTGGTTGTTTTTTTTTTTTTTTTAGACGCTGTTATTATTGTAAGGTGTTATTATTATAATGAGGTTATGATTCATAAGGTGTTTCCCATCAGTTTCGTGTGTGTTAGTAAGCAACAAGCACTCCGTACACCTATTTATTTCCTGGTTACCTGGTTGGAGAGCGGAGTTGAGCAGCACGTTCGCGCGCTCAGCCTCCGACCTGGGATTTGATCCCTGTCGGAACGCAGCGGCCGAGTCGCCGTTCGCGCCTCTCGGACGGCGCCGGAATAAACCCGACTCGCGTTCGGCATCCGGGAGCCGCGGGAACCGAGTCGAAAAGGCAGGACTTACCTGTGCGCGCGTGTGCGTGCGCCGCGCTGGGGTGCGGGAGGTGCGCTCTGGGAAGAGCGGTGCGTCAGGGCGCGGAGCTGGGTGCGAAGGCGCCGTGTCCCGCGGAGCTCTGCCTCCTCTCGCTGGCGGCTCCGGATACGCCTTCCTTCCCTCCCTCCCTGGAGTGTGGGAGCACCCGGCGCTGGCGGGCTGGCGAGCGAGCGAGCGAGCGAGGAAAGGAGGGAGGGAGGGAAGGAGGAGGAGTGTTGGGGAGGGGGGTTAAAGGTGAGGGGTTCAGGTCCCCCGAGGGGTTCAGGTCCCCCGAGGGGTTCAGATCCCCCACAGAGGGAGCAGGGCGCAGGTCCAGCCACCTGGGTGTGGAGCTGGTCCCCGCTGAGCTTTCCGGGAAGTTCTGGGGAGCTTCTGACATGCCAGGCGGGTGGAGACCCAACACGGCCCGGTTTTCCTAGCAACGTGTTTGTGTTTCTTCCATGTTTCTGCACTGTTGGACCCAGCAGCAAAATACACACACACACACACACCATACATAACAAAACTGATCTGATCATGACTTCTTATTGTCTAGTGCAGTTTTTTTTTTTTTTTTTTTATCGCCCCTCCGACTTGTACTTTGTCCCGTCATAATGACACGTCTGGCGACGGCCTTACGAACACGGTGCGAGTCGGAAAATGCCGTTCTTCAGCTTCAGTAACGCAGCTCTTGCGGCATTTCCTAACGCTGCATGTCGCGAAGATTTACCTTTGGGAACAGAGCTCAGTCCAGCACGTTTTGTGCTTTTGTATTTTCTGTTTGCCTTTTCTCATCTTCCAACTAAAACTGTAGAAACTGCAATTGTAAATATTTCATTTCACACACTGTCTGAAGCTGCTTGTCCCAAGTGGCAGCACAGGCCGTAGGGCTGGAGGGGCAGGGGACACACCCAGGACGGGACGCCAGTCCATCACAGGGCACCCCAAGTGGGACTCGAACCCCAGACCCACTGGTGAGCAGGACCCGGTCAAACCCACTGCACCACCGCGCCCCCCTCTTTCATTTCTGCGTATATTTAATTCAAATTCAAGTCGTAGATTTGAGAAGCAACGTGTAGAAATGTTGCGTAAGCTCAAATGCGAGTCCTCCTCCGTCGATGCATTGAACCAGAATCCTGCCGGATTGTCGTATTTCCAGATTATCATATGATTATTATTTATACTTTATCTTTTAAATCGCCACATGCTGGGCTCACACCCCACGGCGTCTCCGTGTGTTTGGAATAACTGTGGCTCGGTGGACTGCGATTGATCGTTGCGCATGCAGAGTCATCGTTGCTGGACGCCGTCTGTCCTGCTCCTCATCTTTCACCATATTGCACAAATAATTTTTCCGCTGGACCCCGCTCTCTGGGTGGTCGTAACAGGGCTTCAGATGCCAAATTCTGGTGTTGCCACAGGGAGGAATGCGGGCATCTCTCCACACTTCAGCGCGTCAGGTTTTCCTGGCTGCGGGAGCACGCTTGCGTGTCTCGGTACTGGATTCGCACGGCACGTTCCATTTCCTATGGACGAATGATCCGTCCGCTCGAACCCTGGCTCCGAACGACACGGCCGAAATGTGCGTTGTTTCCGCTCTGTCTGAATTGTGGACGGCAGCAGGGAGCGTCAAAGAACACGAGTTCAGATCCCCTAGGTTTCGCCTCTTGCTGTAGCACGTTTCATCATGGTACTCGCACTGAATTCATAGAGTAAAAGGTACCCCCTCAAGGAAGGAAATACGAAGGTGATCGTGATGCAAGGTTATGGAGCACATGGGAGAGAAGTGGCTCTGAGACTCTCCTCGAATGATGAAAGGGATTCAGCAGCTCCGAGGGGCGGAGGGAGCTCGTTCCACCGTATCGGAGCCTAAATCAAAAATCTGCATGATTTCGATTTTGGACCTCTCGTGAGTGGACCCGGTGAGGAGCCAGAGAGGGAGGACCACAGCACTCTTCCCGGGGTGCAGGGAATGATCAGCTCATAAATAAGGTGGTAAAATCAGGTGATAAATAGTAATAGATGATCCTTGTAACAATGGACTCATTTTAGGAAGCCGGTGATGTTGTTTTGGTCACTTCTTGATATTGGGGTTCGATTCTCACCACGGGAGCAGCAGATGGAGAAGTGGTTCGGGGTGTAGCTTTGCAGCCAGAAGGTCGTAGGTTTGAATCCCCGCTCCTGTTGTAGTAGCCTTGAGCAAGGTACTTACGCTGAATTGATACTATAGGAACACACGACTCTGTAAGTGGGTAGATAGTTGTAATTAGGGTGTCGGCACACGAGGAAATTTAATTTAAAATATGTTGCATGTGTTCGCACTCAGCACCCGCAACATGAGCTCCGTACCGTCTCAACTCTTTTGGCTTCCGTGTTTTTGATGATGGCACTTGTCACGTCAGGGCCGTCCCTTGCCAAGGGTTATGCAATACAACATTTATGCGCATTGCAACCCTTTTTTTTTTTTTTTTTTATTTTTTTAATTTTAATTACGTCCTTTTCGGTTTCCCTTTTGTGAAACGTGCCACAACTTGTTTGTCTGCACTGTGGCAGGATTTATGGAATCGTTTACGCGAATGGGCTGCGGTCGACATTAGTCACCTTCCTGCGAGGAGCAAGGTGGTTGAGGGCCACGCAGCACGCGGTTTGGGGTTCAGGGTGCGGCCCGTAGGGATGCGTTGGTCTCTTTGGACCGCGCCAAATTTCAGATGCATTCTGGGAAGACGAGCGTGATCGACGCTTACGTGTTTGTGTCCTTACTCATCATCGGTCAAAGTACATTTAAATCACAGCGGGAAGATTTTATAAACAGTATCGTTTCTGCGGATATTGTGTGTATTAATGCCCTCGTTCACATTTGATGCTCACGCAGAGGATCTGAGAGTGTGGCTGCAGGCGAAAATATTGGCACACCGGAACTTTTTGCAAGCAGCTCAGATTTTTTTTTCTGTGAGAATAAGTTGAAATTGACCAAAGTGTTTGGTCTCCAAGATTCTTTATTTCATTCTTAATACAGACATGCGTCGCTTAATGACGGGGTTACGTTCTGAGAAATGCGTTGTCCAGACATCATAGTGTATTCATACAAACCTAGATGGTATAGAAACCTAGATGGTATAGCCTCGATCATAGTGTGTACTTATACAAACCTAGATGGTATAGCCTTGATGCAGTCAAGAGATGCTGTAAACACAAGATTTATGATGCTGCTGCCAGCGTAACACAGCATATTGTTTTACAGTAAACATTTTTATAAGTAGAAAGAGTACACTGTAAAATAATGATAAAAAGTACAGTATAGTAAATACATAAACCAGTAACATAGGTGTTTATTATGATCATTATCAAGTATTATGTTCTGTACATAATTGTATGTGCTATACTTTTATACGACTGGCAGCACAGAAGGTTTGTTTAAAGCAGCACCACCACGAACACGCGAATAACACATTGCGCTACGACGTTACGACAGCTGCAGCGTCGCTAGTCGATAAGAATTTTTCAGCTCTGTTACAGTGTTGTAGAACCACTGTCGTATATGTGGTCAGTCGTGAAGAGGAATGTCATTAAGCTGCGCATGACTGTACTACAGAATCTTTAATGCGTCTTTTTAGATCAGAAAATAAGGTGAAATGGTGCTGACAAAATTATCGACACCTCAACTCAATGTTTGGTTGCGTAGCCTTTGGTTGGACTCTCAATGGAGACCAGCGGCTGCACTACCAAGATAACAACAGTCAACCGACTGTTTTCTGTAGCCGTCGACGAGCTTCCTTTGGTGCGAAAGAGTACTGTCTGTGTTGTACCTTGACAACGGTGTGAGTTATTTTCAAGACAAAGCGCAAGGGTGCCAATATTTTTGCTGACGACTCTATGTGGGTGTTGGGTCAGGGGTTGAGAGGAGCCCATCCATGAGCACACATGGCGACAGCTGCTTTGCCGAGGTCCTCCGTGCCTCTCGCCTCCAGCGTGTTGTCGCTCTGTCCACCTTGGCATCATGCAGGAGACCTCAGCGTCCCAGCATGTCCAACTTTGATCGCCCACCCCGCACCGCCGAGGAAAGGACGTCTCGTCTTAGACCCGAAAACACCACATTTATTTCTTCATTGTGCATGTCAAGAAACTGTATCTGGCCAGATGACTGATGGCCCTTTTGCCAGTTTTCAGAAACATAGTTGTTTTTCCCTCATTGAGCGTTTGACTTCGATAAATCATTGTCAGGTTTCGTATAAAAAAAGTACATTTACATTTATTTATTTAGCAGACACTTTTCTCCAAAGTGACTTCCAATAAGCTCCATCTAGTGTTATGAGCCCACACACCTTATTCACCGCGGTGACTTACACTGCTAGATACACTACTTACGCTGGGTCACTCATCCATGCATCAGTGGAGCACGTGCACTATGTGGGAACCGGAACAGCATGTCTTTGGAGTGTGGGAGGAAACCCACGCAGACACAGGGAGAACATGCAAACTCCACGCAGACTGAGCGGGCATCGAACCCACGTCCTCTTACACCCCCCAGGCGCTGTGAGACAGCAGCAATGCTCACTGTGGCACCGCGCCGCCCACAGCGTCCCTGTCGGACATCGGACGGCACTAGGACTCCTTGAACGATCTTTAATGACCACACCGAGGTCTCTGTTCAGAACAGCGCTGCAAGACAGCGCCCCCACCCGGCTGCACCGAGGTGTCCGTATTTTATTGGACCCCCAGTGAAGACTCCCTCCTGGTCGAGCACCCTAACCGTGTCCAGCCCCTGCTTGGCTGTGAAGCTTCGCAAGGTGTGATGCGTGTTGGCGAACAAAGGCTCGGGAAGTTCGACGGTGGAGACCGCAGCCGAAAAGCCCTCGGGTTCATCCCGGCACCGAGCCCCAGTGCGATTCGCTCCTCCGGTAATCGCTAAAGATCTCGACACCACAGGAATGCGCTGCTTGAGAACCTGCATGAAAACAACAGGCAGCAGAGGACCGTGTTCACGTCCCACAGTCTCTGCCACTCAAGTGCAGAGTTTTCGAAAGAAAGAGCTTTGATTTTACTTACTTTTACCTTACCATGTTTTCACTACGTAGGACAGCAGGGGATGTTGTGCTTAGCGCTGCCGTTTTGAAATTAAAGGGTCCGGGTTCAAATCGCACGCCTGCTGTAGTAGCCTTGACAGTTAAAAGCCATCATTGCGCGATCTCAAGGTCCTCGGTTCACATGAAATCCCCGCTCCTGCTCTCGTACCCTTGATCGAGGAAGTACTTTTCTTGAATTCATAAAGTACTTAATTCATGAGTAAGAATCACCCTGCTGCATAAATGGGTAAATAATTCTGAACAGCTTAAAACTGTTTAGTCACTGGAGAAATAAATGTAGGAGTTTGCATGTTCTCCCTGTGTCTGTGAGGGTTTCCTCCCGGTGCTCTGGTTTCCTCCCACAGTCCAAAGACATGCTGTACAGGTTCACCCCTAGTGTGTGAGTGACAGAGTGTGTGTGTGTGTTCCACTGATGTATGGACGAGTGACCCAGTGTGAGGAGTGTATCTAGCAGTGTAAGTCTTTGGATGCTCTGGTTTCCTCCCACAGTCCAAAGACATGCCGTTCAGGTTCACCTATTGTGTGTGAGTGACAGAGAGAGTGTGTGTGTGTTCCACTGATATATGGATGAGTGACCCAGTGTAAGGAGTGTATCTAGCAGTGTAAGTCACCAGAGTGAATAAGGTGTGTGGACTGATATAACACTACATAGAGTTCACTGGAAGTTGCTTTGGAGAAAAGAGTCCGATAAATTCTTACATTTATTCATTTTCAGTTTATTTCTTTATTTTAACTGCACTTTCTGCACTCATCAGTTTACTACACTTTCACTAGCAGAGCACAGGAGACACTCGTGTGCCAAGCTCACCGATGGCGGTAAAGAGCCACCAAGCTGAATAGGTGCCACATCGATTAAACTCACTTCCACAGTGTTCACAGCTCCCGTGTGGAGTGACTAAGTGACGTTTTTGTTTCCATGTGATGAATCCGGTGATCTGCACCGTACTTTCCTTCAGTTTGAGAACCAATTTTTTTTTTTTTTGCAGAGCAAGTACAAGCCAGGGGGGCGCGGTGGCACAGTGGGTTGGACCGGGTCCTGCTCTCCGGTGGGTCTGGGGTTCGAGTCCCGCTTGGGGTGCCTTGCGACAGACTGGCGTCCCGTCCTGGGTGTGTCCCCTCCCCCTCCGGCCTTACGCCCTGTGTTGCCGGGTTAGGCTCTGGCTCCCTGTGACCCCGTATGGGACAAGCGGTTCAGACAGTGTGTGTGTGTGTGTGTGTGTGAATAAAAGCCAAATGAATTTAGCTGACTGCACTTTTTCTCGAATTCCACTGCCGAGTGGGGCGATGTGATTTAAAAAATGTTAGGTATTAAAATACTTCTGTTCACTGCAGCAGCGTTCTCATTCATTCCAAAACCGTCGCATCGAAGGATATGCTTTAAAATCCCAGAAGCTGTCGAGAAAGTCGTTTCATGTTGCCCCCCCCCGCTCTCTTTTTATAAGCTGCACTTTTTTTTGGAAGCGTGTTGTTTGTGCACTTTGTTTTTTCCGGAATATTTCTTATGAACGCCACGTAGAGGAGCGAGGGGGAGTGTCGGAACGTGTTCTCGGCGGGAGGAGAGCGTGAGCAACAAACGCGAACACGACGGCGTCCAGCAGCGTCCGGCAGCTCCTCTCCCGGCTCCGCAGATGGTTCCCGAAAGCCGTGCGTCACCGGGGTGTGGCGTCGGCAGGCGGGAGGGTCTGCTGCCATCCTGAGTCACTTAAAAACAGCTTCTTTAATTGTTGTTGTTGTTTTCCTGCATGTCGCCCCAGGCGCTGGCAGCCCTCACTGCAAAGTGGCCATCGTGATGTGCAGGAACAAGTCACATGACCCCACGTACAGGTGAGCCCCCCCCCCTTCCCAGGTGGGCCCTCAGCTCACCTCAATCCTTTTTTTTTTTTTTTCTGTAAATTATGTATGAACAGTGTATAATATGAACAGCAGGGGGTGTTTTAGTTATCAGTTTATTTATCTGTTAATTAATGAAACTATTAATAGGGTTGCGGTGGCACAGTGGGTTGGACCGGGTCCTGCTCTCGGTGGGTCTGGGGTTCGAGTCCCGCTTGGGGTGCCTTGCGATGGACTGGCGTCCCGTCCTGGGTGTGTCCCCTCCCCCTCCAGCCCTGCGCCCTGTGTTGCCGGGTTAGGCTCCGGTTCGCCGCGACCCTGTTTAGGGCCAGCGGTGTGTGTGAGTGTGTGTGTGAGTGTGTGTGTGTGTGTGTGAGTGAGAAACTATTAACGCGAAAGTAAAATTCCACTTGATTGCACCTCCACATATGCCTTGCGACGGACTGGCGTCCCGTCCTGGGTGTGTCCCCTCCCCCTCCGGCCTTACGCCCTGAGTTGCCGGGTAGGCTCCGGTTCCCCGTGACCCTGTATGGGACGAGCGGTTCTGAAAATGTGTGTGTGTGCACCTCCACATATACAGAGACGCGTACAACATACAGACAAAGCACTTCGGACGCGTCCCTTTTACCTGAAGGATCCCAGCTCGAATCCCCACCCCAAGTGTTTCACCCTTGCTCAGGGTACTTGAAGTAAAAGGAGATTTCAATAAGTTTATTTCTCTTTACTAGTCAACCTGCATTTATTTATTCATGTGACAATTTTTTGCAAAGCAACTTAGTGTTACCTTATTTCTGTTGCTTCATCCAGCAGGGTGAATTTTACTCCATCAGTTCAGAGTAACTTCCTTGTTCGCGGGCTCCGCAGCAGGAGGTGGGATTTGAACCTTGATCCTCCGAGTTAAAGGTAGAGCTGTAACCGCTACGCCACCTGTTGGCCAACCCTAAAACTACCGCTGCGCTGTGCTCGGAGAAAGGCGTCACGTGAATGGATTATGTTTGGATAAATATGATAAATCGATAATGACAGCTGGTGGGCGGATCATTGGAGAAAGTGGCGATCGGGTGACGTTTCGGAGGATTTCCCATCCGGTAGGCGCGGGTCACGCAGGATGTGCTCGGAATTCCATTTTGACAGCGGCGTGATCGACACGTGCGCGTGTAACGGATGTAACTCTTGTTACGCTTCACGCGTGTTGACGGTTAGTTGTTGGGCTCAAACCCCCGTGATGCGCGGGCGCTAGAATGAATTGGCAGACGTGTCTGGAAGGGAGGGAACCTGCAAACCCACAAGCTTCTGGAAGGAGTGGGGTTGGGGGGGTGGGGAGCAGCCTCGGTGCAACGAAGACCGCATAAACCCTCCGCTCCCGACAGAGCGGCGTTGACCCTCCCGCTTCCCCCACGTCTGTTTTTGATCGCTGTGCTACGAGGGAATCGTTGGGCCGCGCTGCTTTTCGTCAGCAGGTGGCGCAGCGGCTAAGAAACGATGCGAAAGGCTGCTTTTTCACCCCTGGTGCTGCGGTTTTCACTAATTAAATTTATTTCTTTAATTTAATTTAACCGATAGTCAGCGGGACAAAGAGGTGAGGCCGCAGCGTGCGTGAAGCTGCTTCGCCTCGAACCCTCTGCCAAGCAAAGCGAACGATGTCTAATTAGAGGGAACCTCTTTGTGGAAACGGACCGCCCTCGAACCCGAAAGCAACCGCTGCGTCAACACCGTCTGCAGTCTAATTGCGTGCGAGAAGGTTCCGGTAAACCAGTTTTAACCGCAGCCGAGCCAGACCGGTCCCCACCCTGACAGCGACACTGACACTAATACCAGCACTGAGCCTAATTTACCCCAAAAACATACAGTAAAAATGACTCTGCTTTCTAATTATTATTATTATTATTATTGATGATGATGATGATGATTAATAATTGCTGTTGTTACTATTATTATCATCATGATTATCATCATTAACTTATCTGATGTCTTCCTTCCAAGCAACTACCACTGTTAGATGTTTGCACTCTAAGCTCCTCCCATTTTTTTTACTCACGTAGTCATTTTTACCATAGCAGTTCAGAGTAAGTACCTTGATGAGAGCCGTTGTACTGGGAGCAGGGGGTCAAACTGCACCGGTTCTAACCGTCACGCCACCTGCCGGCCCAACGGAGAAAGCGGACGCTGTTGCTTAGCAACCGGTTCCTAACGACCGCCGTAACGGAAGCGATCCTCAGCAGTTCGGCAACATTCGAGCGTCTCGCTCCCTTTGAAACGAGCGAAACGGACGAGTGGACCGCCATCCCCGGTGAGAGCGGCCACGAACGATCTTGGCACAAACTCTCTCCGTTTCAATCTCTCTCTTACTGCGTCCTTCCGAGGTCTCCTCTTTCGTCCTCCTGTCCGCTGACGTGTTTTATTTCTCCCCCAGGCACCGAGAGCACAGCATGGTCCTGGTCCCCATGGACACCGCCGGCGTGGAGCTCATCAGACCGCTGACCGTGTTCGGAGAGGACGGTGAGAGGCGGCGGGGGGGGCGTCTTTCATCGCGGTGCCAATGACCTCCTCGACCGGGGTTCGAGGCCTCGGCGCGGACTCGACTCTCCGGCGGCGAAGCGCCAGCCTGCCGGAGGACGCGCCTCCGCTTGACCGAGACCTTGTCGTTGCAGATGCCATCCACGGCGGACACTTTGAGATCCGCTTCGACGACGTGCGTGTGCCGCTGTCCAACATTATTTTAGGTGAGCTGCTCGTCCCGAAGGACGGTCTTCTGGGGAACACGGTAGCTGCTGGTGTGGGACTCCCTGTGGGTGGACGTGACGTACGGTGCTGCTTCAAAGTATGTGAACCCCGTAGGGACGCCCAGTAATCTTGTATAGAATATTGACATAAACTTGTAAAATCGAAATCTTAAATCCTTAAATGAACTTATACAATTAATAAATGACTCTGATTTACACCCCTGATTCTACCTACCCAGTACGCTTAACCGGTACAACCTGGGCTTCGCTTATTTTACACCGGCACTATTACCGTGTTTCTACCACACCTTTCCTCTGAGCAACATGTGCAGTTGGTTGTTACACCTGTTATGCCACATGAGAGACACCGATTCCCACCAATAACCGTTTCATGGTAAAAGTAAGGGACGCAAGGACTTCACATACTTTGAAGCAGTGGCTTGCAAAAGTATTCAGACCCCTTGACTAAATCGCACATTTTACCGGATAACAAAGTGATGCTTTAAGATTTCTTTGCATGTGATATTTTAATTCAAAATAATTAAAATAAAAATGTCAAGATGAATTTGCATCATAAAAAAAGCGCAAATACACTGTTTGCAGAAGTAGCAGAAGGATGGATATTAGCATATCTCAGTTTTTGTTTTTTGTCATGCAGCACTATGAAGTTCTGAAAAATGTGATTACATCTTCCAAAATTAATAACAATCGTGATGCAGAAGAAATGCTTTTTTCCAGCAGAGTTACGTTCTGGAAAACATTTTACCCCGGTGGACCACACGAGACCCTCCTTCCGCAAATACCCAGCGTTCAAAATTTGGAATCACCCGGAAATATTCTCGTTTTTGAAAGAATTGATACTTTTTTAAATCAAGGTACCGTTGGATTAATTTAGAATATAGCCAAGATGTCATTAATAATGTTTCCAATGGCTAGTACTGCTGGAAAAGACTGATTTATAAGCTGTTATTGACATGTGACTACAAAGCCACATTTTCAGCACCAGTTACTCCGGTGTCCCAAGTTCATTTCTGGGTGGCACAATGAGTAGTGCTGCTGTCTCACAGTGCCTGGGGGGTGCGAGAGGATGTGGGTTCGATCCCTGCTCAGTCTGTGTGGTATTTGCACCTTCTGTCTGTGTGGATTTCCCCTGGGTGCTCTGGTTTCCTCTCACACTCCAAAAGCCATGCTGTTCAGGTTCCCCCATAGTGTGTGAGTGACAGAGAGTGTGTGTTCCACCGATGCATGGATGAGTGACCCATTGTAAGTAGTGTATCTAGCAGTGTAACTCACTGCGGTGAATAAGGTGTGTGGGCTCATAACACTACATAGAGTTCGTTGGAAGTTGTTTTGGATGAAAGTGTCTGATAAATAAATAAATGTAAAAATACCCAAAGCGAAAGTTTCCCTCTGGAAACATGTCAGTCTGCTGTTGTTTTGCGAAAGAAAGGTTATTCCATGCATCAGATTGCTGAAAAAATGGGGCTTTGCAACCATATGTGAAGGATGTGAATAAAATTTCTGGGTGATTCCAAACTTTTGAATGCCGGTGTATTTGCGCAAGGAGCGTCTCATGTGGTCCAGAGCGGTGAAATATGTGTCCCTGAGTCCATATCTTTGTCCGAAACGAAATTGGCCTTCGGGTTTAGTAGGGGAGTAGGAGACCTGCGATCAGTAGTTGAAGCACAATAACCAGGGGAAAACGGGGGCCGTATAGTATAAGGGATTTAAACCAGCACCCTTCTGGCCACAAGTGGAATTCCTTCACCACCAGGCCACCCGCTGGCCCCCATGTAGTTGGCGGGAGCTTTTTGCCCCGCTGCACTCCTGCTCCCGTGCCGCGTGTTCCCGCAGGCGAGGGCCGAGGGTTCGAGATCGCCCAGGGGCGCCTGGGGCCGGGCCGGCTGCACCACTGCATGCGAGCCGTGGGGTTGGCCGAGAGAGCGCTGGAGCTGCTGTGCCAGCGGGCGGCGGAGCGACGCACCTTCGGCAAGAAGCTGTACCAGCACGTGAGTGCAGGGCGTGCGTGTGTTTGTGTTGTGGGTGGAGCTCAGGCAGGTCCAAACACACACACACACACACACACACACAACCGCAGGCAGTCCCCCTCCATAAGACAGGCTTCCTCAGATGCACGGTTGTCTCCTGCTCGTCTGTTTCTTGGAACCCATCTTCTCCTGGGATTTGACCAGACCCCAGTTTCCCATCATTCCAGTCTTCATCCAGGTGCTGGACCTGCACGTCTTCTCTTCGGGCCCCTCTTTGTTTCCAATTTACACGCACGCTCTTCTCTCCCGCCACCCGGCTCCGCCCACCTCGCCCCCGAGATCCTTTAATGTCGCCCCACCGGATGTTCCTTCAAAGAGTGGCGCTCAGCGAGGCCTACCGCGGTAAATCAGCACGGCGACTCACCCACCTGCAGCGGCCGTGGATTAACTGGCACGGGAATCCGGTGCGGAACGCAGAGGCTCCGCCCACCCGGCAGCCACCGTCCCATTTTCATTTCTACGCCGTTTAGCTGTTATTAATATTTGGCCGTTTTACTTCTTCGCCGTATCATTAAACAGCTTTGCCCACAGCAGAAGAGGGAGCATTAAGAGAGATTAAGAGCAAATGTTTCGCCATCCGTTACGGGGAAGCCGACCCAGACGGAGCCGTTTACGTGGGCGGGAGCCGAACCCGAGCCGGGGCCTTTTTTTTTTTTTTTTTTTTTTTTTTTTTTAAAATGAGCCGAGTCAACGAGAACATCCCCTCGCTTTACCGCTGGAGCGGACCGGAGCCGCCATGGCTGGGGAATCGGGAGCCGCGGTCGCCGTCGCTCCGCCGTCCTCGGCCCTGCCAACTCAAACTTTCGCCTCTCGAGCAGCAATCTTCCCCACAAATCTCGGCGCCGGAACCCCAACCGTTTCTGTACGGCGGAATATTGCAGGCGTCGGGTCTGCGAAAAGGCACAACAAAATTTGGCAAGGAAATTGGGGGGGGAAGAAGGGAATTTGGGATCCAGCTTGATGTGGTGACTTGACGGTTAGGGTTAGGGTTAGGACGCATTAAGTTATGTATTAAGACCCCTGGCGGGTCCCTTCGGGGCCCCTGGATGGGTTTTGAGCCTAACGCAGCCCAGGTGGTGCCGCTTTTGCTGCCTATTGTTTGAGCGTTCACATACGTAGTTTGTTTGCGTGTTCGTCTTTATCGCCCGCATCTTAAGTGCATTTGCGTCCCGCGGTATAATGCTCAACATGTGTGTCCGACCGGGGTCTTTCTGTCACCGTTTCCCTGTTACGTCCGGATAAAAAGGAGTCACTTCACAAATGTGACAGCAAGCAGTTCATCGGGCCCTTTTTGCGGAGCGGATGACCCCCCCGGTCCAAAAGCCCCATCTGCGCAATGCCGCCCTCTAGAGGCTCGAGGGAGGAGTGGTGCGGGCGCCTAAGCGCAGGATGCGTTCTTGTTTTTAAGAGGTGGTTAACTAAATTAAATACGTAAACTGACTGACATTAAAATTGTTTCACTACTTTTGAAAACATCCTGCTGAGGTCCAGCGAAAGAAGATTTTTGGATTTCTGTAACCTTAGCCAAGCGCCCCTCAACGTGTCCTCGATAGGGTGCAGTGACGCTCCGGGTTAGGAGATGGACGGAAGAGTTCTAGGTTTCTACTTGTGACATATTGGAAGAGTGCATTTGCATTCATTGTGTGTACACACGCACACACACACACACACTCTCTCTCTCTCTCTCTCTCTCTCTCTCTCTCTCCCTCCGTGTGTCGATGTGCTGATCCACTTACCCCCTCCTATTATACATTGTTGTCCCCCTTGGCCACAGGAGGTAATTGCCCACTGGATCGCGGAGTGCCGCATCGCCATCGAGGAGACTCGCCTGCTGACGCTGCAGGCCGCCCGCTGTCTCGACGTTGGAGGCGGCAAAGCCGCCCGCAAGCAGGTACTCCACCAAGTTTGCGCTGCTCTCCTGCCTGCCACACACAGCTTCTGTAACCGGTCGGGGGAGGGTGGTTAAGATGTCAGTACGCCCCAGGAGAAAGCGCAGTAGGTGGCGCGGCGGTTAAGGGTTTGACCTCGGAAGCTGAAAACTCCCGAGGTTCCCATGGGATGGTGCAGCGGTGATAAAATGCGACCCCCCCACGGCGGCCGGTCTTACTTCTCTCTGCAGATCGCCATGATGAAGGTGGCTGCTGGGAGGATGGCCTGCGAGGTGGTGGACCGCGCCATTCAGGTCCACGGGGCAGCTGGGGTGTCGGACGACGTCCCCCTCGCACGGATGTAAGTACGGAGATCCAGAAGCAGCCGCTCCCTCGCATCATTGCGTGCGACGCCGTCCACGTGGAGACCTGCTGTACTTCCCATAATCGAAGTACTTACCTTGAATTACTCCTGTGCAAACGCCCCACTGTAGCACTAAGTAAATCGTGGTGAAAGATGTCTTCTAAATAAATAATACCGCTGTCAATGGTGTTGATGAATACACTGGCATCTAGGCTGAAGGGCTCATGAAAGAAGTTTATTATTATTATTATGTCATGTGGCGCTCTGGGTTCGGGTAGGGCAAAGAAGGACACACAGGCAGCGTTCATTTCGAACATTTTATTAGAACGCCGGCACACGGGGAAGTAATGCTCTCGGTCCGAGGACCCCGTTTCCTCAAGGACCTGCGCCTCAAACCAGTCTTCCCACCCTGCTTAGCGCCCCCAGGCTCTCTTTCTTCTCACTGGCAAACACAGTCACCTCTACATTTTACCCTTAAGTCCCCCCAATGGTTGCACACTTCATTCACATTTTTCCCATAATTCAACTGTTTACAAAAGACCTGTTTCCCGCTCAAACTTACAGTAACCTGTGTCGTTACATTATTATTATTATTATGATTATACTAATTCCAGTGTAAGTGGGGGTGCGGTGGCGCAGTGGGTTGGACTGGGTCCTGCTCTCCAGTGGGTCTGGGGTTCAAGTCCTGCTTGGGGTGCCTTGCGATGGACTGGCATCCTGTCCTGGGTGTGTCCCCTCCCCCTCCAGCCTCACGCCCTGAGTTGCCGGGTTAGGCTCCGGCTTCCCGCAACCCTGCATGGGACAAGCGGTTTCAGAGTGTGTGTGTGTGTGTGTGTGTGTGTGTGTGTGTGTGTGTGTGTGTGTGTGTAAGTAAGTAATTCTACTATCCGTATTACCAGTTTGCCTTTTGCGAGGAATCACTTCCTCATGAGTGACCATTCTCACGCAAGTAAAATGATGCAAGGTTGTATTTAAACACACACACACACAGTCAGTTTGCATTGCTTCAGTCTACGTGAACTTGACACTATAAAATATGTTCCTACACAATGAAAAAAAAAAAAAGCCCTAGAGAGGTTTATGGGAATATACACCTTTTTTTAATACAACAGGCTTATTATGCAATACAATGGCATTTTTAACCGTTATGTGGTCATTTTGCTTCCACAATGGGTGGAAAAATTTGATGTAAGCACGCCGGTTGCCTTCACTCGGTTTTCACGAAGAAAAAGAAAAATTTATCCCCAGGGTAACACTCTTGCTGTGCAACTTTGAGGCTCCGGTTCACACTGGGGAAGGGAAAATCCTAAAAACCGTACACCATTAAACTGATTGATAACAGAAAACCACTTGAATGTATTGTATGATTTCAATCTATTGTTTTAAATGAAACAAACGGGTCTGTGGGAAGCACAGTTGTTGCACAGAGTGACAGCTCGATAAAAACGCAAACGTTAAAAGAGCGACCTTTAAAAGGAGGTAAAACACTTCCTTTCAGGGCCTCCGTGTGTTTGTTGTACAGCAACATCTGCCGGGTTCAAAAAAGCTGTTTGAAGTGAGTAAAAGGGAGTATTGAAAACCCACATGAAACAGCAGTGCTGCAGAAACGGAGCCTTTCGGTAGAGGTGTGTGTTCGGTTCAGTTCAACACTCGGCAGCGAAGCACTTTTTCAAGGTGGGAAGCACACAATTTAAAACGGCCGCTTTCCAGGAATGGGATAAAACAACTGCTTTCTTAAAAACGCTGCAAGATATAAAAAAGACACTCAAGGAGACTTGGAAAAAGCACTTTCTTCCAGCTGGGACAGCCGGAAGCGTAGCGGTTAGAGCTGCTGCTTTTGGACTCAGATGTCGCAGGTTCAAGTCCCACCTTCAGCTGTAGTAGCCTTGAGCAAGGTACTTCCCCTGAATTGCTCCAGTAAAATTACCCACCTGTATAAATGAGTAAATTATTGTAACCTTAACATTGTAAGTCGCTTTGGAGAAAAGTGTCAGCTGAATGAATAAACGTAGATATGTACCCTGCTTTGGGGTCTCCGTGACCCTGCACGGGAGCGGTTATAGTTAATAGGTTAACGAAAATACAGCATTAAAACCGAAGCTACAAACAACACCGATGGCATTTTTCATCCAGGAAAAATTTCTTTTTTATTTTTCCCGTAGGAAATAATAAACTTGATCACGCCCCACACCTGGAATTCACCTAACGGAGTCATTTCATGAACGAATTGACCCTGGTACGAGAGGATTCGGGGTATTTGTGTAAAGGCTGTACTTCAGCTTTACCGCTGTTTTTGCGCACCCTGAGTAATGCTCACATAAGCAGTGTATTTTTCTTGATTGAGTGCAGTGTATTCGACATCAGCACCTTCAGCATGTTGTCCAGTGTATTAATCATGTGCCCCCCCCCGCCTAGGTACGCTTACGTGCGCACGCTGCGCATCGCCGACGGGCCAGATGAGGTGCACCTGTCATCCATCGCTGGCATGGAGCTGCGAGACCAGCTGAGAAGGGTCAGCGCCAGGCTGTGACGCACTGCCTCCCCCCACCTGCTGGTACACACTCATCAGACTAGTTTTGATTCATACATTATTACACACTGTGGCAAAGGATGGATCTTTGCCTCTCTCCGCTAGGACAGGTCATATGGATTTTTCATCCCGTCACTTTGTCGCGTGGGGGCTGTAAATTGTGTGAAATTAATTCTGCATTCTGAACGAGTAGAACAGAACAGGGGACTGAAGAATAGTTTTGTTTGGAACTTAAATAGAAAAATGATTAGCTTTGGAGAGTAGCTCAGAAATGGAAAGCCAGAAATATTTTACTTATAATTGCACCTAATAAGGTGTAAAATTACAGCTAACAGTGGTGCTATAAGTGGAGAGAATATATTATTATAATTAATGAAACACTGAAAATCACTCAAGAAATATTACAACAGATGTAGAAATTATTCGCTGCATATGAAATTCCTCCCGTGCACTTCGGGCTTTATAATTTGGTGTCAGTTTATGAACGGTGTGCCTGACATTCTGTTTGTCATTCTGGAGATGAACAACATAATAAAATAAAGACTGCAATATTGTCTGACATTCAAAGCAAACGGCAGCTATATTTTATCCAATCCATTCAACTGCCATCACTTTGTAATATTCAGCTCAGTTTGATTATACCGCATATATGCAGGCCAGCAGGTGGCGCTGTGGTTAGAGCTGTCACCTTGAAGGTTGAAGGTTCATTCAAATCCCAAATACCTCCTGCTGTACTCTTGAGCAAGTTACTTACCCTGAATTGATGCAGTAAAAATTACCATAATGTACAAATTGGTAAATCATCTTAAATTGTTCAGTCTGCAAACTTTGGAGAAAAGCATCAGATAAATTAATTATACATACATGCATACATACAATACATATGGTCACAGTGAATAAAATTGTGGACATGCATTGAAGGGAGCGATGACAGCTCATAAACTAACTTATTGTTACTTCGTATTTCACTGGTACCTTTGTCGACAGCACTAGACACACCACACCAAGCTTACAGTTATCTACCCATGCACAGACCACCAACTGCCCCATAGGAATTGTCCCTGCCTCCCGTTGTCTCTAACCAGCTTGGAAGTGACCCTCAGACTGTAGCATTGTTACATTTACATTCACATTTATTAATTTAGCAGATGCTTTTCTCCAAAGCAACGTGCATCTCATAGAAAATACAATTTACGCATTATTGTGCATAAAATAAAGAATGCAATTTGTGCATTCTTTATTTTAAAAACCAGGTAAAACACACTACAAGCCCCACACCTGTTGCAGAACAGCAGCCTTTTAGTAGCAATGTGTTTTTAATTCAAAAGGATGAGAACAGAACACTCACTGGTGAAGCACTTTTTCAAAATGAGAACCACACAGTTTAAAACACAAGCTGTCCAGGAATAAGTTGAACAACTGTCTTTAGAACAAAATATTATATAAAGAAGATTTTAAAAGATTATAGAAGAAATTAAAAGCTTTCCTCTGTTGCAGAACAGGAATGTAGCTGCTTCTTAAACTGGCATTCAAACCATGTTTAAAATATTACAAAAATCCATGAGTCCATAAATAATCAAAATGTCTCCTCTGCACTCTGTCTCTTGCCCAATGCTTTCTGGACATACTCTGGACAACTGTGACCCTGCATTAGGATAGCAGTTATAGATAATGAATGAATAAGTGGTAAGCTGTAAATAATAATTTTTGTCACATATAAATTATGTTGTTATGCATAAAAGCATCTTTTATTCTGGTATTTGAGTTTAGGTGACTTATTCTTCATCTGGAAAAAATTATTTTTCAACTGATGGATGTCATCATAGGAATTCAGAAAGGGATATTTGGAAATGGTCATGACGCACCCTAATTGTCATCCTTTAGACTCTGGGCGCTGAATGTGAGGGAATGTTGCAGTTTCTCTTGGAAAGTGTCCAGGGTTGTGGCTTTGAATATAGCTCCCAGCTCGAGATTAGAGATTGAATGTTGTCTCAGTCATCGTGTTGGTTTCCTCCGGATCCTCCACTCTCATCCACCCTGTCTGGGGGAAGTAGAGACTAAATCACTCTGAGTGTGAGTGTGCATGCATGTGTGCGTGTTCATCTCTCTCAGGATCCCTGTGATCCTGACCCAAAGTTATTGAGAGTTAAAGGACTGATGGAAGGATTGAAACACTACTTCAAAACTGCCTTAAAACATGTAACTTGGTCCGAGGTTATCCCACTTATTTCTGCACTGTAGGGTTTTTATAATTAATAATCCATAAATATAGTCGCATCTAAAACAAAGCTCTGAAAACAAGCACTGTGGTAGAATGTCCAATTTATTGTATTGGAAAATTGGAGGGAAAAGTGTGGAAGGAACCACAGAAAGACACCATATCATAGTTGTGTGTTTATATATATATGCATATATATTTGCTTGATGTTATTGTCTTTGTAGATTTAGGATGAGCGAAAACTAAAATGCATTCCTGCTTTTACAGTTGTGGAATGTAGGTAATTCAGTGGGAAGTGTGTGTGGAGTTGTGCTGTGGGAACAGAGGAGCCCGCGCTTCTGGACTCGACGTGTTGATGCACCTGCATCTTTCTTTACTCATGATGCAGACGAATCCCTTGCGTTGCTGTAACTGCAAAACCCTCTTGACCTGTAAAACATAGACAAAATTTGCTGTTCTCACTCTTTTACCTGATTGCCTCAGAAAACGTTGGGAATTTGTAGGTTGTCCAACATGTCCAACAAACCTCAAGCGGGCTGGTGGAAAGTGGATAATAAATGAAGGCTGAGTTACCTTGTGTGTACAGTGCCAGTGAAAAGGTTGAGTACACTTAGTGCAAACAATTTTTTTCTGTTACTGACAGTGTTTTATATCTAGGTCATTAGTCTGACTTGTCCTCCACTGTCGTCCACCTCTTACACAACTTTTGAGGTGCATTTTGGGTCAGTATCTTGCTGAGGAATGAAGCAGTGCCTAAACTAGCCATAACCCAGATCATGTCTCTGAAGTATACTATGATAGCCATGCTGGTTGCGATAATCATGAATTTGGTAAAGATCCCCCAACCCTGTGATCAGCAAAGCAGCCCCGTACCATCACACTCCCACCACCATACACTCACCCTCTATGTATGTCTTAAAGTCATTTGCTAGTCGGACCCAAATATTTCACTTTGACTCGCTGGGCTATAAGACCGACTTCCACTCCTCAAAAGTCCAGTTTTCTGTTTTTTTTTGGACTGACACGTTGCATTTCCAGCAGATGTACTCAAATATTTGACTGGTTCTGTATGTAACCTTGCCCTGGATCAGGCATTCGAGAAGTGAGGGAAGGAAGCCAGATTCCTGCTGGTTTCCATCGACTTTCACTGCCACTGTTCCCTCGCTCACCTTTAGAGATTCACTTTCACCGAAAGGAGTCCCTGTTCTTGGACGCTTAGGCCTCTTCTCTCTCTTCTCATTGTTCAGCTGCCTCCGAACCCTGGTGACCTAAAGGCCCAACAGGTTTTCAATACGTCATTATATATGATATATTTCTGCATTTTGCCTTCACCTGTAAATATTTTATTTATTAAATATCTATTTATCTGAACCAAAGCTGACATTTTTAGGCTACTGGGTGTCTTTTCACAGCAATTCATTACAAGTCCCCTGCTCAGTGGTACAACAGCTGGACTCTGACCCTGTCTCCTCTCCTACTGCCTGCACCGCATATGAACTGGTGCATCTAATATATGGTCTCATACATCAAGCACCTGGCGGAAGTGATCTTTTTTTTTTCCAGATAATTTGAAGTTCTTGGAGTCTCAACGATGAGGTACAATAGACCTTGAAAAAAGGTTTTATTACTGTCCTGCAAATTTTACCAAGGGTTATCCATAACTGATATACACACTCTTGCAAAGAGCATGTAGATGTGCTGATGTTAATGCCCTTTTTGTCTTCGATGTGTCTTGTCTGCTTGCCTGTGTATCTCTGTTTCGTGGTTTAAATACAGTAGCAAACTTACTTATCCGTATGTTCTTAAAACAAACACTAGTCATTGCCTTCTAGCCTGTGTGTGGGAAATCCCCACATTACAGAGGTGCTTTGTATTCCACAATTACAATATGCGGTGTCACGGTAAAATATGTAAGAATAAAGAGAATACAAAAGACAAATTAATAATATGATCAACATGTAATGAATGATTCAGAGTACAGGTGGTCCTCAAGTTCTGACAGGGTTTGATTCTGATGACCTCAAGATAAGTTGACTTTGTCACATATCCCTTTATACTTTATTATAGCAACCATAAGGACATATAAACCATTAACATGCTCAAATGTTACATTGCATAATAAGGTTTTGTTTTTCTCACTAATTTCATACATTACTATATTTAATTGTTGCACCATTTACACTTTCATTTCTAAATCTGTTTTTTTTTTTTTTTTTTCCCCACTTTTTCTTTTCTGTACCATCAGAATTCTCACATGTTCACCTGCTAGCCATCATAAAAATTAATCTCAGTGGAATCACAAACAAAACATTCTTTATATAAAACGATGTTTTTGTAAATAAAACACAGTCACTGAAAGGCACACTGAGTCAATCAGAAATATGGTGTCCTGCACCCAGCCAATGTTATCGTTCAGCAGATGGAGCGGTTGGTGTTTGACGTTACAATCAGACGTCGGGACTTAAAATAATAAGGTTGACTGGATGGCTGCCATAAGTTCGGGTCATCCTTAGCCACACATGTCATAAGCCAAGAGCTACTTATAACTAATAAAGAGTAAGTGATGATAATAATAAAGTAATATAATGAAAAAGTGAGTGCACTCCATGAGATCTGTCCAACAATTTGGTTCCTGATCTAACAACCGACACCCCTGTCATGTTGCTGTCCGTGTCACCTGTGGTCGGGTGTCTGCATTGTTTGTGAGCAGCGAGAAAGACCCGACTCTAGCTTTGCGTTTGGGCTTCTTCTTGCTTCCTGCTGGCTGGAGTCTCCTCTCCCACTCCGTCTGCAAGAAGAAGGAGCCAATGAGAACAAGGGGTCAAGGGTCACCTGGTTGTTTTGCCCAAAAAGAGACGGGGCGTCGCAGTGCCCACCGGGAACGGATGTTCCGGATGCATGATGATGGCCGCGGCCCCGGAGTGGTGAACTGATTTGAGGGGAGCACTGATCTTCTCCAGCAGCTTCTTCGTGCTGGACGTCTGGAACAGTATGTCAAGATTATGGGCCCATTTCTTTGTTCTTTAGCCTCAAATATGTAGAAATATGCCAATACAAAAAACTGTAAGAATAAAAAAAAATGTACCATTGCGTAGCTACCTGGAAGCTGGGTCATTTACATATTTATTTAGAACACATTGTTAAAACAGTTCAGGTGTTGATTTTACTTCAGTTAAATTTATTTTTGGACAGTGCTCACCCAGTTCTGCACGACAGGACTAAAAACACTTAGCTGAAAAATACAGGACAACGTTCCCCTGAACCAGCAGTTCAGACAGTTGACAGCTGTGGTGTTTAGTGCTGTCACCAGCACTGAGTCAGAGCGAAAACACAGTAATTTTCTGAGAAACTCCAACTTACCGGTGAGGCCTTTAACCATTCTGGATTCCACGTGATCTGTGGAAACAACACACTGTTGATACAGTTGATGACTTTATTCTGGGAGGGTGTCTCACTGACTGAAGGGTAAGCAAAGCTTAGTCAGCCTTATTAAACAGCAGGATCTTGTGGGCAATGAAAGCCCAGCTTTGACCCCCCCAGCCCCATCTGTCCATTTCCAGTATCACAAGGGTTTGCTAAAGGTTTTCTGCAGTTTATTACCTCTGAATAACAGCGAACCTCCTGGGCTACTTAAATTCATCATAATTTTCACCATGGGTACATAAGACTGGTGTGACTAAGATCAGAGTAGATGGGTAACATCTGGGAAATAGTACTATACAGGAAGTACCACTTGAATCCAAGTCTCCACATCCGTTGTGTCTCCAAAGAAGCGGGATGCACCACGACAAACAACTCAACCCAGCATTAACAAGGAGCACACGTAGGAAACAGTCATGTTGTTAATTACAAGCCAAATATGTCCTTACGTTAGACGTGGAAAAGGCTCCTGTCCTCATTGACTTCCTCTTCTTGTTAAAGTCAATCTGTCGCCGTACCCTTGGCATCTGGAAGAGAGTTATCAACAAAGATGAGGAAAGAGGCATCTGATCCTTATTTTAACCCAAAACAAAGACATGTCAACATTTGTATACATTTCATGAAATAATAAACCATTAATGGGTAAAGCAGTAGTAAGAGTTCAAACCAGCAGAGGGGCCCACTTTTGTTTCTTTGAGAAAAGTTCTCAACCTGAATTGCTTGAGATCTAGCAAAAATTTTTCTTGTACATATATTTCCAGCTTTTTATGGAATTTTTCCAAGCCCCACCCCAATGTGGTATTATGTGAAAGCACAGAATGTCCTCAGTAAGGTGCATTAGGACTGCAGCTATGTACTGTCTGAGAAAATACATTTAAAATGTTTGTCCTCTGGAGTTGACAAAAATGCATTACTGGCTCTTAGGAAGTTAAATGTATAAAATGCAGATTATGTGAATTGCTTTAGGTAAATAAATAATACTTAAATATTGTGAGGTCTCACCTGGGTTACTGTGTATCTTTTGAGTCATTTCCACTTAAAAACAGTATTCTATCTCAAATAGAAACAATCCCTGCTGCCTTTTCCCTACCGAGACACCGGATCTTCTCACTGCTGACATGACCTTTTCAGAAGCCTTCAAATCCTTCAAGGTAAAGACATGATTCATCCATAGCTCTATTTCCACACTGAGAAAGAGGATGTGGGGACATAACAGGAGCGACTGCGGAGTTCATTTAAGGCAGAACGGCACATACTCTGTTTTTCCCCAAAGGGTAATAGGGTTTGGAGCCCACGCCCCAGCAGTGCGGTCAGGACCAAATCTCTGGACTACTTCCAAAGGCATTTGGTGGGGAAATTTAAGGCAGCGGGCTATTAAACAGATGAGCAAACAAGATGGATGAACATGAAGGGCCCCTTTAATGATGGGTCTTTATTAACCATTTGCTTATATCTACCAAGCAACAGAGCATGGTAATGACTGTAGCCAGAGGGAGGTGCTGTGATACACAAACACACTTCCTACTGCAGCTTTAGACACCTAAAGCTGCAGATGCTATGTCTGTTGTCTGTGTTCCCATAACGCCTTGGAGCAACAGCCTGCTCTCACCACAGGCATTTAGGTTTCATAGTCCAACAGCAGGCTCTCGACACAATCGTGCCACAGAGATGCAGCTGTTCTAACTTTCTTCTTTTATCTTTCTTTTTTCCTGTTTCCAGAATAACAGCAAGCCAAGGGATGGTCAAGGTTCAGTACTGTTTCTTGAGTGGGCAGAGCACGCTGCTGTCTGCATCCCCACCCTACCCTGCCTGCGGCCATGTCTGGACTCCATCCTGATGGCTGAAAATAACGTCACTCACAAGTCTGGCTTTTGAAGCCTGGGAGCAGACATCTTTGCAGCTGTTTCATGAGCAAATGAATTTGTATAACAGCCCTACTAATGTTTTAATTACTGACAGAGCAGTAGCGCCGAAACCAAAGGATTAGATGAACAAAATACGGTTTTCAGTAAAATTTGTTTCCTCCGTTGTGAAACTCCAGTTCAGTGTTCTTTTTTTTGATACACTGAACCCACATGTTATCAAGTGCAAAAAATGCCTGCAGGTCCTTTACTCATGTGAACATTAATTAATTATTCTTATTTTTAGAAGATAAAACATACAATAATTATAGAAAGTTTGCCCCCAGTGGTTACATGGGTGTATTTAGTGTATGTTCTGTCGGCCTCTGACTATTTGCAATGGGTGAACTGGACATGAAAATGAAGCAGAATGCATATCGTTATAAGTCTCTCATTTCATAAAATACGCTATGTCATTCACTGTCACTGGCAATTTGTATGCAAATGAACCAGCATGCAGACATCCAGTAACCATTTTCAGATACTGATACAGCCTGGGCTCCAAGTGTGACACTGATACAGTATATTAAGAGTAAGTTATTAAATATAAATGTAATATTATAGAAATTACTGTGACTTGATATTAGATTTGTTGGATGTACAGAATATTAGCTTTCCACACAGAGTTATTACACCATTTCCAATAGATAGTGGATGCAAATTAAAGATGGCTGTAAAATGGCCTGCAGCATCGAAAGGTGAGGCTCCTTACCCGTGTCAGCTGTACTCGGCCGGGGAGCAAAATCGGTCGGAACTGCGTCTGTACTGCTGGCAGTGGGGGTACAGCTGGCTGAGAACAAAACATTTTTTTAAATTAACCTCTTTATATGGAATGAGTTTTATTTTGGTCTTGGATACAGACTGCACAGTATGTGGAGACACTGACTGCTGATGAGTACTTAACACATGAGGAGTATCTAAGACACTCCAGCTTCTCTAAACCCTGCTTACACAGGGTAGCAGGTGGTGTAATGGCGAGGACAATCGCCTTGCAATTGAAGGAGCTGGATTCAAAGCCCTGCTCCTGCTGAAATTCTTTCGATCAAAGTACTTACCCTGAACTGATACAGTAAAAACTGCCCTGATGTTTAAATGGGTAAATCACTAAGAAGCTCAGTGTAGAAACTTTACTTTGGAGAAACGCACCAGCTAAATGAACAAAAATACAAAGCAGAATGAAACCAGAGGATTGCAGGTTCAAACCACATGATCGCCAATAATATCCTGAGTGAGTTACTCTGCAAATGGACGAACCCAAAGGTTACATTAGTCACTGTTGAAGTGCCTGGTTGGAAAACAAACAGGCCCCATTAACAGGAATGTACATTAAATGGATGTCAGTGATGTCACGAGGCCGACCCGTATCATTAATGCGGCAAGAACAGAAAACAGAGGGATGGATTAATGCTGAGAGGAAAACAACACCCGCATCTATTAAACAACAAATTCTGTGTTATTTACACATGTAAACAAGGTGAGTGACTAAAGTTGTATTTCCGGTTGCGTCACAGCAGTAGGTGAACTGCTCCCGTTTCCTTCGGCCACATCCAGAGCTTTTGCACCTTTTCCATTCTTAGTTCCAGAACAGCTTCACACTCTGCTCTCAAACCTCATTCCATGTCCTGGTGGGGGGGGCTGCTCCCTTTACACTTGAAGGACTCAAGATCCAATCCCACCTGCTACTATAGTACCCTTCATCAAGGTACTTACCCTGAACTGATACAGTAAAAATAAGCAGGCTACGTAAATGGGTAAATCACAGTCAGTAGCTTAACATTGTTCAGCTGTTTCGGAGAAAAGTATGAGCTAAACAAATAATATGTAAATAACTGTATGCACATAACCCAGTCAAGCCAAATGTCCGTCAGCCCAAGTCACCATCTCACAACCCTCTTTTGCATTGGCTGTGTAAGTTTCTTGTTAGAACGTCTGCGCAAAACATCTGGTGTAAGAACTTTGGCTGAAAGTGAGAATCTCTAATCCCATATGGGGTCAGAGACAGGGAGGCTGTATAGCCCAAAATCAGGGGGCACTCTGATGGTAGAACCCCTCCTCTCCAAGACCGCAAACAAAAATAAGAACTTTTAGTAACCCTCAGAAATATGTCTTTAGGAAAAGTAGAGGAAACTGGACCTTGTGGCCAAAATAATGTAAACACACGTCTCACACACACACACACACACACACACACACACACACACGGAAGAAAAGAACAGAGTCCTGGACCGGTCCCCGGCCCTGGTGGGCTTCTAACTGCAGAGCATGCTGGGACAATGCTGACCTCGGAGCCGCCGCGGCGCACCACCACCACTGCATCCTCTTCAATTATGCGCGGCGGCAGCCAAGTTCCGAGGTCAGCGGCACCGGGGATGGAGCAGGGCCCGGTCTCTGCTTGGGTCCTTCAAAATGCCTCCCGGGTAGAACGGTGGCTTTGGGGCCTCACAGCGGCCGCAACCCTTCGCTCGCCCTCCGATTAGCCGAGGCCATCCCAAAAGAAGGTCTGAGGTTTGAACCTCTAAAAAGTGCACAAGCTGCTGAGGGGCCCTTTAAGGAAAGTGTCTATAAAGCAAATTGAGGGGATGAAGCTACGGCTCTGACCAGGGAAAAATGGAGCCCATTTAAAGTAGTGCAGCGGGTGCCATGGGAACCACAGTGCACTTGAGTATCCTTCATCCAACCAAATGCAGCAGGGAGCGCAAGAACAATATTTATTTTTATCGTGACATTTTACAGTTCAACTCTCACTTGTGAAAAGTGAGGGACAATGCCATGCCTCTATCTATTGTTAGTCATTCCCTTTGAAAATATACATTTCATACATTCTTATGGCTACAGGTAGGTTGGAATATGTTCAAACCCCACTCCTGCTACAGTAACTTTGATAAAAGATATTTAGCCGAAAGTGATATTGTAAAAATTACCTGACTGTATGAACCAGTAATGTTTGTAAAGTTGATTATCTAATATCTGGCATGCCGGTTGTAACTAAATCAAGGTTAATACTGCTTTAGACTATCTTTAACGATGACGTTAATGGAAAATTGCTGAAATGCTTTATAAAATTAATAATATAATAATTTAAAGCATCCGCTTGTGGAGTGGTCTTAGTGTGGCAGCGCGACTGAGGTAATGGTCTGTGAGGCGGGAACTTGAGAGAGCGGACATGTTCGAGGAATACTTGTACAGCATGCCATGCGGAGAAACAGTGACTGAAAGGCTTGAATGAAAACGTCTTCAAGTAACCCCCCCCCCCAAAAAAACGAACAAAACAAAAAAAAAAACACACAAACACACACAAGAAAACAAACGAACAACACCACGGCACGAGACGTAGCCGCAGAGCACGCGCCACCTGAGCACAGGTGGCCCTTACCCGCGCGCGGCTGGCCGAGGAGTCCACACACGCGCGCCCGCCGCCTCGCGACGTGTCCCCAGCGCCCGCGCAGTCCGGCTTGTCCAGGGCGCCCGCGAGCAGCCCGCCGTGCAGGCAGAGCAGAAACACCAGGACGGTCCCTTCCATGGCCACGCAGTGCGAGCCGCCCCGCCGCAGCTCCCTTATATACGCGCCGCGGTAATGAGGAGCAGATGGAGGAGGCACAGGATGCCAGCCCTGTCCGGACCCGCAGCGACGGCGGCCCAGGAGCGGCGGGCCAAGGCGCTGCGGCGCTCGCAAACATGTCAGACATTCGTCCGATGGCTTCAAGCCAAACCGGCCCCCGCGCCCGAGACCCGGGGTGCGTTTCGCCCTAGTCACGGGCCGCAGCTGGAGGTAAAAGTGCGAAGGCTGCGGTTCTTTTATTACTGTTCGTACCGAACACTCGCGCGACGGGTATGAAGCATCGCTGCTATACGGAATTTACCAGCCATCCTCAAAAAACTGCAGCACGCGCTTATATCTTTCATTCTTTGTGTACATTTTGTAACACCTCAGCTGCGCTTATTGGCCTCGGACCGGCTGTGACGGCGGGTCCAGATGTGGGCTTCAGATGTGTGGGTTCCAGGCCCGCAGAGAGTAACAAAACCACTACTGTGAAGTAATAATAATAATAAGAATAATAATAATAGCAGCTCCTCTTCAGCAGCTGCTCCAGCTGGCGAGAGGACGCAGTGGGAACCTCAGCAACTCGTGTTGCTTCACGCGCAGCGGCACGCGGCGAAGACGCGTCTCGCGTCCATTTCGCGCCAATTTCTCACACCAGTTGGCCAGTGACGCGCAGTCGGTATTACTGTTAGCTTTTAATGAGTCGCCTTCTAAATGATTAAAACTCACAGATGACAGGACTGTGAGGGGCTCAACTCCTAATTAACGAGGTTGTTTAAGGTTGCCCTCGTGCAGCTTTGAAAATATACACAAATGTTCACAAATGTGGGCCTGTTATGTAACCAGGCCACACATTTTCAGAGAAAACACAGTCATCAGTGTATGTTTGCAGGGTCTTTTCCTTTTAAGTAAATATTCTTCTTATTATTTAACATGGCAGTTTATTATATAACTTCTGTTTATTGTGAAATAGGTCAATTATTGTTACTTGAATTAACTCACTTTTTATAGTCTTGACAATTTCTCAGTTCCAATATATTTGCAGCTGTAATATTACAGTTACAATGACTGAAAACTTCAGTATCCAAGCCCAGATTGTTCAAGTCCCACCTCCTGCATTGCCCTTGATCGTGGTACTTATCCCACATCTACAGGTTAAAAGTCAGCCAGTGTTAAAGATGGGTAAGTTAAGAGTTTTATCAATGTAGTGTAAGTCATTTTGGAGAAAAAAGTGAAAGGGAAGTAAATGCAATCATGTAGAATAACTTGTGTTTATGGGGCATCGCTGAGCTGAAAGGCGGCGGGAGATTAAATGGGATGAACAGTAATAAATGGGCACTGGAAAGGGAGAGGTGGGGTAACGGGTGGAAAGTGTGAGCCTCGACTCGCCTCGCTGTGTGAAGGTGCCCTTTGTACTGGCGTTGGCTCTCGCCCCAGCGCTCCTGCAGGGTTTACAGGATCTCCAGCAGTAACTGGAAACGCTTCGGCACAGTTTTGGACACCGACCCAGCTCCTCGGGCCAAGGGCTTCCGCAGGGAAGTGTGTCTGAGACGCTGTCAAAACACACATATAACAGTGTCTCCCAGCCCCAGAGGTGACAAGCCAAACATATGGCGTCCACTTGAATAGACTCCACCCTAAATGTGATCTATGATACCGGGATATTATACGCTGTGATAACTTCACATGTTGCAGCACATCACGGACAGAAAGATGAACGCGCGGGTCAAGCAGTGGGTACGGGAGTGCTCAGCAGTATCTCCTTTCGAATCCCACTTCCTGCCGCAGTACCTTTGATCGAAGTACTTAACCTGAATTTATACAGTAAAAATAACCCTGTTGTATAAATGTATAACTTTTAGTAAATCTGTAGTGTTGTAAGTGACCTCCAACAAAGGTGCTGGCTAAATTAAGGTTAATAATACGGATGTTATATAGCAACAGAGACTATTACTGTGATTTTACTTATGATTTGAAGACACTGGCATGACCACAGCAGTGGTTAGAGACGTGGGGATAATTTTGTTCTGCTTTATTCTCTTCCGTTGGTGTAAAGGTGGTTGTATTATTTGCTGAGGTGAGTGCAAACAGAGGAAAATTACAGTTCCTCCCCACGTCTGCATGTGCCCTGGGACCAAAAAATAGAGCAGTGCAATAACTGTATGGAAGTGAAGGCTGATACTGGCAAAAGGAAGCTGTTTGTAAACACATTCATGCTGATGCTTTTCAGCCAGGCGTTTTTGGTCAGGATCATCAGTTGTTCTCATCTCAGCAGAGGTAGGTGCCATGCTGTACTCATACATTCACTACTCTAGAACTGTGGGGGAAATACTCTAAAAAGCAGATATTTTACAGTTGTTTCATATAACATTAATAGGGGCCGGAAAAATGCTCCTTATATTACAGTAATGTATAGCAACGCTATTCTTTTCACAATTATGGAAAATGCTGTCAATGTTGACCAAGCGTGGGGGGTGAGGTGGTGCAGTGGGTTGGACCAGGTCCTGCTCTTTGGTGGGTCTGGGGTTCGAATCCCGCTTGGGGTGCCTTGTGACGGACTGGCATCCTCCCTGGGGTGTGTCCCCTCCCCCTCCGGCCCTACACCCTGTGTTGCCGGGTAGGCTCTAGTTCCGCACGACCCTGTCTGGGACAAGCGGTTCAGGAAGTGTGTGTGTGTGTGTGTGTGTGTGTGTGTGTGTGTGTGTGTGTGTGTGTGTGTGTGTGTGTGTGTGTTGACCAAGCACTGCTTATCTTTCCCAGTTTAGTGCTAAACTTCATTTTCAATCAGTACCCAAAAACCATTAATACTAAAAACTAAATACCAAAACCATTTTCCAATATTTATGATTACATTTGTGGTGAAGATGTGTGTTTAGGATGCTGTGTGCACATCATGGCAGCACAGTGAGCTGAACGCAGTAGTAGGAGGAGGTGACAACAAGCATCTTTAATAATGATGCAAAGCAATAATGTTCAAAATTAATTTAAAAACACATTTTTCTTTCTTGTTGCTTTGGATTTTAAGTTAAAATGCATACCTCTCTGAGTTTGGTAAAAGATCAGTGTGGATAAAGTGTTTTATAGGGAAAAATGGCCACAAAAAGAGTAAGAAATGGGAGCATCTGTACCATGTTGTTTCTTACGATCCATATTTTGTTGATGTGAACATATCACCTATCCCAGTTTCCTTTTCCTTTCTCAGAAACAGTAATAAATAAACTGTTTCTACTGTTAGCGTTCATCTCTCGGCTCAAGTTCTGTTTACCCTGTTTGGCAACGGAGGGTCTGTGTGAACGCTGGTAAGACTCTGCGCTTGTGACCCTTGTCATAACTGAAATCCATCTCCCCATTGGGAATTGCAGAGGCAGACATGGCAAACTTACGCTTCAATGCAGTTTTTCCAGAGAAGAGCATCGCTGGACACACCTACATGGTAATTTGTATAGGGGCATTGTGTGAAGGTGCCGCGATGACTCCTTCACACATATGTCCAGCTTAACCCATTTGGTGCAGGTCATTGCAGCCCTGAACGAGATACAGGCTCTACAAACACCAAAAATGTCTTCCTGTTCCTGTATTTGAACTGCGCTTCCATGATATATTGTTGCAGGTGTGCCCATAATGAGACAGAGGATGATGATTACGCTGCGACATTCTTTTTGGTTTAGCAGAGTTTTCCTTCCACATGTGAAGACGTCCTTGGCCTCGATATGGGGCTGCGCATGCGGCAAAATTGTCGTGATTTATGTGGACTTCCCAGAGGTTTGAAACCCCAGCGTCACCTTGCTGTTGTACCTTTGAGACGTTTTTGAACCACCATCATTCTAGTAAAACACAGAGTTGAGTCGTGAACTGCACAGTATGGTAATTGTTATTTTTTTAGCTTCTTCCAAGGTGCTCCCACTGTGTCCTTGCGGTGTTGCCACTGCATACTTTAGGGCGTATGAGCTCAGCGAACCCTGCAGTAAATGGACCGTCTACTTGCCCAATTTATGCACGGACCCTGGTGTCTTTCTCAGACAGGTGGCGTACTGAGATGCCTTGACAGAAGTGTGTCTGGTCCCCTGCCGTCTCCCTTTGTGCCACTGCGACCTGTTCACCGGATGGCAGGTTCAAAGCAGGGCCTCGATTCCTTCTACACTGGACAGCGGAGCCACTTTGAGGTTCAGTCCAGTGCTCTGGCATTTAGTGCTTTGGGCAAATAGAAAATCTGGTGTATTTCAGCAAAGATCCAGGCTCTGTCATCCCTTGTTTCACTGAACACCGGTTTAACCCAAAACTGTCAAAAGTGCCGGAAAAATGTCCTACTTTTTAGATGTATGAGTCTAGACTATTCATCATTCCAAAAGTGGAGATCATTCCAGCATGAAATGCTTTAATTGAATTTTTTGGAATTGTTTTGGAAGATCTGAAGTTACGTTCAAGACAAATGTTGCATTGGGGAGGTCAATAGCCACGCTAACACAGGGTACTTTTATTCCATTCAAAGGCACATTTAAATTGAATTTCTGCCTCCAGTTTTATTCGATGCGGCACTTTGATTTATGGGTGTGCTTTGCCGACTGTCGCATATGTGTCAGTTATTTTACTGTTCATTTAGGAAATGAAAATGCGGCCTGACTGGATGAGCGACCAATTGCATGGTTGACCAGATAGGCCCAACTCAGAGCACACTGACTTCTCATCTCCTGCAGATGACATTTTCAGTCTGTCCCAGGTACGTCCGTGACTTTAGTCACAGGCAAAATCCTTAGTTGGTAATCTGTTCCTCACTTTTTAAAGATCACCTGCCATAGGAGTTTTATTTAAGTACACTGTGCTTAATTGTCAGGATCCCCAGGAGGATTTCCCTGTGACAACCCAAGAGTTTCATCTCCCCCAAGGCCAGCAAACCAAGGTGGGTTTTAGAAGGGATGCTGGCAGAGGCAGCTCTTGTGCAATCTTGCTTAGTTCACACATACCTGCAAAGTCCTTGAAGATCCATTCCACACACACACACATTTTCTGAACCGCTGGTCCCATACAGGGTCGCAGGGAACCGGAGCCTACCTGGCAACACAGGGCGTAAGGCCGGAGGGGGAGGGGACACACCCAGGACGGGACGCCAGTCCATCGCAAGGCACCCCAAGCGGGACTTGAACCCCAGACCCACCGGAGAGCAGGACCCAGTCCAACCCACTGCGCCACCGCACCCCCCAGGTCCATTCCATTCTGGTATATTTACAATTGCATTTATTCTTTTAGCAGGTGCTTTTTATCCAAAATGATGTACAACAAAAGGATAAATATCCAAAAACTGCATTTCATCGACATTTAGAGAGATACAGATACACATTCACGATTTTCTCAGCAGCTGTTTCTCCCAGAATTCTGCCCCAAATGTTTCTAAGAGAGCAACACACTTGACTGTAGCTCGTGTAAAATATTACATCTCCTTTAACGGATGCCAGCCTCCCTAAGCAATAAATAGATGCAGAAATTCAAAGTGAATATATGTCAGAATAAGAATGCTTTGAATGGCTCCAGCTTCATGGTCCAGTGTGATGTGGATATTTATGAATATAAAAGCAGGGATTTGCTGTGGATTAGCAAGGAGAAGTTCTGACACCTGCCAGTCCGTTTGGATGTGCCACAGTTATTGGAGGGCAGCATGGTAATAATGGGAAACACATAAACAGATAACAAATAAATACACTCCTTCAAATGGGGCAATGACATGGGAGGATTCTCAGTCCATGAGGGCCTGTATCCCAACCCCTTCTTCTGTCTCATCTTTACCATCATTTGCTTCTTGGCTGACATTTTCACCCAAAGCAGCGTTTTGCACTTTCTTAATTATCTGACACTTTTCTCCAAAGAAACAATGTCACCCTGATTACCATTATCTACCTATTTATACAGCAAGGTAACTTTTACTGTATCAGTTCAGGGTAAGAACCTTGAAGACAGGTGCTGCAGTAGGAGTTGGAATAGGAGGTTGGGTGTTTTGAGTCCAAAGGCAGCAGTGCTTTCCTTTTGTTCTACTTATTAATTTAATAATCCTATTTGTTGGGGGCGTGCTGGCGCAGCGGGCTTGGCCGGGTCCTGCTCTCCAGTGGGTTTGGGTTCGAGTCCTGCATGGGGTGCCTTGTGACAGACTGGTGTCCTGTCCTGGGTGTGTCCCCTTCTCCTCAAGCCTTGTGCCCTGTGTTGCTGGGTTAGGCTCTGGCTTGCTGCGACCGCACTTGGGGCAAGTGGCTTCAGACTGTGTGTGTATGTAATGTATGTATGTATGTGTGTGTGTGTGTCCTATTTATTTGATTTTGTTGTTGCAAGTTGGGCGTTTTAACTATCAATTCAAAGTACGTACCTTAGTGAAGAGTACTACAGCAGCATCAGGGAAAGGGATTTGAACTGGCAGCCTACAAATGTTCCAAATTGCCTGCTACCTGTCACTTTCATAACAGCAACAGGCTGAGAAAGGCGCTGGGATCCCCAAGACCTGGTCATGGCAGCTTCCACTTTTTTACTTGTCACTTTAAAGTCCTGGAAATTGTGGGAGTTTTTCCACAAATAAATGTCCAGCTGTTAGGGCTCACAGCAGATGGGCTTGTTAAACCCAGCACTCCAGCCTGCACAATTTAAAAGTAAGTGGCTCTAGCAGAATGTTTGCTTTTTTTTTAAAACCACACATGACCTTTTTAAGAGACAAGGCCTTTCTTAAGGCTCTGTAGAGGCAGCTGTAAATGTAGGCCTAAAGGTTTTAACACCTTGTTTGGACTCACATTCTCAATCTGAATTTATATTCGGGCGACTGGCATCTCAATCTGAAGGCGAAAACAGGCTCACACACTAATTTCCCTGCTGACTAACCTTGTATAAAGCCTTTGTGACAGTTAACCTTAAAGAGGAATCGCATGAGGGCACAGCCAGAAGGCTGAAAGAAATCCGTTAAAATGGTGCTGACAAGGGTAGAAAATTAATTGTAAGAAGTTATGGGTTTTTGGTAGAAGCTCGACTGAAAATCTTCTGAAGGCAGCTTCAGTATATGGAAAAAGCACCTAAAGTTTGTGTTGCTGTACACTGCTTTATTCATTGTATCAAAACATTAGCCCATCCCATTTTTGGTGGGGTTTTCAGCAAAATAATGTTGATTAAATTAATTTTCCCCACTCACTTCTGTAATTTCGGCTGGCCACTGGGGCCTCGCAGTGAACAGGGTGTTTCACGATTAAGTGTAGTTATTTCTCACTACTTGAGACAATACATTGATCCATTCATCAATAACAGCTGATGCCCAGTAGAGAGCCGGGATGGTCTAGAATCAGTCCCAGAAGTGTAGGTTGTGAGACATGCAACACATTCTGGGCAGGACGCCAGTCCAACACAAGACAATCGCACCCACACATACGCACTTTAAAGGGTATTTAGAGTCATCAGATGACCTGAAACCCCTCCCTTTTGGGGGGGGACCAAACACTAGGAAAAGATGGAAACTCTGCTTAGACACGTTAGAACCCGTGTCTGAAACCACAGACCTGCTGCTCTCCATATTTAAGACCTGGTTCAACGCTTAGCAAGTACACTGCATTATCATTGCTTGTTGACTGAGGTTTTATCGACTTGCAGTTACATTTAGTCATTTATCTGACACCTTTCGCCAGTTTCTCTTAAAATGTTACAAATGTATGCTAAGCTACTTACTCTGATTTACCCTTTTATACAGCAGCATATTCTTCCTGTCCCAGTTCAGGGTAGTGGTTAGAGCTGCTGCGCTTGGATCCAAATTCTCCCCCATTGCTGTAGTAACCCTTGAGCTAGGTACTTACTCCAAATTACTCCAATAAAAATGACCTAGCCAGAGTGGGGATTCGACCCCAGCCACCTTCTGACTGCAAGGCAACGACTCTAATCTCTCCTCTCTCATAAAAAGGCCAGTCTTTCATCTTTCAGAAGAGATGGAAAAGGCATCCTTTCTTCTGAAGGTGCTCATCTGTAGGAAGGGTGTACATTTTCACTCCATTCAGGTAGTTAGAGCTTTAGCGACAGTTTGATGCTGTCAGGATGCAGAATCATGCTGCTGTGCAGGCTGCATACGGGGAGTCTCTGTCAGTCTTGAAAGGACGTCAGCTAATTCACAAAGGAAGAGATCTTTACTTTTATGGACTGCTTGGTGAGCTCAGCATGCAAGACGCTTTTAATGCATATCAAGGAATTTAAATAGAGCAAGACATATGCGTACGAGGAAGATCCCTTAGGGGTTGTGTTACATTTTCCTGTGGGATGCTTTCATCCTCATAAACTCTGTAAAATGTGATATTTTATCACCTTACGCAGCAGGATGCCTTTCAAAAGATGCGTTTTTAGTTAAACACCTATCTTGGATTTACAATGGCAGGGCATCACTCTGCGATCTGAACTCACAACCTTCCGATCACTGTTTCTGAGTCCCTTGACCGCACCACCACCACTTCTCCAGTACTGCCTCTATAATCTATAGCAATTACGATAAAGAAAAGAACATAAAAAAGGCGGTGGCTTTAATACAGCTATAAATGGATCACATTAATGAGATTAAGATATTATTTAAATAGCTTTGATCAGAAAAATACCATGGGTGTGATATAGTACTCTGGAGGGAGGGTAATGTCAAGTAAAGTCTGCTGTGGAGTTCTGTTGTGTGGGAAGTTGCAGGATGTCAGAAATATCTCAGCATTCGGATGAACCTTGGAACTGAATTATTTTAAAGGTCAGATCTTTAAAATACTACCTTTTAGTGCTTTAACAGCTATTCATACTCTCACTGAACTCTCACTCATGGTCTTCCTCCCACCAGGCTACAAAGGGAAGGTCTGTGGATGTTCCGATGGGTCAATTCTGTTTTTTTTTTTTGCCCCATATATTCTACTCTGACTTCTCATCTTGAAAACACAACTGGGACTCGGTTTGTTTGCAACTCAGTTTTTGCATAAATCCAAAAGTTGCTAAAAGGCACATAATACAGATGTCTCATGATTTATTCATGGGTTAGGTTTTCCTCAACCTCAGATACAGCTTCGATAAATACAAATGATTTGTATTTTTTCTGGGGTGCGGTGGCGCAGTGGGTTGGACCGCAGTCCTACTCTCCGGTGGGTCTGGGGTTCGAGTCCCGCTTGGGGTGCCTTGTGACGGACTGGCGTCCTGTCCTGGGTGCGTCCTGTCCTGGGTGCGTCCCCTTCCCCCTCTGGCCTTACACCCTGTGTTGCCGGGTAGGCTCCGTGACCCCGTAAGGGACGAGCGGTTCTGAAAATGTGTGTGTGTGTGTGTGTGTATTTTTGCTAAAAATTCATTTAAAATTAACAAAAATAAAAAATATTTCCTACTCCTATTCCTATTCAGTCCTTATTGGTGACCATTTCAACACAAACATGTCCAAGGTTTGTCAGCTTCTTACCACTTTCAACTTTTTGTAATATTTTCATCATCAAATAGACATCCCTCAGTGTATTTACAGGATAGGTTCTATAACAAAAAAACAAAAAAAAAAATCAGGTAGAGTAATAACAAATTAATACTAGCAAGATTTTAAATGTCAAAAATATTAACTTTTTGCTACATGTAAGTGAAAACTAATTTAAAAGGGCTGAAAATAGAAAAACTCTCCCAAAGCTCCTGGTCCATGCTGATTGTTGACTGATTCATCCCGTAAACATGTACAAAACTGGTCATCCTGTCATTGAGAAGGAATACTCAGAAATCTCAGACAGAGCTTGTAAACACTGTGGCAGCCAGTAGCATTAAGATGGTCCCATGTGTTTAGTCTGTTTGGGTACCTTTTACTGCAGTCTATCAGCTGGCTGCATCAATACAGTCACGTTCAGTCCAAAAAAGAAATGTTAGTGGATAAGTGAACAAAATATAGTTGCAAACAAATTAGCTGGAAATTGTTTGTATCTTCAAAAAATCGTAACTTTATTGTAATTAATTGTTAATTACTTGAGTTTGGAGGAAAGAGTGCACATCACATCAAGATTTTTAGCCGTTTCAAAGGTAGAACAGTAACTGGGTCACAGAAACACACCAGGGTCACAGAAGGGAAATGAAGGCGAGGGAGGTGTCAACGTGAGCCTCTTCCTTTTGTATATCATGGCCAGGATGCCGATTGAGAGATCCTCATTGGACAAAGCATCGTTGCTGCCATTCCCCGGCCACAGCTGTTCCCCCACGGATACACACGTAACACACACGTGTGACGGGTGGCCGCTTTCTCTCCTCCACGTGTGAAGTCTTGTTGCGGAATTTAACACACATCCGGAGAAAAGACACTGCGACGTCTTCCCGAGGGCACTGCTGAGCGCACGAAACCGGGAAATAACTCATTTCATCCAGCAAGCCATTATAATTTTCGCCATGAATCATCCAGAAAAATTCATCTGAAGACCGAACGAATTAGTCATTGTCCTACCGTCTGGACAGAATTCCGTCATTTCTGCAACGACCCCAAGATCAAAACAGCCCTAATTTCTAAAGCAGATTCCTGTCTAATTAAACGTTCTCAGCTTCCTTAAATCGGGGGCCTGTCCTTAAATTATGGGCTGGCTGACATCGGAGGAGCTCTGGAACTTTTGAGAGAAATTGGAAGAGACATTGCGATACCCCGGCGCTTCAGTGCATCCTGGGAATGAGCGCTCCACACTCGGCGTCCAACCCCCCACCACCCAGCTGAAAGAATTAAGAAGTTATGAATGAGCAGCCTGTTCTGTTTTGGGCTGAAACGTGAAGCTGTTAATGAGATCTGGAGCGCATCCTGCAGGTTGTGAGGGGTGGTGGGATATGGAGAGGATGGTGAAGACACTCTTATACAAAGTTTACTTTGTTGAGTGGCATGGTGGCACAGTGAGTAGCCCTCCTGTCTCATAGCACGTGGCTGGTCCAAGAGAGTTTGGGTTGAGTCCTTGCTCAGTCTGTGTGGAGTTTGTATTTTCTCCCTGTGTCTGTGTGGGTTTCCTCCAGGTGCTCTGGTTTCCTCCCACAGTCCAAAGACATGCTGTTCAGGTTCACCCATAGTGTGTGAGTGACGGAGAGAGTGTGTGTTCCACTGATGTATGGATGAGTGACCCATTTTAAGTAGTGTATCCAGCAGTGTAATTCACCACAGTGAATAAGGTGTGTGGGCTGATAACACTACATAGAGTTTATTGGAAGTCGCTTTGTAGAAAAGTGTCTGCTAAATAAATAAATGTATTGTCTGTCCACCTATAAGTGAGTTACACATACGGAGGAACGACATTTTGTTTCTCTTGGACCTCTGTGCCACATAGGACATATAGTGCAAGACAGTGCAAATAGAGGAGAGTACGACACACAGGCCAGAGTCTCATGACTATGTACATAATATACACAGATGCTTTAAATAATACTAAAAAGTTTTACATATAATATACAGTACTAAGAAAACTATACTGGACATTTAGTTCACACCGTAACATTAGAGACTCTTAAAACACTAGACACTCGAAACAGCACTGGAGACAGTGCCATACAGCTTACAAGGTTCCATTATCACAACCCCGACGATGGGAAGGGCGACGAGATGAGGCCCCTCGGCGTCCATTAGCAGGTTTGCCGCTGCTCTCCCCAAACGCAGACTGCAATACATTTTTAATGCGGAGGAAGTGTTCCCCAAAATGCTCAGGTCTTTCCTCTACTGAGCGATGTTTAAAAACGTTGCAAAAATAAATACATTTTTGGTGGAGAATTGCGTAATATGCTAGTGCTCTGTTTAAAAAATGTGCACACTTAGAGTACTTTTTCAGTAGGTCTTTATGTTTCATAAATTATTATTATTGTATGATTTAATATATATTATTAAATCGTTATGTATAAATTATCGGTTGTGTAATAATCTAGGAGAAACACGCCAGATATTTTATACGTTCAGGACTCGACTTTATTTCCGCGTCGCAGTGCTTTTGTGTTCTGCGATTTCAGATCTTGTCTTTTCATTTGGGCTCAAGTCGGACTAATGGAGAGGGGCATATTCTATACTGGTGATACGTTCCAAAATATTTCTTTTGCATTAAAATGATTTGGTTAAAACGTCCGTATCACCTGCACATACGTGTCTCGACGTAAGCTGTTTTGCGCTCTAATCTCACCGTTTGCCTGAGTGGAAGAGACAAGGTGAAAGCCACAAATGCCTCCAAGTGTTGCATCCTCACTCGTGTTGCCATGGCAACCAAGAGTTCAGCGCTTCCATGGCCTCTTTCCCACTTCCTGGTGTTTGCAGGGACTCTCTGCTCGTGGACTCCGTACAACATCAGCTCCGTGGCCTGGATGCGGCCTTTATTCTGAAGGTCATCCGCACACTTTCACTGCCAGTAATTGCAAGTTGTTCCAGATTTTTCTCAGTTCCGGCTTGCAGCACCTGTTTGCTTACCTCTAACTGTGCCAAAGCAAATCAATTTAATATCAAACAAGTATGAAATGTTACCATGGACATATGCAACACGTGTGGTTTTTTTTACAGTTTTATTGTTTATTAATTATGCACTCACTCACTGTCACTCACTATCATTAACTGCTTGTCCAAGTCTGGGTCACGGTGGTCAGGAGCCTATCCCGGAAGCACAGGGTGTCAGACTACTCAGGGTTCACCATAGACACAGCTGAACTCAATTAGCTGAACACTATTAACTCTTAATAATGTTGGGATGAATTATTCAGAGTCATACTGACTTCATCTTAAGATAACCCTACCCTGAAATAATTGGAGCGGAGCTCTTTTTAACACCAATGGTTGGTTGGTATATATAATTAATCTGCCCGCCTTGTCAGTAAAGCAAATTTCTAATTGATAGGAATTTAAGACAACGCTAATGATGTCGTTTCAGCAGCCCTGCATCAACAAAAGGCTCTTCTTCACATGGTGGAATATAAGGGGGAAAAAGGAAGAACATGAAATCAATATTAAAGATGCAACTGTTAACAGCGTCTCAGTCATTTGCAAAATATTCACATTGTCTCATATTGTTCTGGACTGATGCCGTGCGTCCTTCGGGCTCTCTCGAATGAGCCGCCAAGTAGGGTGTTTGATTTGTGGCCTCGAGTCCTGGACCTTCTTGGCTTTTGTTCGAGCGGTCATCGCTGATGGCCCCCTCCGGCTCACGGTCAGCACTGCGGCGCCTTGCTGCATGCTAAATATGGCGGCTGCATCCTCTCTCTGGCGTCTCAGAAAGGCCTTGTCGTGGCACGCACGCACACACACACACACACACACACACACACACACACACACACACACTTCCACGATCCCTCCCAGGCTGCATCAACTGCCCATTATCTAATTAGGAAATTAGCGTGACAAAAATACAAACAGCGCTCTCATCCATGCTTAACTGTTGTTTGTGTCAGATAATTAAGATCCATGATGAACTATTAATACCGCTGTCCAAGGGCTCGTTTCAGATGGATTTATTCTGCAAATATGTGGCCGGAAAGTTACCTTTTTTTAATAAATCCCACGTGGATCTTTAATTACCATTTTACCCATATTTCAGAAATCCAGAGGTGAGGAAAGTATGTTTGAAATATTTGTAACAGTTTCATTTACTGTATCATTCGTTGTTACCTTGGGATATAAATTGTATTTCTGTATTGTTGTATTATTTTATTTTACGCTTATTCATTTAGCATTTTATGTATTGTTGTATTATTTTTGTGCTTCCTCCTCCAACTCAAACAATCCAGGTTGGAATCCCTGCTCGCTGAAATACCCCCAGTCAAGGTACTTACCTTAAATTAATTCAGTCAAAATCTCTCTCTCTCTCTCTCTCTCTCTCTCTCTCTCTCTCTCTCTCCCCACTTGTCCCATGCAGGGTCACAGGGAGCTGGAGCCAAACCCAGGCCAGAGGGGGAGGGGACACACCCAGGACAGGATGCCAGTCCATCACAAGGCACCCCAAGCAGGACTCGAACCCCAGACCCGCCAGAGAGCAGGACCTGCTTAGACCTGCTCAAACCCACTGCACCCCCCCCCCCCCCCCCCCCAAAAAAAAATTACTCTTCAATATAAATGAGTAAATCATTCCAAGTAGCTTAGTGTAGAAACCAAACACAAGTTGCTTTCGGGAAGAGCAACAGTTAAATAAATGCTGAGAGTTATGAGCAAGATGTGACAAAGCCGTCACGGTTGAAGTGTCAAGAGAACTTTCTGTAGACCGATGAGGACTTGCATCTATTTTCGAGCAACACAAGCCCCGAGCGCACGCGGGAGTGCGTTATTTTTGTGAAGGGTAATTGTCATCCTTGTGTCTTTCGACACCGATTATTAGGCGACTTTAAAAAGAAAAGCCAAAGTGACAGCCGTGTGCTTTCTTTCAGACGTCCTTTTCATGCCGCAGCCGTAGGAAAACCATCCTCTAATAAGTCTTCAGAAATAACCTGCCCTGTGTACGGAATTAGAACGTTTGGGGTTTCGTGGAGGCTTCTCGGCCCACTGAGGTAATGACTGTGCGTGTGCAGAAATAGACTCGAGTTGGAGACCCTCCCTGCCCCTGCCATTGTGCCTTTGTGTGTGTTTGTGTGTTTATGGACTGCCTTTCCACTTGATGACCTTTATATGCAACCGTTGCATCCTGACATGTGAGCTTTGCCAGTCAAGTATCTTAAAAGTGAGGCTTTCAAAAAAGGATCGTGTGTGTGTGTGTTGTCGTCAATGTATTGTTTTCATTACCCATTGCGCGAGGGAATAGAGCGGAAAAAATGTTGATTATGTAGAAATACACATAAAACCACACACACACATTGACTGAAGCTGCTTGTCCCAAGTGGGGTCGTGGCAAGCCAGAGCCTAACCTGGCAACACAGGGCATGATGTGGGAGGGAACACACCCAGGACATGATGCCAGTCCGTCTCAAGGAACCCCAAGCAGGACTCGAACCCCAGACCCACCAGAGACTAGGACCCAGCCAAACCCGTTGCACCACCGCATCCCCCACCCACATAAAACCATTGTGGTTGTTTTCCTTTTTCAGACTTAGTATTTGTGCCACGTCATTTTCAGTCCATCCCATTATCATCCAGTCCATTATCTCCTCATCATTATTGCTCAAACTATTAGCTATCATTGCTGTTTCATCCGCTGCCCGAACATGCGGAGAGTGTCTGCGATTACGTCCCTCATTAGTATGACCTAAAGAAGATGTGTCTTTCACCTTAACGGAGACATGACTTTTTACAAATAAGAAACGCTACCATTGGGTGTCCGTCATGCCTTATGGTAAACAGTAGGCCATGCTGGCAATTTCCTGGTTTCTCATTGGCTCACAAGAACAGCCTGGCTCCGCCCACTTCTTCCTTTAAAGACACATCACTTATCAGAATCTCAGTGTGAATGAATGAATGAATGAATGAATGAATGAGCTTTATTGGCAAGTAGGGGGTGTGGTGGCGCAGTGGGTTGGACCACAGTCCTGCTCCCTGGAGGGTCTGAGGTTCGAGTCCCGCTTGGGGTGCCTTGCGACGGACTGGCGTCCCGTCCTGGGGGTGTCCCCTCCCCCTCCGGCCTTAGGCCCTGTGTTACCGGGTAGGCTCTGGTTCCCCGCGACCCTGTATGGGACAAGCAGTTCTGAAAATGTGTGTGTGTGTGTGTGTGTGTGTGTGTGTGTGTGTGTGTGTGTGTGTGTGTGTTGGCAAGTATGGTTTACACATGCAAGGAATTTGTCTTGGTGACAGGAACTTCCACAGCACAGACAGAATGACAGTGACAAGACAGATAATAAAAAGTAGAGTGTGCTAATAAAATATATATATATTATATATAAGGGGGTGCGGTGGTGCAGTGGGTTGGACTGGGTCCTGTTCTCCAGTGGGTCTGGAGTTCGAGTCCCGCTTGGGGTGCCTTGCGACGGACTGGCGTCCCGTCCTGGGGGTGTCCCCTCCCCCTCCGTCCTTACGCCCTGAGTTGTTGGGTAGGCTCCGGTTCCCCGTGACCCTGTATGGGACAAGCGGTTCAGAAAGTGTGTGTGTGTGTGTATATATATATATATAGAGAGAGAGAGAGTATAACGTACAAAATAGACACTAGACATTATATGTGTGTATATTTGTGCCTGTTCGTATTATGGATTACCTGTCTGGATGTTCTACTGAAGATGTCTGGGTCCAGTGCCAGATCTTTGGATTTGACCCTCCAACTTTTAGTCATAACAATATACCTCATCCTGCCCCATTTGTATTATCAGTATTAGTTTAATTAATTAATATTAATTAAAATTAATATTTGATTAATTATTAACAGTGTTGCTGTCGTCTGCTCAAAAGACCCAAGTTCAAATCCCACCTCCTACAATAGTATCCTTGATCAAGGTTACCTACATTAAATAACTTCAGTAAAAATTACCCATTTCTATTAACAGCAAAATAAGTTTAAGTAATAACAGTGATAAAAATAAGTGGCTTTGGAGAAAAGTTTCAGCGAAATAAATATAAACAAACAAAAGTAACACACCTCTGGGTTATTCCCACTGGGAAGGTGACCAACAGTAATCAAGACTTGGCACAAAACCATGTTTTTTCCTTCTGCAGGAACACATTGATTGCAAAATTTGCATCTGCCAGCATGTATTTCACCATTCACTTAAAATAATGATCTCAGGCATCTAATGACTTAATCAAGTAAATGAAAATTAGGATTGATTCCAGCCTCTGCTGTAATCTTGCTCAAAGTACAGCACGTCCTACTTTGAGTTGCCACATGAAAATTGCTTATTGAATTACTTTCTCTGCAGACATTTCCAGAAGGTACTGCTGCAGCCTATTAATAACCACAATTTGTCAGGAATTTACTCTCCCTTGAAGAACCTTCCTACAATGAAATTAGTGAGAAAGCAATCCATGGTAAGATGCTTTATTTTCAAATGTACAACATTTGGAAATTGGATCAAAGAATAGAGTATTGGTGTTTACACACATACATCGTTGGGTGATGAACACAAATTCTACAGAAGGAAGACTGTCTGAGACCTATGATAGCCAGTATTCCCAAGAGGGGTTGGCAGGCACTGTTATTTCAACCCCTACATGTTTATTTTTCTCTAATGTCCTTGGCCTGAGAGTTTTTTGTTTTCCTCTCCTCAACTGCCAGAGGACTCAGTTCAGATCAGTACACTTAATTCCTAGTATATTCTATAAAAATGTCTTTGCTTTCTTTTCTTTCTCACTTTGGTAGTCTTTTTCAGCATCCCCAGCCACTTTTTTTGAGAAGTGTATTATATATAAATAAACTGACCTGAACTGACCTGAACTGAACTGAACTAAATTGGGGGGTGTGATGGCACAGCACGTTTGGCCAGCTCCTGCTCTCTGGCGGGTCTGGGGTTTGACTCCCGCTTGGGGTGCCCTGTGATGGACTGGCATCCCATCCTGGGTGTGTCCCCTCCCTCTCCAGCCTTGCGCCCTGTGTTGCTGGGTTAGGCTCCGGCTCGCCGTGACCCCGCTCGGGACAAGTTGCTTCAGGCAATGTGTGTGTGTGAACTAAATTGAACTGAACAAGAGAAGGAAATTCTAACAAAGGACTGAAAAACTACATTTTAGACAAGATTTAAGCTGCCAGGAACCCTCTTTGTTGTCCTGGTTACCTAGATAAACTCAGGTTAGACCACAGTATATGCAGTCACAGGTTTTCTTTAAGCGCGGTGTATCCAGTTTCGTGTTCCAGATTGTGACTCACTGCTTTTATACCCCGTAGTTATGCCATTTTTACAGCTTTGAAAGGACTATAGCTCTTGAGTGGTCCATGAGCTTGCATTTACTCAAAGGATTAAAACTAAAAAAGGTAGGAAGGCCCTCATTTGAACTGGACTCGCAGGGCAGTTTCAGGGTGCTGCTAAGTGGATAATGAAGAGTGTGAGGTGAGCTCTGGCTCATTTCAGATGCTGGGAGTGAACCAGAAAAGGCCACCGGTGCTCAGATCTGGTTTGGAGGACAGTGGTGTAAACGCCATTTGTGGGACTGTCAAGGTGAAGTCGGCACAGTAGGTAGGAAACTACTTCCAACTGGGCTCACGGGGAAGCGAAACGCAACTCTGGGGTCTAACCCCCAGCCTTGAATAGTCTTCACATGTTCAGCCAGAGGTGTCAGGGACTCAGGAACAGAACTCAGGCCCTGTGCAAAATGCCAGGTTTCAACCATCACGATTTTTCCTGCTTGGCGATCACGATTTTTCTTGTTGCTCGGTGACTTTTTCATTTACAGTGACAATTTCACAGCCGGATGGACTGCAGAGAGTCAGATATGTTGTCTTTTGACGACTATTAGCCTGAGTGGGCCACTGTGCTGCTGAAGCATTTGTGTATGCGTTTAGTTATTGTTCATTTGTTGGCTTGTTTGCTTTTGTTTTCCAGTTTTCAAACCCGAGGCTCGAGCAGCGCTGCGGAAGAGTTTGCCAACAGCCCACGCAAATGTTTTTCATGCAAGCGGCGCCTGTCTTTATCAAACACATGATGACTCAGTACTTGCGAGAGACCTCTTTTTCTGGCACTGTTACGGACATGTGTGTCCAAGCCCCGCCCCTGACCCCGCCCATGCCCCGCCCACCAACTCACACAATGCTGGGCAAGAAGCTTCCCAGCATGATTTACACTGCCATGGTTGACTGGCCCCCCACTTAAGGTGGCATGCAGTTGGTGGAGAAGGGGAAATGTGATTTTGGACTCACCCCCATCCAGATTGCTGCTTGGGAAACAGCTTGTGCAGTTTGTGAGGGAGTTTTTCAGATGCTTTCTGTGTCAAGATTGTTCAACCTCTGTTGGACAATCAACGTGGGTTTGTTTGCTTTGTGGACACCCTCATCCCATTCAGTAAAATGTACATTTGAATGCACACACACACGTTGTCTGAGACCGCTTGTCCCATGCGGGGTCGCAGCGAGCCGGAGCCTAACCCTGCGACACAGGCCGCAAGGCTGGAGGGGGAAGGGACACGCCCAGGACGGGACGCCAGTCCACCACAAGGCACTCCAAGTGGGACTCGAACTCCAGACCCACCAGAGAGCAGGCCCCGGCCAAACCCGCTGCGTCACCGCGCCCCCTTACTTCTTGAAGATAGTGGCGAGTATTTTTCTATTTGTGATACTGGGTGAGGATTTCCTCCCACAGCAGTTTGTGTTCATGAAAGATTATATTGTCAGTGGTCATCTTTGTCCAAGATGACTTACGCTGTCAGATTGTCTACTTTTTATAGAGGATAACGCTGGTTCAAATCCTACCTCCTGCTGTCGCACCCTTGATCAAGGTACTTACCCTGAAATGAGACAGTAAAATTACCGGCTCTATGTATAAGTAAATCATTTAAGTCATTGCAGGTCACGGATAAAAACATCGACTGCATATAGGAATAATTTGCATGGGACTAAACCTGGATGTACATTTGCATGTCAATGACACATATATATATATTTTCACTTGAATATAACTTGATACTGAAGTGCTAGTGCTACATTAAAGCCTTAATACTTGTATTACTTGGCAAAGCCTTAATACTTGCAGAACATGTACTTGTACTGCCCTGAGTGTGTCCTTCTGAGCATGTTCACATTTACTTTGAAGACACCCAGTCTCAGGGCTCCTGCACCCCAGAAGGTCCGCAGTTTCCTGAAAGAGTGAAATACCTTGAAAAGGACGGTAGGGAATGTGTGGTCAGGTGACAGCCCTCCATCGCCCCATCCCCTTCACCATAAAATTCATCGTCAGTCTCCCAGCCGGTCCTGAACTCGATCCGTTTTAGGAGAAAACAAGTCCAATAGGTGTCCATCTCCTGTGGTCCGCAGAAGTGTAATGAGAGATGAGCTAGAAAAGTGAGTTTGTGTCGACTTTTTTTTTTTTGCTAGTCTCTATCAGGTACAATAGGTGGCAACTTTTCTCATCTGCCTGGCGTAAATATCAGATGTTTGCGGAGAAAACTGTCAACGTTAAGAATGAAGTTATTTGATATTCTGGTATTTCCTGAATTTTGTCTGCCGGGGCACTCAGTGCAGCAGCGTCTGTGTTTATGGGCTATGGAAACTGGACTCGTTCCACTCGCGCTGCACTAAGGCAGCTTGTCCGTGTCCTGATGACTCCTGCATTACTGTATTCCTTTAGTCAGCAGACCTTCTGAGTCTTAGCGATGCACATCCTTTACTGTTCAACGTCATCTCTTCATGCCGCTAAATGAATGGTTTACCGAACCCGTCGAAGCTAAACACGGGACTGAAGGCGACACAAAGTGCGTCTCTTTGCGTTTCAGATTGCAGCATTTCTCTGTACCACAGTGTTTGTTCGGAAAAATTCCATTTTTATCCATTGATTTAATAGTAGTCGGTGCATCTCTCAGTCTCTACCCCATCCAGGGTGAACCCTGCTTCACGCCTTATGCCTCTGGGATAGACTCTGGACCTACACTGGACAAGGGGTTATTAATAGTGGATGGATGGATGGATGGATGGATGGACTGACTGATTTACTGATGGATGGATGGATGGATGGATGGATGGATTACCCTTCTGCCACTTGACTACAGACATTACATCTGTCTGGAGTTGATTTTACTACCGTTTTAACATTTACAAGCAGTCCGACAATCACACCTAACCCCCGGCACTTGGGGTCACAGCATGAACAGAAGAGAATGGACAGAAACACTGAAATTAATGTGTATTTTAGCAGTTGTCAGCTAATCCAGTCCCCCCAGTGCATCACCGAGTAATTAGTTCATTCCAGAAAGTGTTTTTTTTTTGTCTTTTCCAACTATAAAACCATGCAATTATGTAAATACTCTATTTACATTCGGCATTTTCTGCTCGCTGAACACACTTAAATGACGCTGCGTAAAAAAGCTATATTAAAAAACTTTCCCACTTAAACTTTGCCACTTAATATAATTTGAAGACCACATCAACTGGAGGCGAAGGCCTTCGGAAAAGGCGCGCGGGCAGCGGAAGGCGAGCGGCTGAACTTTCCCTGCTGCGGCACAGATGCTTGCGGTTTCCATAATTACGTACATTTATCCCAGATTCCATCTCGAACCCTTCATTTGAGTTCGCCGGCAGACAATGGCTGCGTACGTTCCAGCCATGCGCTTTCGACTTGGCTGGGATAAAGGGCACCAGACACCCGTGCCTCGGTCTTCATGTGAACGCAAACAGGAGCACTTTTTTAGCTGTAGTCACAGACACCGGGGGTCCTGCCCATCTACGACGGGGTCCTCCTGCTGGACTGGGCGCTTCGTAGCAATGCTGTTAGAGCCGTCATCTTTGTATCTGATGGTCATAGATTTGAGTCGCCTCTACTGCTGTCGGGCTCATGAGTGAAGTATTTACCCTGAACTGCTCCAGTGAGACGACTCAGCTGTATAGAGGGACAATCAGTGTAACTGTGGTCACATTTTGGTGACAGCACCGTCTCAGCCCTCCTCGCTTAGAACGCCGTGTGAATTTGTCCAAAGGTCCCTGTAGGTGGTCATCTGAACTGCGAAGTCGCCCTCAGCTCCCCTTGGCTTTCGGCAGGAGCGCCCCCTACGGGCTCATCCGGTCAACACCGCTCCCAATGAGAGGGACTCGTAGGTTAAATCCGCTCTTCGGAGCTCTGCTCCGCCACATGCGGTGGGTTCCCGTTGGCGTGCTGGACCATGTCCACACACGGGGGATGTGTTTGGCGAAGTTCTCGAGATGGAGACGGAACCGGACTGGGTTCTGAACACCTGCAGCAGAAGTGGCAGCTGTTGCACTGCATCACGAAGCACTTAATTGGTTAGTGGGCTGAAACTGTGTGTGTGTGTGTGTGAAAGGGTGTGTTTTCCGTTGTAGTTCTTCTGTCATCTGCACGTCATACAGAACATTCTGGCATTTGGCCCCACCGGGTTTTATCTCTCACACCTCCTTCCCACACCTTTCCCCAACTCCAGCCTGAGGGCGCAGATGCTCCAGCAGACAGATGGTGACCATGCGCCACCGCGACACACAGCGGCGGAGAGGTGTCGGGAACAGAGCGAGTACCTGCCGCACACCCCTGGACAGGCCATTTTTCAGAGGAAATCAAGAACAATCCAACAAGGGTTTTTTCCGTGAGGTTATCAGAGTAGAGCCCTCTAGCAGGATCCTTCTTCGGAGTCTTCGCCATCTAATCCCTGTTTTTTCTTTTCGTTTCTTTTCCATTCGTTTAGCTGTCGCTTCCCTCTATTTGGGGTAGTTTTCACCATTCCGGTTCAGAGTAAGTACTTCGATCAAGGATAACTGGGCTGGAACAAGGAATCAATTCCGGAACCGCCCTCGCAGCACTGACCCCAACACCACCTGCCACCCTACTGCTTTACTGCTGTGAGTCAAATGTGATCACAGAAAACAGTCGATTTCCGTGCTACGGTACTTAGCACAGTTACCACCTTCTACAAAGGAAATATGACCAATTTATGTGCAAATTAACATAATTCCTAGTTACAGTTGGTGAAAAGTATCTTTAACTGCTTATGCTGAGCGAACAAGCCATTTAATCATGAAGAAGATGCAGCTTCGTTTCAGTTGTTATGTAGACACGCACACACCCCGAAGCTAGAGAGCAGGACCCGGCCAAACCCGCTGCGCCACCGTGCCCCCCCGTAGTTGCTCTCTAGGTATCGGTATTTTTCGGGAGACTAATATGTTTAGAAGTCACCGAATGTTTTTGCATTCAAAGCTGAGCAGAAAAGATGCCGCACAGTTATTATTTATTCAAACTGCTAATATCCACATGGGTGCTCCAGATATTCCCAGCAGGGAAAACTCCCACAGCTGGAGTGACAACATTGAAGCGAAACGCATCAGAATGTGAGAAACGCAACACGGAACCGTTTTGCGTAGCTGTCATGGTCCGGATCCCGACCGCGCTGTTTTGCAGGGTGATGCCTCTGTTAGAAGAGGGAGGCTGTATTTGGGGGTGGGGTCGGGATCCTCTCCACGAGTCCCACATCAGTCCCCTGCCACAGGGCCTGCGCGAGACGCTGGGCCAGACCGCAGGGAACGCCTCCGCTCGGTGATTTTTTTTTAAAAAATTAACAACAGTAGCAACGCTGGGTCACAACAGCACAAAAACAAACAGTAAACACGTCATGAACACAACCGTTTACGCAGCACAAGGACAAACAACGCGGTATTCTGACCGCCTGCCGCTGTATGAGAATCCAGTCGAAACAGATGTCCAGCGTTTGTATGAATTTTCATGCAGATGATAATATCACACACATTATATATAAAATATAATCATAAATATAAGTACACTATATATATGTATATTTTTAATATAAGTTGAAGATTCATCCCTTGGGACATCCAGGTACTGTTCACTGGAGGAACATCTGGGCATGAACAGCCTCAAGAAAGAACTGATAAAGCTAAAGGAAACAAAGATAAGACAGGTCCTAATGAGTCTCAGGTACGTCTCCGAGCAGAATGAACTTTCCTTTATAGAGTATTTCAACGCATTGTACTTCTAAACGGGAGGCACACAGTAGCGCCGCTGTCTCGCAGCACCTGGGTGGTAAGAGAGGATCTGGGTTGGGTCCCCGTTCAGTCTATGTGGAGTTTGCATGTTTTCCTCATGTCTGAGTGGGTTTCTTGGGGGTGCTCTGGTTTCCTCCCACAGTCCAAAGACATGCTGTTCGGGTTTCCCCATAGTGTGTGTGTGTTCCACCGGTGTATGGATGAGTGACCCAGTGTAAGTAGTGTATCTAGCAGTGTAAGTCACCGTGGTGAATAAGGTGTGTGAGCTGATAGTAACGCTACATAGAGTTCATTGGTATTGCTTTGGGAAAAAAAAGCATCTGCTAAATGAATGTAAACATCACAAGCACTCATTTTAAATGGAAAGGCAAATTCTTTAGCTGTAAAACAGTAAGATGAGACTGGAACATTCACTGAGCTGATGCTTTTTTCCAGGGCAACTTACAATGTTCCTACAGTTATTTACACAGCTGGGTGATGTTACTGGAGCAATTTAGGGTAAGTACTTTGCTCAAGAGAACTTTAGACCTAAAGGCAGCAGCTCTAACCACTACACTACCACCTACAGCATAGATACTTGATATGTACGATTATAATATAATAGTATAGATAAGCTACACATATTTACATATATACACACAGTGTACACAGCTGATAGTGCAGTGCTTAGATCTGCTGCCTTTGGACCCAAAGGTTGCAGGTTTGAGTCTCATCTCTGTCTGTAGCACCTTCGAGCAAGGTACATACCCTGAATTGCTCCAGTAAAATTACACAGCTGTATAAATGGGTAAATAGTTGTAGGTAGAGTAACAGTGTAAGTGACTTTGGAGAAAAGCACAGATAGATGAATATATAGTGTCTCTATGTATATATATATATATATATAGATGAGGGAGCAAAATCCAGAATATTCTGTAAGAGGTGCTAGTCAGGGATGAGCCTTGTTACTCACAATCCTAAACATCCTCAGCTGGACCCTCCATAGACAATATATGAGTTAAAGCCCCCAAACGAGTCAAAAGCACAAGAGAAAAGAGTCAAGTTCATTAAAAGCACCGATCCCAGGAAAGGTACAGAAATCGGAATGAAACGCCACCCCCGCTGCGTTCGACCTCCCCCCGACCCCACTTTAAACTCCGGCTCCCGCGCCAAAGACGTCGTCGAGAGGCACCGCCGTGGCCCGTTCCCGCATCCCAGCTGCATCGTGACGCAAAGCGGAGCGGCAGTAAAAGCAATGAAGGGCGGGCGCATCGCGAGGGCCCGCGCGCCACCGGGAACAGCCGCGCACCTGTGTCCAACTGGAGATGAATAAGAATGCTGAGATGGGTCCATGAAAACAGGGACGTGTTTATTTGTGGTGACAGCGAAATGAAAGGAGCCTCCTGGCTGTGCTGCGCTGCGCTGCTCTGCGCTGCTGAGCACCACCTGGCTGACTGAGTAAGGAGCTCATTAGGATTCCGCCGCCACTCGCTGTTCTGGACGGGCTCCATGAGTCACCCTTATTAAGGTCTTATTCTTACACCCACGGTGGTCTGGTTAAAACATTTATCTGCTGGCAGCCTCCTTCGCTGTTTGAAAATGAGAGCCGTGGACCATGTTGGACCGGATTCACATGCTGCTTTGCCCCTGACGTGGAGGTTCTGAACAGCATGCGCTACATGAGAAGGTGCCGGAAGTCCGCAAGTGGCAGAGGCCGCTCTCTCACTTGGTTTCGTTTTTTTATGCGTGGCTTCCCTTTCTATCCGTTATGCCAGCCGTAATCAGCAAGTGCTCATCTGTTGAGGGTCGTGGTGCTCCAGAGTCTATCCCAGAAGAATAGGGCGTGAAGCAAGGTACAATCTGGATGGGATACCAGTCCATCACAAGGCGTTTACCATCCCCTCCCGCACATGCGCATTCACTCGCTAAAAGCAATTTAGAGTCACCGATGCGCCTGAAACACGTCTTCAGAGTGTGGGAGGAAACCAGAGCGCGCGGAGGAAACCCACACGAACAGGAGGAGAACATGCAAGCTCCACACGGACCGAGCCGGAGCTGTGAGGCACCAGCACTACCCGCTGTGTCGCGGTGCCGGCCTCCTTTTCCCTCCTTTTTAAAGATCACACTCAGCAGGGGCCCACGTATCTGCAGTCCAACACCGCGTGAAGTTGAAACGAATAACTGCGCTTCTTCTCACCCCTTTGGCTGCTGCTCCTCAGGCCTCACATGTCTGCAGGACGTAGTACTTCGGTCTATTTTCCCACCCGCACCCGAATGCAACGCTACAATATGCTAATTCAACATCAAAGCTAATTTGCTGCGAATATATTTTGACAGATAACTTTGTGAATTGGGTGTCGGAGAGCGTGGGTGCGCCGCGCTGCGCCGGTGTCCTGAAATTACTCGAGGACGTCACCGAGTACATTGTTTGTGACAGGCAGGAGGGAATTAATCTCAGACCCATAAAGGAAATAGCCGATGGATTTGGGGCGGCTGCCATGAAGAGGGACTCATGAGTTAAGCGAAGGGTCTTAACACCCACCTGGATTTATTCTGGGATCATCCAGATACTTGAGTGCTGGCAAAGTGTCCTTGAGGTAAAGTGCAAGATCTTCTCTGGAGAATGAAAAGCGAAGACAATTTTCTAGCTTCTAAATATGCATGACTCTTAGTTTGAATCTGTGGGCAATAATAAAGCGTTCTTGCAATTATATGCGTATTATGTCCCGCACTTAAAGATGCAGCTGAAGCTTTGGAGATGAATTGCGTTATTTTGCAGAAACGTTCATCCCAAGAAAATTGCATACCTTATGAAGTTGCCCATCTGCATAACGGGGAATATCAGTGAAGCAGTGTTGGGTCGAGCACCTTGCTTAATGCTAAGCGAGGTCCTGACCATCCTTCAGTTTCTAGGTCACAAGTTCCGTTTTATGGGGTCACCTGATCAGCATAATGCATAATCGCACAAAGTGTATCAAGAGAATTTTCTTCTGTGCTTTTCCTACCACTGATGTTTTCATTTTATCACTTAGACTTCCATCAAAAATTATAGTCATGTGTATATTGTTCTGTTGATAACAGCACAGAGGTGAGCATCAGTCTTCTAGGAGAGGAGATATATTGACAAAATTCAGAGATGTTATCACATTTTTACTATATCAATACGATGAGTAATACGTTAGTTTTGACTCACAATGAGCATTAAAAAAAAAAAACATTCACTGAAGAAGTTTTGTTCTGGAGGTTCTAAAGCTCTGACTGATAATGAATTCATAGTAAAAGAAAGATGGCCACAGGTGACCCATAAGAAAATTCCACCAATGAGACAAAAAGAAACACTAAACAAGTGGTTTAAATAAAAACTGGATTTATTTAATTCTGTAATGATCATCTGTCCACATTTCCTGTAAGCAGTGATAACAATGCTGCTGATATCATGGAAACCTTAATTAATCACTACGTTTTTTTGCAATATTGGTAGATTGTGACACTTAAAGTTGTTCATGGGTTTCCATTCCAGCAACTATATGATTGAGTGAGATATAGTGTGACAAATAGGTCAAGGAAGCAAAAATATTCAAAAATTCAAGAAAGACCTTTTCTTTTCCACCCCTGAGAAAGGTCCAGGACCTGAATTTCTTTTGAAAATATATGTGGCTGCATAAACAGAAACCTAAATAATCAATTTCAGCTCCTGTTCTCCTTTGCCTTAATCCTCGTCTGTCCTCTGGGACTGAATGCTGCATGGATTCTCGAGAGCTTCGGAAACCTGATTCCTGCAAAGCAGTGATAATGAAACATATTCCCTTGATCTTGAGATCCTACACCTAGACGCTCACTAAATCGCATCATTGCTCCCATCAGCAACATACTATACATATACCAGCCTTTGATTTGGCAGTGATGAAAATCTTGCAGATTTCAGATTTAAGGGCTTTTCTGAACAACAAGACAAGGTGCCACATAACGTTTTCCCTCGGTTGACCTCTCTCAGGGCATCCGGTGCCTTGGCTGAAGCATAGAGATGCGAACCAGCAAACTTTGGATCCAAAGGCAGCAGTTCTGACTACTATACTCAAAAGAGCAGATGAAACGGTGAAAATCATGGCTACTAGTGGCATGTGTGAAATTCAGCAACTACTACACATTCCTAAACTCCTCAGGAAAACTAACTTCAGATAAATTACAAAACTGTGACCTTATTACAAAGATGAATTAGACCGAAATGCTGGGTTTAAGAATGATTTCCTATGATTTCCAGAGACTACAAAGCTTGTAAGGGTTTGTAAAGAGGTAAGGGTATGTATGTGTATATTTTCTAGGTATGAGCAGCTGTCTAATCGGAGGTGCCATCCAACACAACCAACTGGGTCCTGCAGAGATGCAAAGCAAAGACATTCGGGAGCCCATGATTATTTGGAATGTTTAAGAACTCCGGCATTTAACACATTCAGAGATGTGACATAACTGTGACAGATGGTCCTTTATAAAGAGAGAGTGTAATGCATGTAGATGAAGCAAAAGCATACAGTTTCACCTCATATCAGTCCACAACAGTCACCAGCAATCTGGGAACTGGATGAAAGTCTTATTTTGTGGAAAAACTAAATTTTTACAGCTGGTAGCAAAGTGGTTAGAGCTACTGCCTTTGGATCCAAAGGCCACAGCTTCAACCTCCATCTCTGGTTGTAGTAGCCTTGACCAAGGCACTTACCCTAAATTGCCCCAGTAAAAAAATTCCCAGCTGCATAAATGGGTAAATAATTGTAACCTTAATATTATAAGTCTCTTTGGAGAAAAACATCAGCTAAATGGATCAATGTAAAACAGGAAAGGACAGAGGACTAAGACCTGAGGGACACCTACAGAATCAACAGACTAGGTTGCATAGATGTGACCCAGCTTGGAAAAACATTTTAAATATGAGGCATTAAACATCTTTCAGGGGCTGTGAGAGCAAAGAAAATTTTCATGGAATCCTGAGAAAAAAATTCTGAAGGCCGAACTGAAGCAGTGGATTGTGACAGCAAATTGCGAAAGGGAATCTGTCAGATGTAGGTTTAAATTTCCACTACGAATTTATTGAAACTGACTTAAAATGGTTTGCATTTAATTTAAGCATGCAATTCAAAACTTAATACATTCAGTTATGGCAATAGGGCTGGATTCCATTCTTGGACATGTGAAACAGAGAAGCAGTCCTTATGTACCGACTTCCTCATAAATGTACAAGATTAATGTCCTGTTGTAAGTTTTTGCCTCTTTCACCTTCATCATCTCAGAGTTTCCTCACCCCATAAGGGAAGCTGAGAAGGTGAATTGCGATCAGTGGAAGAGGTCCTGATGTTAAAATGACAGCATGGAGAATGGAAAAAATACCGCAGTGATTCTTTTAAAGAGTGGCTGTGAAACAGCTCTTGAATGACATTGAGAGATCTGTTACAAGGCAATCACCTGTATTTTTGAAGCCTCACACCAGCTTGTATTGAATAATAATGGGATGCAATCAAATTATTTGATATCATATATATGAGAGTGTGCTCTTATCATATGAAAACAGCCATCTCTTTTTTTCAGCAAAAAGCAGGCTATCAGCCAAGGGGATCCTGTCCAGAGTGCAGCCCAAACTCAAAACGGTATTTTTAGAGCTCCGAGGCATTAATACTATCACCCAATTTCCCTTCTATAATAAAAAAAAATAACATTATTTGGTCAGTTACCCACTATTTTTGGAATGACTAATGTGAGCTTATTTCATAAAAAGTTTTCTTTTTGTTTTTTTTGTAGCATTAAATGTAATCTGAAATTTTGTGGTGTCATGTTTAGTGGTATACATGTTTTTTAGAGAATATTATAAACTGATTTAAGGTATGTTTTAAATACTGCAAGGCCTTGAACACTTAATGTTTCCGTCGCGAGATCAGGTGGTGTAAAATATAGTAATAATTGACATAAACGATATGGAGGAGGATTTCAGATGTGATGTTTACAGCCAGAGTGTAAACTATGTGTAGCAATACAGACTGAGCAGTGAGTGCTTTACCTTTGTTGGGTGAGAAGGAACGTCCACCTGTGCGGAGGCGGGTAATAGGAGGGAAAACACAGTCACCAAACACAGTGATGGGCAGAATCTGTCCTAATGAAAGCATTTGTCTTTTATACACATGAGAACCTGCACTGCAGTAACAAAATCACCAGTTTAATGAGATTTAAGCAACAAAGGAAATAACTGATATTTAGATTTTCTCATACAATGAAGAGTCATGGGATGTAAACTAATCAAACAGTAGTGAACTATGCTTTTGTACAGGGCACATTTTAAAATAGCATTGTTATTCTTTAGTTTTACTAAATAAAGGAATATTCTCACTGCCTATACCTTTTAATGTTCTCTAATTGTGTATTTTCACAATTTACTTTGCACGTTACATTTCACATAAATGTAACCCTCTAATGCTCCGAGCCTTAATGACCAACAGCTACAGTACATACATTTTTTTATGATTAGGCATCTCAGGATTTATTGTACACTTTAGGCAAATAGGATGTTTTCGACGTGTCTGAACACAAGTGCAATGTTTACACAAAGTCTGGATGTCAGAATGATCTGCTTCTTTTTTAACCTTAATGTAAGAGGTTTCATGGATGAATACCTCTGCCTCCTCTCACTGATGTTGACACGGCCTTGGTTTCAAAATCAGCTACTAATTACACTGCAGACTATTGGCTTACTGTTTAATTTCTCCCAGAATATTAAGATATACTGACTGGTTCACTCTCATTTTAGTCTTTTTTTCCATTTCAGTTCATGGAAAAATCTTAGAAAAAAATGCTGATAAAGGAGAGGAGTCAGTGATGAATTGCATGGCATGTGAGGTGGTGGACCTTCTGGCGGGCTGCACAAGTGATGCAGACATATCCTGTAGTATTATAGCTGATGGAAAAAAGCCTTTTGTTTGTTTCAAGGCTAACAGATGACTCACCGCGGTATTGTTTAATAACCGTGAACATGTTTCATATAAACATCAGGGGGTTGTTGCTATGGCTTAAATGGAGATTTAACAAACTGCATGGAAGCCTAATATTCTCCATGTCACCTAAAAATGACCCTTCGGCAAAGTCAAGTAGACGTCCATTCCTCCCACCCTCTGAGGCAGAGAGCATTATTTATTAATTTTTCTGCTTTAATTGAGTTCTTTGAACTGTCAGAAAAAAAGAAAGACAAAGCGATATACTCAATTAGCTTATCAGCCCTTCGTTTCCCCTAAACACCAGTCATTTCGGAAGCCAGCAAAAGCAAGTCTGCTTGCTGAGAGAACAGGCTTAGCATTTGGACTTTAAAACCGGCTCTGTGATTTATATGCATTAATAAATTGCCTACTGCAGTGCTGTACATTATGCTGTTTAGTGCACTAGAATGTTGTAGTCAGAAAATTCAATAGAGCTTCTGAGAACATCTTTTATGAACATGTAGTTTTTATTGTGATTGCATTGTGTGATAAAGGACCTCAGCTTGTAACCAAAAGGTTGTTAGTTCAAGTCCTGTAAGTGGAACCCAATACTGATCATGGCACCTAACAGAACCCTGGATGCACCAAACCAAGCAGAAGGTTTCTAGCTTAGCACCATTTATTGGATCTGCTGTAGGATTCCTGAACAAGGTACAAAATTCATCATGCCTCAGTGAAATATCTAAGTATATGAATTGATAAGATATAATACTTTGAATAAAAACATCAGCTTAGCAGCAAAATAACATGTAAACTGCACTGGATAAAAGTTAAAAAGTAAATATTAATTTTGGCTTTAAACTACAAATTTCAAAAACATCCTACCTAGGTTTATTCTCTGTAGACTTGGACTATTAGAGCATCAAAACAAAGTAGGCTATTAAGGAATTCTCTTAACTGAAGTATTTACATGAACTCTAGCAACAAATACACAACAGCATTACTTATTTTTATGATCTTTTATCCAGAGTTTTTAGCGTATTAAAAACAGCTCATGTATGTCTGAAATTAGATAACATTTTTTCATGAAGGTTCTAGAACAGTGCTGTGGGCTAGATGCTTCTAACTTCACCTTACAAGTATTGTCTTTTTGTACACAGAAGTTTATGTCGCTGAGAGACTGTAAGAAATAAAAGCAATGACATCATCTTAGGGATGGACATGTGGTTCTCAAAGGCAATAAAGACAGCTCAGAGATGGACATGTGGTTTTCCAAGGCAATGGACTCCTGTAAGAGATAGATATGTGGTTAAAACCCGTAGGCTTCCGCGGTTGATGTCAACTGACTGGGAGTTTTGTACTTCTGGATTAAACCTCGTCGTGCAGGACATTGGTTCCAACGTTTCGCGTCTCCTGCTGGAAGCATCGTCAGTAGATATGTGGTTCTCGAAGGCAGTGAGAATGTTCCCAAAAGCATAGAGAACCTGTAGAAGTCTGACATGTGGTTTTCTAAGGCAATGAGTACTTCTTAGAGGTGGACATGTGGTTCTCAAAGGCAGAGAACTTCTCGCAGATGGACAACGGTGTACGACAGAGCTTCATCTCACTGTCACCATATTAAAATAAACTTGTCATGAAACTGTTATTTTTGGTAACTGTTGTAAGAGCACCTATTAGTCTCGCAAAACACCAAATACATTCACCCGACGCTTTTCTTCAAAGCAATTTACAGTGTTATGCTGCTTACAGTTATTTACCCCTTTATAAAGCTGGGTACATTTACTGAAACAACTGAGGTTAAGTACCTTGCTGGGTCCAAAGGCAGCAGCTTTGACCTCTACACTACTAGCTACTCCCGCCAACAGTATGCAAATATTAAATCTTTAACATATATTACATTTATTTTTGAAAATCCCCTCATGTCCAGACTATAGAAATTCTCAAATTACTTTAGAAAACATCTTAAAAACCATGTATTTATGACTAAGAGACTGTTGACGAAGCTGAGCTTCCACACTGCTTGAGTGCTTCAAGTTTGATTGAACTGAGGCGAACGCTTGAGGGAAACATTGTGGTTTGACGGTGGCGCTTGATAACAACAGTTATAATACTGATAAAATTAATTGGGTGATAATATTAAATTGCGATATAGGCGTAACACAGTTTTCACGTTAAAAACCCGTTTCGTGGTTTTGAAGAAGGGGTGGGGGAAGAGGGCGAGCGCCTTTCGTCGGTGCGCTCGAGCTAAGTGCGCGCGGCGCCGTTCGGGGGGGCTGGTCGCGCAGGACCGCTCCTCGCTTCCTGCGATTGGCTGCGCGGCGCGAGACTCGGCAGGTGCCGGTAGGAAGATGGGATCAGCGTCGCCGAGCGGACGCGGCGACCCCGAGTGAGACGCGCAGGAGCGCCGCCCGTAGTGGCGCCACGGAGAGGATTCAGCCGGGGGTACATTTAGTAAAAGTGAGCGCGGGGACGGCGGAGCCCGCGGTGACGGCGGAGCCCGCGGTGACGGTGTTGCGGTGTAGAGGCGAGACGTTAAGCACACGCGGCGCGAACTTGAGCGGCGTCCGTCGACCTTCCGCGGCGAAGAGACAACAAAGGCGTCCAGCTGGAGGGCGCGCGGTTTGCGTAAGTGTTCGCGCGAACCTTCTCTCTGCCTCAGCCAGGGAAACGCGCAGTCACCCCGCGAGCGCTGGTAATACTGTGGTAGGAGAGTTTGGTACAGTGTCCCGGAGGGATGCGACAGCGCGTTGGAGGGGAGGCAGTTGGCGGGGAAGGCGCTTTCTCTCTCTCTCTCTCTCTCGCTCACGTGCGCGCGTTGACAGCGCGAGGCGGCTGCTCAGCAAGCGACGCGCGAGAAGAGCGGGTGGCTCCTGCGCCCGAGTGCGCGCCGCGGACGTCTCTCTTTCCAGGCTGTGAGGGCCGTCGTGTCCCCCCAGAGCCTCGTCTCTTGGGAAAAGGTCATTTCGGGATGGAAACGAGCGTTCCACCACCTTTCTTTTCTCCAGTGTAGGGGATGGGGGACCGCGAGGTAAAAATAGGCACAGCCACGCGGCAAAGGTCAGCTCCTCCTGGATCCCAGAGCTGGTGGTGTCAGGAGGTAGACAGACAGGTCAGTAGATGTGAATTGAATTGTACAGGGGTGGATGGGTGGGGGGTGCAAGGAAGGACTGGCTTAGGGCCACATGGAATTTGGCCCCTTAACCGCGGTCCCGGACAAGCTGCGTGCTCTCATGCCGTGAAACTTCCATGAAAATAGTGATGCTGCTGGTGTGTTACTTAAAGCCCAGTGTCGTACACGGCTGCAGCACAAAGAGGACAAACACAGCGTTGTGCAACGGCCGGTAAAAGTGGCCCTCAGAAATTTATATATGCGTTTCTTCATTTAGCAGTCGCTGCAAAAGTGCATTTCTCTAACAAATGCAGAGATTTCGATGCAGACGCGTGATTCTCAAAGTACAGTCGCTTAGTTCAATACCACATTTTAACCAGCGTATGATACATGAGTAGGTACACTGGTAGAGAGTAGTTTTTTTTTTTTTTTTAAAACACATTATGTGGTGCAAGTTTGTGCGGTGGGCAGCAGATCAGGAGAGAAGCGAGTCCAAAAGAGATGCATTTTGAGACCCTTCTTGAGTGTTGAGAGGGATTCAGCAGTTCTGATTGAGAGAGGGAGATCATTTCGTCACACTGGAGCCAGAACCAAGAACGTTTGGGCTTTGACTTTTTGTCCTCTTGTGAGTGGAACCACCAAGAGGCCAGAGGTGGAGGAGCTCTGGTTAGGGTGTAGTGAGTGATCAGGTCCTCCAGTTTTTGGGGAGCAGATCATTGATGGTTTTGTAGGCCATAACCTGATTGCAATAGCAGCAGGAAGCCAATGGAGAGAAACAATGAGGGGACATGCATAGGAGTGTTTTGGCAGGTCAGACACAACTCAAGCAGCACCATTCTGTATCACCTGGAAAGGTCTGATGGCAGCAGTTGGAAGGTGTCTATAGATCTTTCGCTGATCCTGAAAGACATTGCTCAGGGCTCCAGGAAAAGCTTCATTTTATTCAGTGTTGTGAGAGCCACCACCAGGATTTGAGTGAACTGCTCCAGGTCTGTCCTCTGGTTTTGTTAATTTGTGACTTCTTTTTAGACAATTAACTTTCTGTCCTGCAATGTATTTGCACACCAGTAGGCTAACCCGAACCTTGACCGAGCCGTAATTAATTTTCACCTTAAAACTGTACTTTGGTGCAGAAGCAAGCAGTAGTATCTCATTGAGACTGTCAGCTGAATGTTAACATGCACCTGAATTTAAAAATACAACTAATGGCTAAAAAAATATTAAAGTGCAGGATAAAATGACCTGTTGAGTAACCTTTTTGTTAGTATTACTGACAATTATTGAGCTAGTGCCTTTCTCCATACCAGCATACAACGTTAGGTTTGTATACTGAAGTATTTACAGTGACTTACTAATATTCTCAGCAATGTCCCCAGATGGCTGTATCACAGCAGTTTAGTGTGGGTTCCTCAATCAAGGGTTCTGCTGCAGGAGAAGGGATTCAAACCCAGAACCTTCCAATTCCAAAGATGCAGCTTCGGCCACTACGTGACCAATGGCTTAAATATGTTAAACTCGTTACTCGCTTACAACCAAATGTGACTTGCTGATCTAAATATTATGCAATAAAAAACAATGCCTCACCCAAGGTGGGACTAAAATCCAGCTCCTGAGGTGCATGCTTAGAGCTACATTCAATGAAAAGTATGTTCGGCTCATTGAATTGTACACATGGAGATTGCGGTGCGGCTAGGTGGCTGGGAGCGTCATCCCTCTATAGAGTTGCCAGCTGTTGAATTTTGTTGACATGTTGTACCCATCAGCAGGAGTGCAGGGAGTGTGGTGGTCGTGGAGTTGGCCTCATGAATGCAGGAAAGCTGAAAGGCGCAATTGTGTAAGTTAGGGAGCGATAAAAGGAGCCCATCAGCAGTTATCTGCTGCGATGGAAAGCAAAGGCGTACAGGTGTTAGCCATAGTTCATTATTTCTCTTCAAACTGCATCCATCCCGAAAATGGAGGAAAACAACCGCAAAAAACGCAGCCGTCCGTCACGTGAGGCAAGCGTTCGCGCAGAACCCAAAGCTGTGCGTGTCTTCCTCCAGGGAACGCCGAGCCCCTCACGTCACTCACCGTACAGCAGGTTTTTTTTTTTTTTTAATTCCCTTTCATTTAAATTTGGATGAGCTGTGGTTTGGAACCAGTCCTGTTGCCCGTGTGATTAGGTGCCGTCTTGTTTCTTTTAACTTGACCACCATGAATGTCAGTACCTTCGTTCTCCGTTTAAGCTATACACATCCTTAAGGGAACCATCACTCGTTGTTTTACTGCATATACACCTATGTTTTTCTAGAATAATACCATTAATAATCACCGCATCTTCAGTTAAGATGGGCTTTACCTTAATGTACTTTCATGAGGTAACTGCACCTTGTGGAAGATTGCGTGCGTCATTTCATCCCTTAGTCAACCCTTTTATCCAACGCAACGTACAAGGTCATCCATTTATACACATGGCTGCTTTGCTGGGGAAATTCAAATTAGGTGTCTTGCTCAAATGTACTACGTCAGGGATGCTCTAAAAAACAAAGTATTCTGATAAGTCTGTGACCTTAATTAGTGCAAGATCTGCTGCCTGATCAGCCTTCTGTAAGACTTGTGGGGGGGAAAGGCATTGTTTTACATTTATTCATTTAGCAGGTGCTTTTTTTTTTAACTATAGTTTACTGTAGTTTATAGCTTATAGTTATTAACTAGATGATGTCGTAACTGGCTTATGCAACATACACTAGCTACTTAACACTGTGCTCACAAAAAGTATCAGTCAATAAAATCACATCACTTTATTGTCACTCACCATAACCACAAGTAGACAGGTGGTGAAAATCTTTGGTGCATTCTCCGCAGTTGTTCGGCATAAGTTATAAATATACAGACCACAAAAAAGATACACGATAAACGCTTGTACAGTATCTATATTCACCTCTCTGTACACTGTCATAGTGAGTCAGCAGTAACAAAAACATACAGTGGTTTCTTAAAATTTCGGTACCATATGGCCTTAACTCTGACATTCAGGGATGCTGTGAATGGCAGCATCATTTTCCCCTTGCACTGCTGTGATCTCTTACCTTCTTTAATCTGTGCAATATGTGGAGATGTTTCACACCACGGTCTTGCATGGATGTACCACTATCATTGTCAGCTGGAAGCAGGCTGCTTTATGGCCTTATTACTCAAAACACAAAGTTCGGGGTCTCCGACTCAGTCCACGAAGGGCTGTCTATATGCAAATTTTCTTTCCAACTTCTTCCCCTGGCAAAATTAGTCCAATTAGTTGTTAATAGCTTTTACTTTTTATATCTGTGGCTTTTCCTAAATTACTGTGTTTACTGGGTGTGGTTCACAAAGAGCTGCAATCATCACATGCGCTTCATCATGTGCAAAACTAGCCTATACTTGAAATTTTACTGACCTAACACCTAATAATAATAATTATGAGCAGCTGGAACAAGGAAACGGGGGGCGTGCTGGCGCAGTGGGCTTGGCTGGGTCCTGCTCTCTGGCGGGTCTGGGGTTCGAGTCCCACTTGGGGTGCCTTGCGACAGACTGGCGTCCTGTCCTGGGTGGATCCTACGCCCTGTGTTGCTGGGTTAGGCTCCGGTTTGCCGTGACCCTGCTTGGCACAAGCGGTTTCAACCAGTGTGTGTGTGAGGAACGAAGAACTACGTGTGTAAGATGTCTGCTGAATGCGGTAAAGTGCTTGGAAACACTTGGCAAGTAGAACAGGCCTACCCTGATGTGCTATATTGTGCAACAGACACGGTCAGATATTCGGGCGAAATGTGTATCCTCCCGTAACCCAACAAAACCGATTCTTGTACACGTTTCTAGGAAGTTTTCCAAGCTCCACGTAAAACATGTTGTCATTTAAAAGCATGTAATGTCCTCTGTAAGGTGCGTTATGACTCAGCATTGTAGCAGTGCACAGTCCGAGAAGTACACTAAAAAATGTCCTCTGGAGTGAACAGAACGGGACAGCCGAGTCCGGAGGACATGTAGACTTCTTTAGTAAGCGTTAAAATGTTTGTGTTAAAAACATTTAACTGCAAGCTCCTGTTTTAGACATTATTTGCTAAGTAAACAGCGGTCCAGAGCTGTCAATCAACAGAGTAGCAGGAGTCACTCCAAATTACAACTGAGCTAACTGGATTGATGGAATCGAAGGCAGCGATGTATCAGGGGAGGAGAGGGAGAGGGAGAGTGCTCTGTGTCACCCTGATGGAAGAAAGACGGGAGGAAACGGTGGGTAAAAAAAATCATGGCTGTCAAAGGCGACAACTTTTTCATGGAGTGGTACCTGTGTTTAACTTCTTATTTGAGTTTATTGCTTCTATAGTTGACAGATTTCCAGATTGATGGGGAAAAGATTCCGTCAGTGGCTGAAAGGCCAATTAAGAGCTTGGGTCGCTGGTATGATTCCTCATTTAGCGATAAGGAGCAGGTCAAAAGATTAAGGGAGGATGTTGTACTGGCAATTAATAGGATTGATAAATCCTTTTTGCCAGGGAAGCTGAAGGTTTGGTGCCTTCAGTTTGGTTTATTGCCTCGTATTAGATGGCCGCTAACTATATACGAGGTCTGTATGTCAGAGGTTGAAAGGCTGGAAAGGGTTATGAGCAAAACTATTAGGAGATGGTTGGGGGTTCCTCATTGTTTGAGCAGTGTGGCTCTGTATGGAAATGGGGTTTTGGAACTACCACTGACTAGCCTCGTGGAAGAATTTAAGTGTGCCAAGGTTGGTTTGGAATTAACACTGTCAAACTCAAGAGACCCAGTGGTGAGATCGGTTCCTGTAAGTTTAAAAAAAGGACGTAAGTGGGATCCACGGGAAGCTGTTGCGCAAGCGCAGACAGCGCTTGAGCACAGAGATGTGGTTGGTCAGGTGCAGGTAGGTAGGGCGGGGCTCGGTGCCGGCGATCGAATAAAGCTGTGGAGTAAAGCTAAGTTACCGGAGAGGAGGAAGATGGTGATTGGTTTTATTCGCGAACAGGAAGAGGAGGCAAGGCGGGTAACTGCGACGTCACATGGTGTGCAAGGGCGATGTTTGGCTTGGGAGCATGTGGAGAAGCGGAAGATCAGCTGGCGTGATCTGTGGGCGATGGACGCCGGTCGTATTAAGTTTCTCATCGGAGCCACCTACGATGTTCTCCCTACTCCGCAGAATCTTAATCGCTGGGTAGGTATAGAGCCGACTTGCAGCTTGTGCGGTGGTGTAGCCTCTTTGAGGCATATTTTGTCTGCATGTAAGGTTAGTTTATCTCAGGGAAGATATACTTGGAGGCATAATGAAGTGTTAAGATCCTTGGCATGCTTGTTGGAGAACAAGCGGGTTGAAGTTAATTCACTCCCGCAGTATGGAAGAAATAAGCTTATTTCTTTCGTGCGGGAGGGGGAGAGTGTTATAAGTCACGCGCGTGGTCGTGGTGATACGAGTTTTAAATGGGGTGAAGTGCGTGACTGGAAGTTGTTGGCGGACGTGGGAAAACAACTGCAGATGCCGCAGTGCATTGCGATCACGGCGTTGAGACCCGATATTGTGCTGTACTCCGAGGGCGCACGGATAGTGTACTTCATTGAATTAACAATACCTTTCGAAGACTCATTGGAAGATGCCTTTGAGAGGAAGAAATTGAAGTACACTGAGTTGGCTGGTGAGGTGAGGGAGCGAGGCTGGCAGTGCGTTATTAGACCAGTGGAGATCGGTACTAGAGGGTTTGTTGCAAAATCAACCACGTCGCTGCTGTTGGAGTTTGGTTTTAGGGGTCAGTCGTTAAGAGCAGCCATTAAAGGCTTGTCAGAGGTAGCAGAAAGATCTAGTCAGTGGTTGTGGATGAGAAGGCACCAGGGTGTTTGGGGGAAGCACACTTGAGTGGGGAGTACTCACCTAGGTGAACATCAATGGTTTGAGTTTTGTTGTCACCTCCATATGCTGGTATGGTGTATTGGTTGGTTGTTGGTGGTTGGGGTGGTTTTTTTTTTTTTGGTGGGTGGAGTCGCTGGGATGGCACTGTGGGCATGGAGGGGGGTGGGTCTGGGACGCCAGATCTCGCTGTTGAGCCTTCTGGAGGTGTAGTGGGCTCAATTCAATGAAACATCAATGAAGGAAGGTGCCCACTTGACAACCCCAACGAAGTGCACGCGGTGGCTCCCGGCAAGGAGGATGGTGTTTGCCCATGATATTTTTTGTGAAGGGAATTGGTTGGTTTTGGGAGGGATGGTATATTGTGGCATGGTTGGTTTGTCTAGCCCCCTTGGTTTTTGGCACGAGGGGTTGAATATCTTTCTCTGTGTATTATTGTATGGAGTGGTGATGTAAGCTGTGTCAGGAAGACAGCGCGCTTTTGAAAGCCACGCAGGAGATTTTCCTCACCGGAATCTGTCTGTGAGGAGGCGGGGCCCCCTGACAACCAGGTGCAGTTCATAGTGATGGTGTAAAGACAGGGTTAGAGGATTGCCTTTGATTCTCCAAACTGCATTTCTGAAGGGCTCTGCTCCTGCTGGAATGTACGGCTTGTCGTCGTCCATCAACAAGCATGATCCTTCACTTGTCAAGTTTGTAAATCTTTACTTGATCTTTTATGACTCCTGAAGAGAGCAACAAATCTAGGTCCTGATGAAGTAGAAGTGATGTGTGTAAAGTAGCAAAAAGCAAAGTGGTTCAGTTTCATATTGTGAAAGGAGCATCTCCTTGCAACCATAGCTTCCTGGGTACGAATCCCCCTTCTGCTGTAATATCCTTGAGTACGGTGCTTGAATTGTTTTTATCCTGAATTGAGCGAGGGATTTAAAAAAGAAAAATCCGGAAAAGATAATTAACTAAGTAAACAAAACTGACGTTGCTAGTTGCTTTAGAGAAAAGCATTAGCTAAATGAGTAAATGTAAAAATGTGAGGTTGCTGCTTGAGAGGCCTGATGGGTCCCTGCTCAAATTAAAAGAAGGCCTTTGAGTGTCTGTGATGAAATGTCCCACATGTGCAGGTGGAAACACTTAAGCCTTTGTGAGTCACTTTTGGATAAATGTCTCATTGAAACAAAAACAATTTTGACCAAAGTATTGTGAGTTAGAAACACTGAACGGAAACCTGGGCATCAGAATGTTGTATGACTGCTTGTCTTGACAAATCTCCACCCCAAGTGCTGCTGTAGGTGGAGCCCAAAATAAGCCAGAGTCTCTCTTGGATGCAGTATAGTCTAGCAGTGAAGTGGCAAAGATGTCCAAATGATGGTGTTCTTCTCTCAGGGGTGAACTTAATGCAGTGCTCAATGGGACAAATGGATAGATCAAGCTCATTTCACAGGGTAAAAGATCAGAGAGGGAAACATGGTTAAAGGGAGATTAACTCACTGAAGTGAGAAGTTCCATCAAGTGTGCTAAGAAGACAGAGACCTCCTTTACAGGGCATAGTTTATTTGCTTAGCTAATGCTTCCTTCAAAGCAACATCAAAATGTATGATTTTTATTTGAAGCAGCCTGACGTTGCAATTTTATAAACATAAGTAACATACGTATGTGCTACTGAGCATTTACTTAAAGTAATTTAGGATCGGTACTTTCTTCTCACGTCCCCACCCATTGGAATGGCGGCAGCCGTAACAAAGTGTCACAGGCATCCTGGCGAGGCGTCATTCTCACCCTGCTTCCTTCAAGAGTCACATTTACTCCAGATTCAGTACCTCTGTGGTCATTATGTTCAGCAGATAATCGCTATTAGTCCACATGATGAATGATCTCTTCCCTCCTATTGGAGTAAAACCTGCCTGTCCTTTCAAAACTAGAGACAACTCGTCAATATACATTAGTTTGAGCAGGTAAAGCTATAGGAGTTTCTTTGTGATGATTGTTTGTCATCTTGTCCTGTAAATCATAGGACTTTGTGTCAAGGTGCACCTTCAAAGGCCTCCTCTTCAACTGGGCAGGAACTTTATATGGTTTCTGCCCATTTGGATCTCGCGTGATGTGCTCCGATGTCAATAAGCTATAGCTCCAGTAAGGTGGTTCGCTCCCTGAGGATTACTGAAACGCAGTACGTTGGTCATTTGATGATCCCCTTTAAGATCCGTCAAGATTTTCAGCCCTCAAAGGTACTGTCAGGTGTGATGGATTTTTTTTTTTTTTTTTTTCTTCTCTCCCTAGCAGTAAGATGGTGTTTCCTATATGCCAGTCCTACAAAAACATTAAAAGAGGCATCAGTTGCTCATAGTCGACCACACCCTTCCTTTTACCATACACATTCTTGGGTCTTATGTGTTTCCATTCATCCACACCCCTGTGTTTTTATTCATCTTCAGTTTGCCATAATGAGATGTTTCAGCTGTCTCTTAGGTTATCTTGGGTACCTCCTTTTTTCACTTGTTTCTTAAGCACTCTGCATCCATGTTGCTCCGCTGTGTTTGTCGTCTTTACGTTCTTATGGCCCTTGCAGCATAGCGTGAGTGGGATGTTAAAATGGGAGTGTGTTTAGGTACAAATGTGTATTTTTGTGTTTGCATGTATGTCTCAACAGCATGTTTTGCTAAAATTATCAGTACATTTTTGAGGAAAACACTTCAAGCACAATAAATCTTGGAGAAGAAAAAACAGGCCTTGTAGGACCATCCACATGAAACAAAATGGCTTTTAAAAGTCAGTTTTACATAAAAATAACAATGTGCAAAAAGTTTTGGTTTCCTATCATTTTGGTTTTCCAGGATTGTTACTGAGATTGGTTAAGGTGTGGTTTAAAACGGTAACAGGAGATGTCTGTGTTTGCATGTTATCCGCGTGCTTTGTCAAATGTCCGTGTAATATTGTGTTCCCAGATAGTTTTATAATCCATGTTGATATTCAGTTCCTTCATTTTTCTTCTATCCTGTTAATTCTCTATGATCCAAACACCTTTAAATCTATTTACTCTCTAAAAGTCTGCTTAATGTCTCATGTTCACCCATTTGTAAAAAATAATTCTTGGAATATTTACACTTATCTATTTCTGTAGCCATGCAGGCTGTGCTCCTTCCTGAGTTTGAACCTGATACTGTGTTGTTGAAATCCCTTGATATCTTAATCACAGTTATACACAACCTCATGACTAATGAGTGCCCTTACTTCTGTCCCATGAGCTCCTGATGGAATATTTTTCTCAGTCTCCTGCGACTACTTGTGGTCATTTCATCCAGTAATGGGAAGAAAAGAAAAACTCGCAGTATTTCATCTCGGTAACAATGATTTTAACTGGCTGTGATTGTTCCATGCACTAATAATAATTTAGTGTTTGCTTTATTTGATAACAGTGCTCAGCTGTGCTTGTTCTCCTCCATAACAGTGAAAGGCTGTGAAATTACCCAGCTCACTCAAAACTCCCCTACTTGTCTCTCCCCTTGCTTCCTGTTGCTGCTCGTATCATTTTCAAGACTCTGGTTATGGCCTAGAAGATGGTCAAAAGATCTGCACCCCTATACCTAGAAGATACCTGATCATCTCCAAGACCACAGCAAGAGCACTGCTGTCTTCCACCACTGGCCCCTTGCTTGTCCCATTCACACAATATTGAAAACATAGAGTCCGTCTTAGAAACCAGCTCTTTCTCTTTAGCCTCCTCTCCCTAGTTCTATGGAAAACTAGCGAGTTACAGAGGTGCTCATTAGTTACTTTCCACAGCAGACGGTGTCACACTTAGCACAGTATGTGGTGGACCAGATGTTCTGATTTTGAGACCAAAGAAGAACCATGATATCCCATGGCACAGGACAAAATTCAACACTTCATGTCATAGATGGCGAAGTGCTGTGTTGTGCCTTCAAATTGGCTGGTGACCCAGTATAAAAGTGGTCGACCCCTGTCAGAGCTCCGAGTCCGATCGCTTGACCCAGACGTGCCATTCATCGAGTGTCGCTCTGCTCTTCCTTTCAGTTTTTTGTCAAAACACCATCTGGAGATGACAATCCGCTATCCCTGCATCCGCAGTCTTCGTAGCGAGAGACGGCTAGACAAAGGGAGGTTATGTGAATGACAAACACTGCTCTTTCCTTCCACACCCCCCCGCTTCGAGATCAAAGCCTCCACATCAAAACGCCACTCTCGTGGTGGAACGGACTGGCCTCTCAATCCGGCTCAACGTGCTCGTGACTCGCATTGTTTCATCAAGTAGACACTGCAAGCCGATTCTCCAGACAGCGGCCTGCAAAGACGAGGACTTTGCCGTCCTTGTGGCTTATATTTACGGAACATCAAACGCGTTTTGGAACGGTCTTTACAAGCTGGGGTTTTGTCAGTCAACCCAGTCACCGCATGCGGTGGAAAGAGTACAGACGGATAACGTGATTGGTGTTCACTTGTTTGGCAGACACCCCCTATCTGGAGCAATTCAGAGAGGATTGTAAAATACTAGCACATGGTTCCAAAGCAGCACAAGTGCAAAGCCTATTCATATAATCACTCACTGGCCCAGTTGTTAGACTTAGAAAGGCACAAAAACAGTTCCAGTTTGGGACCCGAGCGCATCGTGTTCTTCTGAGGATATAATCATCTCTGTTGGCTATAGTACAGTAGGCAGTATGTCTGGAGAGCTGCTGACTTGTCCGCTTCACTTCGGCACAAATGTGTTTAAGGAAATGTCTTTAATGCAACTCAATAACACGTTCAAATACAGTGCCAGCGAAAATGTGAGACTGCTTGCTGGGAACTAGTTTGTTTCCAGGATCCATTTGGTTAGCAGCTTGTTCAGGAAATGAGGCACCACGTCCTCCCCGCTTCTGTACCAGTAGAACTTCGTTGTGAAGTTTGATTGCAACCACCTTCAGAGCCTTCGTGGATAAGGAGGTTGGATTTGAACCTGGATCCTTCCGTTGCAAGGCGATGGCTCCACAAACCTTAGGGACGAAAGGCCAGGTGGAGAGCATGGTCTTAGAAAACAAAGCTTCCCAAACAGCTCTTCTTTTTACACAGCAGTCCAGCGTGGTTCTGCAGGAGCTTGACTTCTCACCAAAGGAACAGACCTCACATGCTGCTTAGGGCAATTGTCACCTAAGTGACGGAACATCTCTTTAATGGCTCAAGATATGAAGAAGGGGAGATACACTAATGCATTTAACTGTTTTTCCAAGAAACTGGGAACGGCAGAATAAGGGTACGATCTGCGTCACTGTGGCGGCGAGTGCGAGAAGGGCGCACAGACAGGTTTGTGGGAAGTGAAGATGTTCCAGGGCTCCCGAAGCCTTGTCCTCGACGCAGCTATTTAAAACACAATTGAAGAATTATTCCTCCTGCGAGCCCAGAGTGACAGTGTGTGTTTCCTTTTCCATGTCAACTGCCTCTAGGGAGACTGGAATTAGATCTTAAAAAGAACATTTTTCTTACCAAGCCAGCAGCCACCCCCCCGTATCTGTCTGTCTGCCTTTGTCTCACTACTCTGCCTATTTCCAATACGCAACCATGTTCATGGGCTGATTGAGAACAACTGACATGGCATGGAATTAGATTCTGTTGCCAGGAAGTTACTTAGCAATTGATTTTATTCAAAGCGAGCTTCATTTTTATCCACCTCTTCATGTAGCAGTGTTGCTGGAATGGTTTAGGTAATGTGTCACAAGGGTTACACTGACATGGCCTGTCCTGGGGTGTGAACTGGCAACCTTCGTCACACCGAACGCAGTCGGCATCGCCGTCACGCGGAGGTGCTCGTAAGTCATCCTGTCTGGAGCCCTCTCATGGAAAGGGTGGTATGGAGGCTGGCCGTGCGCCAACTCCGTCAGAGGTCTCGCCCCACCTTTGCAGGGTGGGCTTCCTTTCCAGGTTCTTTCTCCTGAATAAAGGCGTTTAATGTTGGTTTAATCAGACAGGAGAGCGTTCAATACGGCCGATAAGTCAAGAAAGCACCGAAGAAGTGTTTGTGTGTCTTTTTGATTAATTAATTCCCTGATGTTTTAGCAAACCTTTTCAGGAGCTTCCTAAGTGATATTTCAGTGCCGGAAGAGTAAACGTTGATAATGTCTCCCTAAATCGCACTATCAATAATGTACGAGATGTAGGCACAATGTGATTGTCTTTTTGCTTTCCCTATTCCTGCTACGCTGCGGTACTTTTCCATCGCCGCGCCTTGCCAAGGGTTTGATGAGGACACGTCCGCGAAGGGAGAGGGGAGATTAGAGTAAGAGTGTGAAAGATGAAAGAAAGTCAAACATGCCCCTGGTGGTTAGCTTGACAGGTCTGAGAGTCCAGTAAAAGAATAGCTGCAGTGTCATCACATCCCGTCGTGTGGCTCTAGCTCCTCTGCTTCCTTCCCTCCTCTAAGGCTCCACCCGGACCTGCCTCCCTCCAGAAAGGCCAGCCAGAGACCCGAGCGGTAAAGATGGGAAGGAAGCTGGACCTGTCTGGCCTTACAGACGATGAGGCGGAACACGTGCTGCAGGTGGTGAAGAGGGATATGAAGCTGCGCAAGAAGGAGGAAGAGCGGCTAAGGTGAGCTTGGTCTAGTGGGAGGAGCTTATCTGTTGTGGGTGGGCATCACTAACCATTTTTTTTGGCTGAAGATGGTGGATGGATATTTATGGGCGGAGAGGAGATTGCTCTCTGTGTGTGGCATTTAGCCACGTTTCCACGTGTACAGTTTTTGACTTGGATGTAGGCAGATGGATGGCACTGTAAGATAACTGACTGCAAATTCGCAGGCCAGATGTCATTTAAGCTTTAAGTAAATCAAATGAAATGGTGAAATGAAACAAAGAGAAGATAACTGCTGGGGAATAACAAATTATGGCAGAGTTAAAGCAGTTGTTCAGTGTAAGGGGAAAGCGCATCAACCCTGGGTCTCTCCAGTGGGAAACAAGAATGTTCTAGCGCCAGACATCTACTGAAATATCACATCTCCTATACACCTTAGCCTCTCTGTTGCAAACCCCTGAAGCCACTCTCTGGCAGGAGAAGTCCTGGGCTCAAATGTCAACCATTAATCCCACTGCGGGGCCACGCTGAGTACAGTGCTCCTCCGCCCACCGTTGGATGTTGATTTTGGCTCTTTCTTCCTCAGCTTTTAGCAACTTGCGTAAAACTCAGATTAGAGTGGTTAAGGACCTACGTATTAGTCAGTTTTTCTGCCCGCTCCCTGCTGGGTTAGATACTTCCGAATTTCCCAGAGATGGAGCAGAGCAAAGCATGGTATTTCCTGTTTTGCAGCAGCCAGCTTCCTCCTGGTAGTTTCCTCTCCTTCACAAATTTCCAAACAAGGGCCACTTGAGGTTGAAACAAAACAAAAATAAGCCAATTGGCAAAACAAATTCCCACGTTCACTTATTTCACTGGCGGTCGAACTTTGGTTCGTAAATGCTGGACAGTGAAAAGCTGCCATTATCCAGCTTTACCGCAGAATAAACGGCTCTGAAATAAAACCTTTTGTCGACTGGAGGCTGCCTCACGTCCTACTTTGATGCATTTGTTTTGGGTGGTGAACTTCTTGAAAGTTCGGATTATTGGAAACTTTTCAAACAAAAGGAGGGGAATCTCTCAAAGGTCACTTTAAAAACTAAGTGGGTTGAGTTAACGTGTGTATCACAGCAGTGATTGCTGCCGTTGAGCATCCAGTGCTTCCATACAGTGCTTCCAGAATGTTCTGCCTTCTCCTCCTGTCCTTAGTGTTGAAAGAGTTGTGTCCATTGTCACTATGATTGAGTCCATCCATCTGGCTGTTTAATTCTTTCTCTCCAACTTTCCCAAGCATTAAAGTTTTTGAGTGAATCCATTGTTTAACATCTCCACTATACATTAACCTCAGTCTCATCATATCTGCTTTCAACGAGAGTTCTCGCCTGATTTGTTTCAGTATCCATCTGTTTTTCTCTCGACCTGCTGTGGTGTGTTTAAAACTCTCGTCCACCACCCCAATTCGAAGGAGTCTGTTTTCCCTTTCGGGCTTTTTTTTTTTTTTTTTTTAAGGTGTGATTGCTGGAGGTCAAATGCTTATTGCAGCTGTATTATAAATATTGGTGCAAATTTCAGAGAAAATTTGGAAAAAAAACATCTCGACTTTACTACCATTCGAAAAATTTTGTTTTCTGCTTATTTTCTGTCTCTGGGGGCCTCTCTCAGATCTATCATGCTCACTTCTGCATGACCAGGGTTACATACTTTACACGGTTTTTACTTACTACCCTCTGCTTCGAGCCAATCTAGAAAAACCTCCTTCTCCGTGCAGTTTTTCCAGCTGACCGATTGCACCCGTCAAACACCGGCAGAGCAGGCCCGTAAATTCGGTACCGTCGCTCACGCTCACACCCCAGCTTAATTTGTCCAGAAAAGACAAGCTCAGCAAGGGCAGATTTAAACCAACACAATAACACCCTCATGACAACGATTACAAACTCACATTCCACTCTTTTTCCTCCCCTTAAGCGCTCTAAGGCTGAATGATGGTTATTCAGTTTTGGCGAACGAGGTTCGTGAACCTTGCAGTTGATTATGGTTAATGCGCAGGCGGTGGCCCCTGGCACTGGCCAACACAGCAGCTCTCCCTTGACATTCAAACACACAGCAAAAATGGACAAAAATGCTGACGTGATGGCTGTAATTTTTCTTAAGAAATTTAATCTGAAAAGTTGCTTTTTTTCAGAGCTTTTCTGGACCACATTCACACTTGGGACTTTTATTTGTAACAGTTTAGCCCTTTAAACTGCAGTGAGAGGAGATTCAGCTATAGGTCAAGTTCTAAAGTCAGGGGATATTATAACTAAGAAAACAGAAACAGATGGAGCAATTGGCGTTTGTGAGGTCTGTTGCTCAGTAACTTCTGCATTTACTGTTTTGCAGTGAAAGACCTGCGCAATTAAATATGCATCCCATGATTCCCTCTGAATGGTAATTTATGCGTGTTTTGCCACCTTTGGGGGGTGGTTTTAATGAGTCTCGTTTTTTGTCCAAGTGTTTGCGTTGAGACTGAAACACTTTCGTTTCGCCATCATTTTCAGCTTGACGGAAGATGTAAATGACCCTGTGATAACTGTTTCAATCTAACATTCATTTAAAAAAAACTTTTGTAATATTACATTACATTATTTATTTAGCATACTTATATTAATGTACACAAAAGGTTAAACCACCATGGCAATCAATTTTGTTACTAGAGTAACATGGAAATTCACAAATTTTTCAGGTGTGTGCTTATGTAGGCCACTGGTACTGATACAAGTTGGGTAATAAATATATTGCTGATGTGTTTGCGTCAGATTACTTGTGTTATTGATGTGTACGATGGTGGTGGGACAGCTGGTAGCGTAGGGGTTAAAGCTGCTGTCTTTGCATTCAGAGATCGCAGGTTTGATCCCCACCTCCGGCTGTAGTACCCTTGAGCAAAGTACTTAACCCGAATTGCTTCAGTGAAATTACCCAACTGTATAAGTGGGTGAATAATTGTAACCTTAACACGAAGTCACTTTGGAGGAAAGCATCAGCTAAATGAATAAATGTAAATGATCTTTCATTTAGTATAACCTATTTCAAGCTGATAATAATTGAAAGAAAACTGATACGTCACCAAGAGTCTTGGAAAGTTATATTTTATTTTTAATCTTGCATTGTCTCATTGTAAGAAACCCCACTGGAGTTTCATTTGTTTTCATGTTTATAGTTGCATCATATCTGCATGTTTGCATGAAATAATAAGGTACCATGTAGGCTGGTGATTAAGAGCATGGTTGTGATTAACAATATATGTTAAAGGTTGCCAGTTCAGTGCCCAAAAAGGCATGTGAAACTACAAATAGCAGACGACGACGATGATGATGATGATAATAATATTAATAATAGATAAAGCAAAAGATAGTAACTTATTGTTACAGTTTTGGATTTGGATCCATACCTTTTGGTCTAATAGCTAGTATGCTTGCTGCATATATCTGTGGGCCATTTTCCTTTGAGGTATGCTGTCGGTGTTCTTTAGGTATTCTACTGCTCTGAAGCTGCAGTGCTGCCTGACTTTAGTACACAGGCACTGTCCACTTCTCAGCTGACTGTCACCTGGAGGCCACTGGACCATATCAACATAATGAAGACAGACTTGTTTAATTAAAGTCGCATTATTTATTTTATAACTTAAACAGCAACTGGAAATCAGCTCTAATCAAGTGGACATCCTTTTATTTTTATTTTCAGTAGACAAGGGAAATGATGGTGGCAGCTGAAAACTGGTCATTTCAGGAAAACCAGCTTAACTGAAATCAAAGTAAACCACTCTCCTGAAATCAGTGAATGTCAGAAATCCTGGACCCAGAGATTGTACATTTAGATTGACCTTCCATCTTTGGACCACTGCGTCAACTAGAAGTTGGATTTTGTGGTTTTAGTTATTCTGTTTTTACCTCGGAGACGAAGGCCATCTAGTCATACATCCAGCTGGGGGGTTGCAAAGGCTCTGGTTGCTGAGGATGCAGGTTAGATGTCTGGATCTTGGACCAAACTAAGTGGATTTAATTGACAAGATACCATGATGGCCTTATGGAGTTGCCGTGTTTTCGTATGTGATATGAAAGAGGGCTTATGTTATTGATGTGATTTACCCTTCGGGTTCAGCAATGTGTTAAAAAAAAAAAAAAAGGTCCTTAAATGGGAATGAATCATTGCTAAAATGGAGACTTGACACCGTTAAGGTAACTGTCAATGGGATATTTAGGCTGACAGTGGGCGTCATGAGATGAATGCGGAGAATCCAATTATACGTCTTAACAAGATCTGAAGGCTGGTTCTTTCCCCTGCTGCTTCCCATAAAAGAGGTTTTTTTTTTTTCTCCTTTTTGGAACAACAGAATGTTACTTTTTATAGCCCAGCCTGGAAAACTGAGTGAAAATGAGATACTTTAGGAGCATTTCACAAAGAGGGGAAGAAAACACAGATTCCCGCAGGAGGAGAAGGTGAGACTCTGGGAAGATTAGAAAGAGATCTGGCGGTGGTTTGCATTGTTTTGCTTTCCTGTCGGGTACTTCCCGATAGTGTGTATGATCAGGCTTGGCATGCAGCCCAATGCTTTTCTGCACTCTTTCTGCATGGCACTTTTGTGGTTGCTTTAGTGTCCTCTTGCTGGCTTTCCTAGGAATCGGAACAGGTGTCTCATCACTGTGTGCCTAGCAGGGTGGTTGCAGGGTCAGTGCTGCTGTTTGATGGTTCAGAGCAGATCGCAATGGTGCTGAGCAGGTCAGGCCGCGTGGCACAGCCAAGAATTTGACCATTCCTTGCACATCCACAGCGGTCCTTGATTTGCCTGTAAGACGAGGGACTCAGCTGGGTTTCCCTGCACATCTACGGAAGGTCCTCTCAGATAAATTGGTGCTATAATACACTGTTGGAGGACTTTCAGGCTCCAGCTCACCATAAACCAGTTTAGAACAGGCGTTTATTGAAATTTTATGGATGGAAGGACTGTGTTTTACATCTAGGTCATTACTTTGAGTTTTCCTTCGCTCTCCTCCAGATAGTTCTTACACACGTTTGAGGTGTGTTTCAGGTCATTCTCTGAACAATGAAGGTCTTTCCAATGCTAGTTGTAAGGTTGATTGAACAGCATGCCTTCCGTTATTATATAATAAACTTCGATAACATTCATAATGAAAGATCAGCGATTGTGACAGTCAGAGCATCCCCACAGCATCACACTTCCACCACCATGCTGAAGAGTGGGAACCATACAAGCAGAACGTATGCAGTCACACTCTTTGTGTGTCAGAAACAGTCAGTGGTTGGTCGAAGATATTTCACATTTTGACTTAACTGTTCCATTGACTTCTACAGCTCAAACATCCACATTCTGTGTTTTTCAAGTTAGGCGAATGGTTGCAAGCAGATGTACTCAAACTTTTGACAGGTACTGTCTGCCTTGTCCTCAGTAAGTTTGCATAGGTGTTACTCGGGCAAGTATGGGTAAATACAGGTTGGTGTTAAAGGTTATTGTTTTCTGTAATTTTTCTGAAGCACATATATGAAAAAAGCACCGAAATATTGCACAGCACTCCGAACATCAAAGAAATGTTTTATTAAAAAAAAAAAAAAAGCCTAGCTTCAGGTTTTTGCATAGATGCAGCTTTTGTCACGGTTTCCCAGGTAACCTGGCGAGCAGCCTCCCTATTGGCTGGGCCCGAGGGGCTCAGATGATGTCATTCGTGAAGTCAAGAGAGGAGATCAGTGGCAAATCAAACTGAGTTCCTGCAGAAATATGGAAAATGACCATCTCATCTGTTGCAGGGCAGTGACGTCTCACTGACGGAGGGCTACCGGCTGCACTCACTCTTGTTCAACCTCGTCTCCTAATTCCTTAATTAAAGTCATACAGTGAAAAACTGTTACTTTCACTCCAGGGGATTGTAAGGTGCGTCAAGAATCTGCACACACTGGAGAGACTGGAGTTCCCCCCCTTGTGATCTGCTGGTATTTATTGATACAAGATTTTCGTTCCACAAAGTCCCAGAATGGCAGAGTGAAACCTAGATCCGAACCAACCGCTCATGAGCTGCGAGATGCCAGTGCTACCTGTTGCACTACGATGCCACCCTTAGCAGAAAAATACACTAGCGAAACAATGTGTTGGCATCTGTAGTCATGTTTTTGATTCTAATCAGGGTCAGCGTACCTACTTGATCTTCATTAGTAGTCTGAGGCATCTCAGAATACCTCACCGGTCACATGTGTCGTACGTACACCCCACCGCACAACGGATATCAGATGAGCTCATGAAACAGCAAGACACGACGGGAGACTTGCTCCTGTTAAAGGCAAACTGCTTGTCCTATTGGATTGACATTTGCACTTGATGGTTCTTCTCAGAAGGGTTTAGAGGATGTTGTGTTATATAGCTCCTTGTGGCCCAATGGTGGCTTTGAAAGTGTCGTGCTGTGTGTTGCAAGAGACGGGAGGCTGACGGTCTGCATTTTTGTGTCGCTAATGGGAGGGAAAGGCGTCTTGCCAAATGGAGCACTTACTGCATAAGTGCAATCAGTCAGCATCCATCAGAGACAAGGTCCCACGGCGATAAAGCGCAGAGCAATGTTTGCTCTCGGGGTGAGTTTGACGGGTGCAGAACGGGTCTGTTTAGCCTTCTGCTTCTGGGCCTTTGAATGTAATTTGATGGATCGAGGGCAACATTTAACTCTGAAGGCCATTTTCATGAGCGAGGTTTGACCCTTCAGTGCGATATTGTTCCGGTCATCGCGGTAGGTGTGAATACTGAACATGTAAACGGACGCAAGACGGCCTCATTATTAAACGCCCTTTTTGTCGTATCGTTTATCTCTTCTTTTCTCGGCCAAAACGTGGCCTTCAAAGGGCATTACACCATCGAAAACAATGTTGGTCTGGATAATTTATGGGATGTCAGCCTTTGTTACATCCGCAGTATTTATTTGGCATTTGTGTTTTATTTATTTTTAGTATTTGCCTTTTTTATTTGCATCCAGATGTTTTTGACGGTTGCTTTAGACACTGGCAATAAGATCAGGAAACCTTTTTTTTTTTTTTATTTTTTTAATTTGCTTTGCAAATAGTTTCTTTCACAGCATCTTGCCATAATTTTACCAAGTTATGTTGTTGACTATAAACAATCCTAGTTCAGTGTCTTTATCACTTCAGACCCAATTCTGTGATTTTTAACCTGCAACTATTTGCCCTTTTGTCTATTAGACTAGGGGCTAAAAGTCTGGAATTAAGTCTCGTGTCCGTCTCTTGTTAGCCCTCTCCCTTAGAACCCTGGACACCCACCCTCAACAGACCACACCCCCTTGTGTTGTGATCTTTCAAGAAGGTGACCTTGGCTACCATGAACAGAACTGTGGGGTTTAGTTTAAGGTCCATATTCAACTGTTCTGTTTGCACATTTCAGGAGCTTTGGTGGAAATCGTAGGGTTTAACACCAAAAGGGTATGGAACATGGTGCTACCTTCTACGCACAATGCACTACAGCCTGTCTGTCTGTCTGTATGGAACGATGCTGTTTTTTCCTCACTCCATTCTATACCTTCCTCCATGGAATGGAAAGTAGTGTTGATTCTTTGCGTTGCTTGGTAACTGGCACAATGGCAGCACCAAAGAGAGCTGAGGACGGCTCACTGCTGCAGTGAACGAGTGTGCGATCACATTTTCTTATACTCTTTTACACACTGGGTTCACCATCAGTGAGCTCTCCATTCACACTGGCGGATTAGGAACACTTGCTGGAGGATGTTTGTCTGAAGGCTGCTTAATCACCACCAGTTGCTCTTCTGATATCTGCAGGTGACACCTTGCTTGATTCCCAAAGTTCCTTACATAACCTGGAAGCCTAGACACTATTGTCTTTAAGAGCTCTCCAGGATGTGGAGAGAGCAGTCAACTTTTGTGTGCACCACATGTTGGAAACTGATTGCTGACTGATCTGTGGTACCACTGAGCCACATGATACAGCGCTGTGTCTGCAATTGGTTTAGAGGATTAAGTGAACCACAAAAGACCCCGAAACATGTGAACCTAAAAGTGCCCAATTAGAATTCTTGCTTGTGTTGTGCCCTTGAATTGGCTGATGCCGACCTTTGGGGGGTCTTGATCAAGAGCACAACTGGCTTTCTGTGTGCTCTGTTCAGGAGGTTGTTGATCGGAAATGATGTGGGACAAAGGCCAAGGCTTGGCAAGAAAATGCGTTTAGGGATGGGTGCCAGCCTGGTAGGTTTTTCAGCCTCTCTAGTAAACACTCCAATGGAGACTGTTGGGTGAAATGTCTGAACCCTGATACCTGAAGGACATGATTGTCTCCTTCACCCCAGCAGGAGCTCTGTGCTTTTCCACCCTGGTCACTACACTAGCTTGGCATTCTTACAAGGAGTCCAAAATCTTAAGTCTGAAAAAATTCTCAATTTTGGCCCCAGTCTGGTGGAATGATCTCCCTCTATCCCTCAGAGCTGCTGAATCCCTCCCAGCATTAACAAAGTATCTCAAAAACCATCTTTTTCAGACACATTTCTCTCCCAATTTAGTGACAGCTACATAAATTAGTCCAACTCCATCTGCTATGTTTGCGCTTACTTTTTACCTGATACTTAAAACACAAAGGTAACCATAAATAGTTAAGCTGACTTGGTTCTGTTAAAGCAGCCATTGGTCTAGTCCTGTAGATACTACAGAGGAAATTTCCCAGTGTCCAGCAGGTTTTGAGAAGGTCCTCCAAATTTGTCCCTAAAACAAAACACATAGAATATTTCAGTACATGAGGCAACTGGTAGCGTGGTTAAAGCTGCTGCCTTTGGATCCAGATGTTGCAGCTTTGAATAATACCTCCAGCTGCATTACCCTTGAGCAAGGTACTTACCCTGAATTGCTCCAGTATAAATGCTTTTCTGTATAAATGGGTAAATAATTGTAAGTAGCTAAACATTGTAAGTCACTTTGGGAAAAAAAGCTTCAGCTAAATGAATAAATGTAAATTACTCTTGTTCACGGCTTTCTTTTACACTGGTGCCTTGTGTGACATACAGAGAAGTTAGAAATATTTTTCAGTTTGTATTTTAAATATATATTTTAAACAATTTTAAATACACAATTATTTATTATGATTGTGTTATTACTACTATGGTTTATTTTTTATTGATTTATTTTTTGACATTGTCAATTTGCCTTTTGGTAATTCTGATTATTTTTTTTTTTATAATTTTCTAAATGGTTTAGTGTTAAAGCACACCCAACAGATAGATGGAGTAAAGTTCATGCAAACAGGGCATGTAGGACCGCCTTAATTCAACTTACTTCCGCAGTGTTTACAGCTCTGTCTGGTGTTGGTGATCAAAGTGACGAATTGAAAGTTTTACTCATATTTTACCAGTAGTGTCAACTGAGTGCATAATCCAGTCTCAACGCATTACCCCACCAGCAGCGGGGTGCCCTTCTCAGACCTTTTCTCATGCCCCAGTAGGAGTCTCCAGTGTGCTTTTTGCCCACAGTTTAGCTGACATGGAAACTGTGATGACCTCAATCTGTTCGTATCGATCCTCTGCCCATTCGTTGTTCTGCTGTTTTTCGAGCAGGTCCCAGGGTGCCATGCTGTGGCCGCAGCCCTTAGCCCACACGTACCCTTTCCACGTCCGTACACACACACACACACACACACACACACACACACGGAGCTGGAGAGGCAGTGACTTCCTGCACCCTAAACCAATACTGTTACCTCCAGAGCTACAGTGCTTTTATTATTGTCTGCTATTAGTATTGACTGCTTTCCCCACGAGTCCTGTCTCTCTTTTTAGCTTGATTAACAAACCATTAAGATTTGCATAATTGCACCTGAAGTCTGGACCAATAATCTGAGCATGGTGATTGTACCAGCTGCGTCTAGGAAGGCTATGTTGTTAACGACCATGCCCCCTACTGTTTCGGCACTTAGCGCTTGATCTCCACACTGTTTGACACCACCGCTTCATTAATCTACTCTGCAATGACCAAAACCATCTCCGATGTGTGGCTCTATTATTAATTCCACATTTGTAACTATCGAGTATGGTGCAGCAAAGGCTTTACATTGCCACGTACGCTGCTGTGCAGCTGGTGATCCGTTAACGTGGAAATGTAAAAAAACTGCGAGCGGACGTCTGCAAAATAACATTGGCAGAGTTGTAGCTAATTAGCGCAGTTTGGGGGAATTAGTGCAGTCAAGTGCTCTGTAATCTAATTTTGGGAGCGGAAGTGCAGTGTAAATGCACGGCTCTTTACTTTGCTCGGTTCAGTATTGGGGGGGGCGGTGTGTCCCGGCGTCCTACAGCATGCTGCTCACGGGTGCGCAACGCCAGTGCTCTTCTTCTGACTGTGTGGAGGCGCTGTTATTTTTATTCATCCTTTCTGCCACCGATCGATACTCGCTGCTGCACGGCCCTCTGGGAAGAGTCCTCAAAACACCGTTCCCGCTGTACGCCTACGGCACCTTTAACTGCCCGAAGTCCCGGACACCTCCTGTTACGATCCACAAATCCAAATGGAATCTCTTATTACTTGAACCTGCTTTAACTATTCAGTGATCATTAATTATTATTATAATAATATATTTAATTATCATGTAATCTGACACTTTTACAAGGTGACTTAGAATGCTCTATTCCCCACGTCGCTCAGTGTCAGCATTTGCAACTCAAGGCTTAGCAAGTCCCTCATCGTAAGGGTTGTTCGCTAAATTAATAAATGTAAATTAATAAAGCTTCTTAGCAAGAGTGCAGGGTTGACGGGCACAGCTAATTAAATGAATGATTGTGATTTTAGGTTATATAGTCAATTAAACAATTGATGCAGCAGCTCATTATACAAATGCTTGCCATTGTGTACTTAAGGAGCCATGTTTACATGTGCCTGAGCTTATGCTGTATGTTTTAATATACTTTATAATTATACTTTTAGCAGATCTTGTGAAGTGTGGAGACCAGATTTGCCATTGCTGTAAGTCAGGGCAAATTTACAGTTTTTCCTCTCTAAAAACACTGGAGGAGGTGTAGCCACAGAACTGCAGTAATGCACTTTTTAAACTTTTATTAGTCATTTAGGGAATACCAATATATTTGCGTTTGTTTTCTTACTTATTTCAGATGTTTAGCTTTTTTTAACGGCTCTGGTGGACACAGTAATTCATTGAAATTAATATTTATAATACTAATAACTTATACAATAAGCGGTTCAGTACACACACACTGACTGAAACTGCTTGTCCCGAGCAGGGAGCATGGGTCGCAGCAGGCCAGAGCCTAACCCGGCAACGCAGGGCATGAGGCTGGAGGGGGAGGGGACACACCCAGGACGGGACAAAGCACCCCAAGCGGGACTTGAACCCCAGACCCCCCAGAGAACAGGACCCGGCCCAGCCCGCTGCACTACCACACCCCCCGTAGTTCACTTCTTCAAAGCATTTGTATTTGTAAGGTTAGAACATGTGTCTTTCTGTCATGTTGTAGTGCTTGCAGCCATCGCCTTACACCTGGAATGCCACCGGTTCGATTCCCTGCTTGTGATGCTGTACTGATGTCTCCTTGATTGCTGTTTTCTAAATTGGTGCAGTAGAACTTACCCTGCTGTGCAGATGGGTAGGTTGCCTTGGACTAAGGGGACTAAGGCATCAGTGAAATGAGTAATTAATAATTACACAAATTAGGTGATAATGAGTGTTTTCAGCTACAACTGGTCTATCGGAAGGGTATTGTTACATCATCTTCTACTGTACAAGTGGAGGCAGGCGGAGGGGCAGCTGCACAGCTCACCAGTAGGGGGTGCCAGAGGGACATGAAGAGGGCAGATATCAACAGGCGGGAGGGGTTTGTTTGTTCTGCTGCGTGTATAGATACTGTTCACTACACGGGCACAACATATACCTTTATGCACTATATAATGTGTTTCACTGTTTTAAGGTTAAGTTTTATAAATATGCAATGACATTTCTAGTTGTACTTAATAGCTTGGCCCATTTTTATGAATAAGTCACATGAAAAAATGTTTTGTTTGTATGCGCACACACAGAAACACACACCGAGCTTCCTGAGATTCGTCCGCTGCTGCTGCATCAAGCTGAGGAGAAGTGTAGCCCCAATTCGTATTCCTTCACCACCCAGCGTACAAGAATGGATGAGAGCGATGTAGAGCCTCAAAGGCTCACCTGCCGAACCAACATAACAAGGCGCGAGCAAGACCGCTGTGAGAAAGGAGCCCGTTCGAGAATCATGCTAAACGCCTCTCATCGCAGCTCCGCCGAGCATCGATTTTCCTTTTCCCGTCCATCGCTTCGGTTTCGTAGGGAACGACTGATCTTTCCAGTCGGTCGGTATCCCTTTGTGGATACAGATTCACTTTGTCCTATGAGGGTTTGTCCCAACATCCCTTCATCCCTTCTGTCCCTCTGTTCTCCCCTCCTCTCTTTCCCTCCAGCTCTCCTTTTCTCTCGCTCCTTCCCTCCCCTCCATTGAATCCATCTCCTCGTCTCTGTCTCTCCCTCTCTCTCAGCTTTATTTCTTCCTTGTTCTCTCGCTCTCTGTTCTGTTTCTTTCTTCCTCTCCTCTGTCCTCCTTCTCCTCTATTTCCATTTCTGTGCCACTCTCTTACTACTTCTCCTTTATTCCACATCCCCAGCTGTTCTTCCACATCTTCTCCCCTTTGTCCCTCCATCTCCTCCTCTGTTCCCCTCTCTTCTTCTCGCCGTTGCTCCCTCCCTCCCTCAGGACCGAGCTTTCGTCCAGCCTGCTCTTTCAATCCCAGCATTCTCAGGGAGGCGCAATAGAGTTTGTCCTACGGGGGACCTCCCGGGTCACGGTAATCGCAGCGGGTCGGTTCTCCGTGACATGGAGATCTCTCGTATTCAGCAAAGTACTGCAGCTCCTCGATAGGCCCGATGGCCACCGAGGCCGGAGGAAGGCGATCCGAGCATTGGGAAGCGATCCCCGCCTGGGCCGCCTTGAGGTCGCTGCACCTACGCAGCAGGTATGTGCAGATGCAAAGTCAGAGGCTGCGGCCCTCTTTCCGGTGCTGCGCACGCAGGCTGCAGGCCCCCTCGGTTCCGGCCCGTGAGCTGACGCAAGCGGCATGTGGAACGGACCCGCAGCCGTTCTGATTAACAGTCTGGAGTGCGGGTTGCCGCAGTGAACGGCCCCTCCCGTCGCCGCGTTCCATTTGCATTCAACCCTCGATGCCGCACCCCTGCAGTTCTCTCCGTTGCAATTTCAAGCAGGCGCAAACTCCCAAGCCCTAAACGCCATGCCTGCAGCCCTGGAGGAGGGGGGGGGTCGTTGGGGCAAACTGATCGCAGTTCAACATGACGCCGCTGTTCCCCCAGTGCGGCAGAGACCTCTGTCTGTTCCTCACGGGTGTCAAAGAGCGATTACCGCGGCTCGCGCTCACACGTGGCGACAACCCTGACTTTGTCGCGCGTGGAGGCGGAGCGTATGAAGTAGTGGGAGAGGCAGACGGACCATGTCGCATCACCGCAGGTGGACGCGCAGGGTCTGACATCACCGAGTATGAGGGCTGGGTACTCCAGCCATCGTTTGACACACACGGCTCTGCTCAGCTGGTCGCCATGGAAATACTCTTGTTTATTCGATTCTCGGTGCATCAGTAGAGGTGCCTTTCGTATGTGTTGGGCTGAGAAGTTAGAAACTGTCGACATCCTCTTCGATTCCACGTAATTTTTTCCACAGGAGTAAGATTTTATAAGAACATTTCCTGTTCTTTGTTATACAGTTCCATGGAATTTTTATATTTCTGCAGTACAGCTCAGACATTTACATTTATTCATTTAACAGATGCTTTTCTCCAAAGTGACGTACGTTTCCTGGAAAACAGTTTGTGCATTGCATTAGGAGAAAGAGACATAGGTGCAGATGTGCGACTCTGAAGTACAGTTAGTCTTCTTCATCATATGCGCCGACGTTCATCGCACAAGTCTTCAAAGTCTACACAGGCTTCAAAGACCTATGTGCTGTTCCAGAACAAATGGCGACTCTGGTCTTGAGTGGACTAATTGTACCTCCTGCAGTGAGGTGGTGCACGTTGGGGTCTCCACATGTTTAGCAGCTTTCATAGAACCAGCGTCCTATGGGTGTGAAGTTACTGCAGATGAAACGCAGCGTCCCAAATACATGGCACACTGCGCCAATCTTGCCGACCTCAGCTTTTTTTTTTTTTTTGTTTTTTTTTTTGCCGTGTATCGAACGCAGCTCTCCCTGCGAGCATCTAAATTCGGCCGCAGCTCTCGGTCCTCGTGGAGTCAGACCACCAGCCTGGTTTCTTCCTGCGGTTTCTCGCGCTGAATCGCCCTGCGTGTGACCGTGAGTCCTCGCGCTGACCTTACAGCCTGTACCCTGCATGGGCTCCGTTTCGTTAGATGTTATTCACAGTGTCTGCACAGGTTTTGCTGCCTTTCTGCTCTAGTGGAAGAAAATATTGGGGCACCATGTTTTCTGGTGACTTCTGGGGATGGCGCTTGAGAAAGAGCCCGAAGTTTGAATCAGGGGTGGTCAACGGCCAGGGGTTCCTCGGATTGGATGAATGGTTCTGCTAAGCTCATGACAAGTCCCTCCACCTCCCTCTCCATCCCTACATTTGTGTATCTATCTCTCCGTCTCTCTGCATCTCTCCATGTCCCTGATAGCTGCTCCAGTGGTCACTGCATGTCCAGTCCTGCACCATGTGCACGCAGAGCCCCGTTGGACCAAGGCCACCGCAGACGTCGCGAAGCGGGGCTCCGGTCCAGTCGTCGGCCCGCAGGACGCCGGGGAACGCGCTCATTAACATCGTGGCCTTC